>NC_059391.1:19915130-20252663 GCF_019703515.2 Myxocyprinus asiaticus
ATCACTTCTTCCCTCAATCTCAGCTTTTTGGCCCCATGGCTATTGATTTTCTCATCTAAACGTTATTGATCCATGAAAGAGAAAACACTGTTTTATAATATTCTCCTATTGATAGCATACCTGTTCTATGATGCCAATAGCCTCTTCTTATTGACTGTTTAAATGGAGCGGACTTATTTCTTTAAAGGTACAGTGTGATTACATACCTGTTTGTATAGGGCACAGATATGGAGAGCAGTATTCCCAGATGCGTTTTGGACATGCATGTCCGCTCCGTAGAACAAGAGATGCTCCAGGTGTTGGACATGGCCGTATCGACAAGCCTGATAAACAAACAGGAACAAATGGCTTTTTATTCTTTATACTATAGAGCAGCCCAAAAAAACATTTGTACATTTAAAATGTATGAAATGTCTTTGCATTACAGTATATAACAAAATATCAAACCAATGGCATATCTTCCAAAGAAATATCACCAAATAAATAAATCAATAAATCACTCCAAGAAGTTGGTGAGGTTTCAACTGATAAGTATGTGAACACTTTCTGATTTTCAAACTTTAGTAAACCATGTCCATAGTTAATGTGATGAACTACACCTGTGGTTACTCTGCTAAGACACTTGTGTGAACTTCAGGGGAACTGAATTCAAACATCTAATAACTGATTTTGAGACCAGCTGGAAAATAAATTGGCTAAGAAAAGTTAAGCTAGTTGAGAGAAGCTCTAGCATCATTTGTATACAGATGCAACTTGGCTTGGTTACTTTGTATAAATGCAATGGCATTCAGACATTTTAAAGAGTGACTTCTTTGTCCAAAAGTGTCCAAATACTTTTGGTATTACTGTAATTTAGCTTTTAACATTTTTAAACTGTTTCTGCTTGTGTAAGGAAAAGCTTTTATGAGTGTTAAAAATGCATACATTACAACTGATGTCAAAGTCCTTTGAACCATAAAAACATAATTAAGTCTTCAGTACACTGTCATCTCATATTTTTCAAAGACTCTTTGTCTAAAAGTAAACTATAAATCCTTCTTTTCCATTTTCCCCAAATAGAGAGATCAAAAACATCACAGAAATAATTTGACTGACAGGGTAATAACATCCTGCAGTCCACCTGTCACAACACTAGATGTCAGAACGCCGTCACAACAGACGGACTTGTTGATGGGTTCATTTTAAACTAGTTTGATCTTGCCACCTGTCTATTACGTAATTGAACAAAGCACCTGTCATTCAAAACTGCAGCTCTATTATAACCTTTTTACCAAAACTAACTACAAACTTCCCTCCCCTATGCACAGATAATCCCAAGTGTTTATGACTTAAAGGGATAGTTAAAAAAATAATAATTCTGTTGTAAAAATTAAATAATTTACTCACCCTAATGTTGTTCCAACCCTATATGAATTTCTGTCTTCCTTGGAACACAAAAGGAAATGTTAAGCAGAAAGTTAACCGAACATCTTTTGTGTTCCACGGAAGAAATAATTTTATTTGGCTTTGGAACAACATGAGGGTGAATAAATGATGACAGAATTGGGACAGAATTCATTTTTGGGTTTTTAGCCAACAGCAAGCTTATTTCCTGTTTGTTAGGATCCCCGTCTGTTAAAAAGCGCACATGCACACACTTTTTAATGTGAAAGACAGCGCCACCTGGTGGATTTCGTGCCAGACATTCTCATCATGGCATCCGACACTGGCGTGGGCACGCAGTAGTACCTCGCAGCAGCTGGGGTCTCCCCCTACAGTCACTGTATGGTACAGTGGAGTCAAACCCTGTCTGTCCTTGTAGTCTGGAGATGCACCCAAATCCAACATAGTCTGCAAAGAAAAAAGGCAGAGCACTAGGTTTCCATTAGGAAAGAGAATACATTGAAAACGTGGTACAAAAGGATGCAGTTTCGTAATAGACCACCATATTCGTTAATCAAATGTGTAATCAAAACTTCTCCCCCGGTTGGAAATCACTGCTCTAAAATATTTTGCAAACATGCAGTGTACTGTAAATATGTATGTAATGCCACACATACAGCTGTAACCAAATCTAATACTACAAAACTTGCATCACACTTGCATGTCTCTAGGCTAAACTGTCTCATTAGAATTAATATGTCCAGGTTTTAAACATGTCATTCAATCTCTACCCCACCAAGCAATTTCATAACTAAATGACTACAAGCACTTTCTTCCTTTCTCTAAAATTACAAAAGCCCAGGCTCTCCAGTAATTGGATGAGGAAATCTATGGTTCTAAGACTTTGAAGTGACATAAACTAAGAATCTGGAAAGAAACCTTTGTAAACTGCAAGCAATATACTGTGAGTACAAACGCAAAGAGGAAATTGTGTTTCACACAATTGAGGGCAGAAACAAGTAGTACATCAGCAATATTATATTTCTAGTTGTTGTCAAGGAGAAAAAACTACTTCAAAATAATACCGCTCATACCGCTTTCTAAATAAGTAATATGGCTATGCAGTGCACTTACAATGAATGTTCACTTGTCCGAAAAATAATTACTGTATACTGTACTCCCTTTAAGATGTGACACAGCAGAGCCATTGACACAATAATACATTGCTGTAGCTGCACTGTTCTAAATAAAACTTACAAAAATGCACCAAAAAGTACCATGGTACTATGGTTTTTGTACGTGGTACAGTGGTACTACCATCACTTACAAGAAAGTACCATCACAGTACCAAAAATGACATGTTCCAAAACTATGGCATTTTTGTCCTGTGAGGGTACTTTTGTGATGTTTTTTTTTTATTTAATTTTTAATTTTTTTATATGTACTATGTTTTGCAATGGCTTTTGTGCATGTACCATGATATTACCCATGGTAATGGTATATTGCAGGGGTTTCCAACCTTTCAGGATCCCGTCCGTTTGTCTATGAGCTCCCCTCCTTAACCCAAAGTCCACTGAGAAAGAAATGTGTGCTAACTTCCATGATAAACTACTTGACATACATTTTAATAATCTAACTATGGTTAGGCACTCTCCGCATAGCGATACAAAAAAAATGCATAGACCTTCGCCTACCATATTCAATGTGACAGTTGAGCGTCATTCTAAGAGCACATTGCGCCAATCTCTGGTTCAATGACCGACACAGTTAGTTGTAAATCATCCTTTAATGTCAATAAACTTTAGCGGTACTTACTTCGCACAGTGGTTTGGCAGGTCATTGTTCGTTTTTCATTTGTCAACCCTGATTATTTTCGTGGAAGTCAACCATCTTATCTTTTAAGTTTGTAAGTGAAACTATGAATTATGATTTTATGTACTATTTATCATACTTCCGTTGTTTTGTCAAATCTTTTTCAACAACAACTAGTAACAACAACATCAGCACTAGTACTGTTTTATTGTGAAGAATCAGTGTTTTTGAACAAATCTTTAAATGAACAAATAGTTCTCATTTACTTCCTTTGTTTCACTAGTGAACGACACAGCGACTGTGTTTTTTAACTAAACAGTTACATTTAGTCATTTAGCAGCTGCTTTTATCCAAAGCAACTTACAAATAGAAAGCAATAGAAAGCAATTTGTCATACAAAGTTTAACAACATATGCAGTATAGGACTGCCAAGTTCTCACAGTGGCTGGAGTAGTAAAGATGCTAGCACAGAAGAAAGAGACAGACAAGGATTTTTTTTTTTTTTACATTAAGTGCAGTAGTAAGTGCAATTAGTGTGGGTTGATTAAGTGCTCGTGGAACAGATGTGTTTTCAGCTGGTTCTTGAATGTTGAGAAGGTAACAGCAGATCGTGTGGAGGTTGAAAGTTCATTCCACCACAGAGGAACAGAGAAAGTGAACGATAAGACTTTGAGCCTATTTGTGATGGGACCACCAGGCGTCGCTCATTCATAGACTGCAGAGAGCGAGTTGGAACAGTTGAATATGATTCAATGATTCAGTGTCAGAAAACATTCTCTCTTTATTTACGGTGTATAGTAAATAGACACGCAGATCATACATTCAGCATGGCTTATAAAATACCGACTTTGGAAATAAATAAATAAATAAAGGCATCACTGGAGGCTTCGCCGATAAATATGAATTAAGGTTTACATGGAGACGTGAAACACTGGATGTGTACTGTGGTATTTTTGTAAGTACTTTGAACTACCATGTAAAAAAAATTCTACTATAAGTGCATATCAAAGTATACTAAGGTATTACCATCTAATACCATTACTGGACAATTGTACCACCTGAGGACTTTTTGTAAGGGCTGTGGCAGTCATTTTAACAACACCAAACAAACAATCAAAGAAGAGGATCACTCAGCACAGCTATAAACTCATACCACTGTTGGGAATTAGGTCATTTATTACCTTAAGGGCTATCTGATTCTTTGCCCTGGCTGCTTTATGGAGGGCAGTCATTCCATCCCGAGAGCGAAAATCTAAATGAGCTCCACCGTTTTTTAATGCCACTATAGTCTCGACCATATTGTCCAGATGGGCCGCAAGGGTTAGTGGTGTCTCTGTGGACCAGAAGCACAAAAAAACACATTAAAGGTTTAGTCTCACATAATAAAATACATTATATATATATATATATATATATATATAATACATTTATTAAGAGGTTTTATTATGATTTATCCAATTTATCGTATTCAGGTTTATTTTTCCAATTTAGTTGGTTAACTTTTTTTTTATGCCAGGTGTTCTATGTCAGGTTAGGTTAAACAGTTATCTTTTCCATCATACATGTCTTGAAGCATGAAAAATTCTAGTGAACTTTGTGATTCCATTGTGAACACAGTTTTTTAAAAACAACATACAAAAGATATTAAATATTGGCTATCATATCCATTAGTGTCCATAATAAAGATTATCAGTTTTGGTCATAATTGAATTGTGAATTCCTAACATGCAAAGAAAAACAGGATATATCCATTAGATGTAAATTCAGTTGAAGGAATATTCCGGGTTCAATACATGTTAAGCTCAATTGACAGCATTTGTGGCATAATGTTGATTACCACAAAAAATAATTTGACTCGTCCCTCCTTTTCTTAAAAAAAGAGAAAAAAAGAAAAAGGTTACAGTGAGGCACTTACAATGGAAGTGAATGGGACACATTTTTAGAGGGTTTAACAACAGAAATGTGAAGTTTATAATTTTCTAAAAGCACTTCTGTCAAAACCTGTGGATTATTTGAGCTGTAAAGTTGCTTAAATTGTTGTTTTTCCAGCCGTTTTAGAGTTAACAGCGCAATGCCAACAAAGTTGTAAAACTGGATATAACTTAAAACTTTAAAAGCGCTGATTTAAAGTTAAAAACGTTTTAATTAGCTATTTGTTTTTCACACAAACGTATCGATTCACTTCAGAAGACATTACTTAATCCACTGGAGTCGTGTGGATTACTTTGATGCTGACTAAATATGTTTTTTGGACCATCAAAAATTGGTGTCCATTCACTTGCACTGGATGAAGCTAAAAACCTGGGATACTTTCCTAAAAATCTTAAATCCTGTTCTGATGAAGAAAGAAAGTCATATACATCTTGGATGGCCTGAGGGTGAGTAAATTATCAGCAAATTTTGATTTTTGGGTGAACTATCCCTTTAAAAGCACCATTTAACCTATATTTAAATTGTCTGTTACCACTAATGAGTTCTTGTTTAGAAAGAGGTTTCAATTATATTGTACAGTGTTTGTCCACTACCTTTTGTACACTGAATAAAATGTCCAAACAATACACTTCAGTTTTATTAAAAAATCCACATTGTAGTACTGGTTTATTTCATACAATATATATATATATATATATATATATATATATATATATATATATATATATATATATATATATATATATATATATACATACACCCATTTTTAACATGTATTTAACCTTTTTGTTTTTGAATTAGTAATTATTATTATTTTTTAATATAATTTTTATGTAAAATTGTGTCAAATGTAGGCTAATTAAAAAATAAATATATGCAAAAGGTTTTAAAACACTGTAAAAATGTCAAAAACGAGTAGAGAAGCGTTACATTCTCACATTTATAGGTGTAGCACATTGATTATTTAAACTTTAACTTACAGATTTATTGAAGTGAACTGAGAAGCTGACTCAACTCTGCTATCTCCTTGTTGCAGACTTGTGTTGTAACATCGGGGAAGTTGTTATTGTATGCCAATTTACTGTCACAAATGTTATTTGATTATTAGTTTAGTCCAAAGTAAAATACCGGCAGACCATCCAGGTGTGGAAAGCAGATGTGTTGAAGGGCTTGTGGGATTACTTCATACAGATGAACAAACGGAGCGGATTTGATTCAGAGTCAGATTGATGATCGTTAAGATGCAGTCATTTTATAATAATTTTGTAAATTGTATTAGTGCTGTTAGGCTTCTAAAATGTGTAGTTGTTCAGTGGTCGAGGAAATAGACACAGACCGAAAATATCAACCAGTTTCCCCGGAAGGAATCGACTCCAGCTTTGGAGTCAATTCCAACGTTTCTAGTTGATTCTCGATTCCCAACACCTCGCAATCAATCAATTCCCAGCCCTATGCAGAACTCCCCATAGGAATGAATAAGAGACTGCCATGAACAATGCGGTTTTTGACAAAATATTCTCATAAACGGAATGGATAATATTTTTACGTGGGCTGGAATGAAAAGGGACATTTTAATGCATATTTAAGTTTTTTTGTAAAATAAATTATCAAATTACTGTGTAATTTGATTAAAAACTGTGGAGACTGTGAATCAGAATCAAGGCACACAATTATTACAGTCACTTGAAAAGAGAAAACTTAATTTAGTAGCGATCACACATCTAATAATATTAGCGTAAGTGAACAGAACTGTTTATAACGTCTCATAACACACTCAGTTTGATGCGGTGAACTGTTTGTTTACTATTACTTGAATCAATACAAAATAAAATAAAGTACAGTTATTAGCTTTAATTTACATTGGAGCAAATGTAGGTGTTGTTGCAGATGTTATATGCTCATTTGTGAATGAGGGCTGTCACAGTTTAATCCATAACATGCTCTTCTGCAGATTTCTTTAAAGATTATTTAAAAAAGAAAGAAAAACACTGCATGTATCCTCTCTGGGTTACAAAATGACCCGGCAACAACATGTTTTAAATTTTTAGGATTATTTTGATAAAATCCTGCTTAAAAGTACTCAAACACACATTATTCCGATAGGTTGTCATTGGAAAATAGCATATATATATATATATATATATATATATATATATATATATATATATATATATATATATATATATAATTTTTTTTATTTTATTTTTTAAGAAAAAGAGGGACAAGTCGAAATTAATTTCTGGTCATCAACATTATGCCACAAATGCTGTCGATTGAGCTTAACTTGTCTTGAACCTGGAGTTTTTATTTAATGAGTAAATATGTAAAATAAAAACTGTTCTAAGATAATGTAATGCTTTCAGGGGGAAAAGACCCCGTGGAGACCACATCCTGCCCGGAGGGGAGGTAACATGTGGCAAGCACTTCATGTGGGCTCAGAGGGCAGCCGCACATGGAAGAGGCGCGGTGGTAGGTCCTGCCTGAAAGGGGAGGAGTTCTACAAACATGGCGACCGGGACAGAGAGGGCTCTGTCGAAGGGAGACGCAGGTCTGCCGACAGGGAGACCGTACTGCAGAAAATACATCACAGTGGTTTACCGGAGTAACCGGCACCTGTGGAGCACCTATCTCAGTAAGGGCATGTTAGCACATGTACTGGGTCCGGCTGTGAATTCCTCCGCTGAATTCGCGAGCCACAGGGCTAGGGAGGAAGGACATCCTGGGTTCTCGGGTTCGTGAACTCGCATGGGAAAAGAAGTGCACATCTTCGCCTCTTTGGAGGGGAAAGCGATACACCCGGCCAGCTGTCCGTATTCCCGAACTTACCTGTTCATACCTGACAGAACACGAGACGAAACTGGCTCAACCCGGCATAGATTGTACAGACTGTAAAATTTCGCAAAGGTATTGGGTGTCGCCCAGCCCGCTGCCCTACAGATGTCTGCTAGAGAGGTGCCATGGGCCAGTGCCCACGAGGATGCCAGACTCCTTGTGGAGTGTGCTTGTATTCCCGAAGGGGCGGGCACGGCCTGGGCCTGGTATGCCATAGCAATGGCATCCACGATCCAGTGGGCAAGCCTCTGTTTGGAGACAGTGTTCCCTTTCCGCTGTCCACCAAAGCAGACAAAGAGCTGCTCAGAGCGTCTAAAGCTCTGCGTGCGATCCAAGTAGATGCGCAAAGTACGCACCGGACACAACAACGACAGGGCTAGGTCAGCCTCCTCCTGGGGCAGTGCTTGCAGGTTCACCACCTGATCCCTGAAGGGGGTTGTGCACATAGCCAGGCCAGGGTCTCAGGATTACATGAGAGTCACCCGGACTGAACTCAAGGCAGGTATTGCTGACAGAGAACGCTTGCAGGTCCCCGACCCTCTTGATGGAGGTGAGCGCAATCAGGAGGGCCATCTTCCAGGAGAGGGCTTTCAACTTGACTGACTCTAGCAGCTCAAAGGGGGCTCCGCGAAGGCCCAGGAGGACCACTGAAGAGATCCCATGAGGGGAACAGGCGTGACCTAGGAGGATTCAGCCTCCGGGCGCCTCTCAGGAAACTGATGATCAGGTCATGCTTTCCTAAGGACTTACCATCCACTGTATCGTGGTGTGCCGCTATGGTGGCCAAATACACCTTCAAGGTGGAGGGGGACAGCCGTTCCTCCAGCCTCTCCTGCAGGGTCTTCAGCTTGGGAAGAACACCAATTCGCAAACCAACGCCACTTCAGGGCATAAAGCTGCCTCGTGGAGGGAGCTCTGGCCTGAGTGATCATGTCTACCACTGCTGGTGGTAGGCCACTTAGGTCTTCTGCGTCCCGTCCAAGGGCCAGACGTGGAGGTTCCAGAGGTCTGGGCGTGGGTGCCAGATGGTGCCCCGTCCCTGAGAAAGAAGGTTCTTCCTCAGGGGAATTCGCCAGGGAGGGGCTGTCGTGAGGAGGTTGAGGTCTGAGAACCAAGTCTGGGTGGGCCAATATGGGGCCACGAGGGTGACCTGCTCCTTGTCCTCCCTGACCTTGCACAGGATCTGACCTCAGTCGCCGCTGACTCCATAGGAGGAGACGGTGGGCGAGTTGTGACATGCGACGTGAGCGTAAGCCTCCTTGGCAATTTATATATGCTACTGTCGCTGTGTTGTCCATCCGGACCAACATATGCTTGCCCTGGATCAATGGCAAAAGCCTCCACAGGGCGAGCAATACTGCCAGCAACTCAAGGCAGTTGATGTGCCAACACAGTCATGGTCCTGTCCAGGAGCCAGCGGCTGCGTGCCCGTTGCACACAGCACCCCAGCCTCACTTTGAGGCATCTGTCGTAATGACGACCGAGATGTGAAAGTATGCGTCCTTCAGGTCTACCGCCGCGAACCAATCTTGATGCCGGACACATGCCAAAATGTGCTTTGGCGTCAGCATCTTGAACGGGAGTCTGTGCAAGGCCTGGTTCAGAACTTGCAGGTCCAAGATTGGCTGCAACCCACCGCCTTTCTTCGGTACGATGAAGTAAGATCTGTAAAACCCTTTCTTCATCTCAGCTGGAGGGCCAGGCTCTATCGCACCCTTGCACAGAAGTATCACAATCTCCACACGCAAGGTGGTGGCATTCTCGCCCCTCACCAAGGTGAAGCGGATGCTGCTAAACAGGGGCGGGCGCCTGGCGAACTGAATTGCATAGCCGAGTCGGATGGTCCTGGCCAACCACCGCGACGGGTTGGAAAGCGCTAGCCACGCATCCAAGCTCCGGGCACTAAGGAGACGATCGCGTTTAACGTACCTGTGTGTGGGGCCTCGCGGCGGGAGGGAGCAGGGGATGCCACATCGAGGAGCCTTGCTTCGTCTCGAACTTGTGGCTGTGCTGAGAGGACCCTCGAAGCACTTACCTTGCTCCATGTACCCGGCGTTTGGGGGGTCGGCGACGGGGGAGAAGGGACTTTTTGACCGTCCTCGTAGTCCATCACAACCACCTGGCCTTGGGTGTGAGTGTGGTGCGACCGGACGCGCGAAGGCGGGGGGCCCTCGTTCGCGGCGTCTAAGTCGCAGGTGCTCAATGCCCGGTTGCCATGATAACGGCAGTCGTAAAAACTGACTATGTGACCCATGGAGTGAGGAAACTGCTCTTTTGAGAATGTGGGTACTGCAGCCCGTTCAGGGTGTGGCGAACATAAAAGAAAAGTAAACCAAGGATTTACCTCCCGGCCCTCCACCGGGGGATGGAGTGGTCTGGATACCAGCTCCAGGTTTGCAGCAGACATCTAGCTCCCTGGGTCATCCGTCTCAGGGGCGCTTAGGAGCCTTCCGGGTCCTCGTGGCGGCCCGTGAGGCGGGGGCGTCAGCTTCCTGCGGGGGGCTCTATGCTGGGGCCGAGAACTGGGCTCGGGCTGAGGCTGAGCCGCCTGGGCTTTCGCCGCCGCAGGGGGACGCCCTCGGTGAGCAGACGGGATATGGGATCTTGAGCCGTGCTGGGGCAAGATGTGTTGTATAGCCTCCGTCTGCTTCCTCACCGCCAAGAACTGCTGGGCGAAGTCCTCAACGGTGTCGCCGAATAGGCTGATCTGGGAGATGGGGGCATTGAGAAAGCGAACCTTGTTCACGTCCCTCATCTCGACCAGATTCAGGCATCTGACATCGCCAGGACGCTCTCCGATGCAGCGATCGAGCACTCATCCCGCTCCGGAGCTCCGAAAGGGACACTAAGCTGGCCCTGCGGCGAGCTGGTCTCCTCTCGGAACTCGCTGGGGGCAAACCAGCGTGCTGGGGAATGGGAGGTCCACGGGGATTTACCCAGCGGAGCCGCGCCCGTTGAAGCCCCCAAATCGCCTCCAGCGCCAGCCGGGCCGGCCTCGTACCCGGAGGTAAAAGGCGAGGCGTGGGGGGCGGCTAGAGTGGCTTTCCCCCGGAAGAAGGAAAGCCGCAACCGTAACGTTACCATGGTCATATTCTCACAATGAGAACATGAACCATCCACGAACGCTGCCTTAGTGTGATCACTGCCCAGACACCTGAGGCAGCGCCCGTGGCCGTCGGAAGCAGAGAGATAGCGACCGCATCCAGGAATCACACAAAGACGGAAAGGCATCTTTATAAAGACACGTCTTTAAAAAGACGTTCAACATCAATGTGTGTGCTCTAATAGAGAAAATATACTCTTTAGCAGCAATATACACTCTTTTAGCGCTGTCGAAGCGCCCAGGGGCGAAGAGGTTAAGAGGTGAATGGAACAGCAGTAGTATTCAGCTCGCTGATAGTACAAACGCTCGGCTCCGTAGAAAAAATCTGAATGTGTGGTTGCGAGCCAGCTCCTTTTATACCCGTATGTCCGGGGGGGTGGCATGCAAATTCCACTCGCCAATTCTCATTGGCTTTTTCTCAAAGATCTGAGGTGTTCGGGGCTCTCAAGAGTGACCCCTAGTGTCACTACATCGACACAACGTCGAGAGAGTGACAGAAGGGGAAGGGAAATCTAGTGGAGCAAAAATGAAATCAATCAAAAAAAAAAAAAAAATGGCAGAGGGGTCGTCTTGTATATCAAGGTAACCAACATCTAACATGCAAACCTCAAGAGCTTACAAAGACAAGAAAACTAAAATGGAAACATTAAATCATGCATGTTGATTTTTGAAAGTGAATTTCAGGAGAACAATTCATACAATAAAACAAACATTAGACTTGAGTTTTATCTCATATTTTATAGGTGTTTTTGAAAGGTGTATAATTTTGGATTTTTTCTTTCCATTCAGTGAAAATGAAAGGAGACTGATGGCTTTCCATCCCAAACATTCTGCCTAACATCTCCTCTTGTATTTCACAGAAATCTTGGAGGTTTGGAGAAACATGAAGGTGAGTAAATGATGCCAGAATTTCCATTTTGGGTGAACTATCCATTTAAGTAGGAGGAAGGTGTTTATCTGATCCCCTACCACCAGTGTCAGGGTCATGATAGTTGGGATCCAACCCTCTCTCCAATATCTTAGCAACTTTGTCCACCTGATGGTGTTGGATGTATTCCATGAATTTCCTCAGGTTGACCTTAAAGGAGTGAGAGGGAGAGAGACAGAGAGAAAGATAGAGAGAGAGAGAAAGAGAGAGAGAGAGAGAGAGAGAGAGCAGATGAGGTTATACGATGTGACATGATACCTAATGATTGAGGAGGAGGGTAAGGGACAGGAACAAGTGATGAAAAAGACAGAACATTTGACAAGAGTGTGAAGGGTCTCTGCTCGCTTCTTCTCAAATAGAGATCTCTGGGACACACATGCTGCAATGCAAGGCTGGTTAAAAATAGATAGGAGAGCAGCTCCCAGTACAGAGACATCAGAGAGAGAGAGAAAGAGAGAAAGAGAGAGAGAGAGAGAGAGAGAGAGAGAGACAGAGAGAGAGAGAGAGAGAGAGAGAGAGAGAGAGAGAGAGAGAGAGAGAGAGAGAGAGAGAGAACAACTGCCTCTAGCTAGGCAAAGAGATAGCAAGAGACCATTTGGGGAGATACACCACACTACAAACTCAGATCAACACAGATCAGCCACTGAAACACAGCACACACAACATACACATGGAAGATGGCCTCCAATATGAGGCCAAGCAAACAAGCCGGGTAGGTGCTATATAACTAGCATAAAATATTAGATGTTTGCATTATTAAACTTTGGAATTCCATCCCACCACTGTAGGCTTTCAATAATTCACACTATAATGGCAACCTATTGCAGCAAACGACTTTAAACCCATTAGGCTAACTACAAAGATGTCATACGGTGATCAGCATTATTCCCAACGACAACACAATAGGAAGTGTTTTGTCATGTTACCTAAAACAGGTACTTCTTTTGGTACCATTAAATGAACTGAGATTTCTAAAGGAATAGTTCACACAAAAATGAAAATTCTATTATAATTAATTCACCTTCATGTTCTTCTAAACCCATATGACTTTCTTCCATGGAACCCAATTTTTGTTTTAAGAATATCCTGACCAATCTTTTCTGTATAATGAAAGGGAATAGGGACAGGGTCTGTCAAGCTTTTATGGTGCTCTTTTTGGTCCAATGACCAAAAAAAGCACCATAAAAGTACCATAAATGTAGACCATAGGACTTGTGCACTTCATTACAAATAGTGTGAAGCCAAACGAAAGCTTTCTGTAAGGAATACACCAAAATGTAAGTCATTATTCACTAATAATCTTCCCCCAGCATGCTATGGACTACAAAAATCATGTGCATGTTCACACACTTTTATGTGAATGAGTACTTGAGTTTTGATCTGTTTCTCATCCAAAGTGATTGTATTACTTTGTATGGATTACTTTTATGCTACCTTTATGTCCTTTTTTGGAGCTTAAACGTTTTGGACCCCATTGACTTTCATTGGACAAAACACCTCATACATTCTTCAGAATATCTTGTGTTCCGCAGAAGAAAGAAAATCATACATGTTTGGGACGACATGAGGGAGAGTAAATGATGAGAGAATTTTCATTTTTTGGGTGAACTATTCCTTTAAGAGCTACAGTGTATAAGACTTACATTTGTGTTCCTCACACAAAGCTATTATATCGCTTCAAAAGACATGGAAAAAAGCGAAGTCATTTTGGACTACTTTTATGATATTTTATAGTGCTTTTTTATTTTGTAGCTTGACAGTCCTAGTCCCCTTTCACTTTCATTAAATGGAAAACAGCAGTCAGGACATTCTTCAAAAATTCATAATTTTTGTTCCACAGAAGAAAGTCAAATAGGTTTGGTATGACTTAAGGGTGAGTAAATAATGACAAAATGTTAATTTTTTGGGAGAACTATCCTTTAATATACCTGAATCAACCTGACTAACTTTGGTTACACCAACAAAAGTCTCTTTTAGTTCAGGTAGAAATCGCTCCTTAAGGTATTTAACAGCTTTTAAAAGCGAACTCCTGTAAGCATCACCCTGTAAGTGAAACCTGTACTACGACTCCCCATAAAGCATTTATAATGCATCGAAATTCCGTCTTAAGTGGGGTGAACATCTACTCGTTGGACGTGTATTCTCAAAACAAGTGCGTACACAAAGGCTGCTCCTACGTCATCCTTAGCAAAAACCCATGTGACTTACGAAGCTTCAATATAATAACTTATTAAGGAAGCTTGAAAGCTCAGAGCAATGAGGGGGAGAGTTTTAAATGCTGAGGGAAGCAGTGTGGGGAATGGAGATAAATAGTCTGTGCAATAAACTCAAATACACAGCTCAGCACAGGACGTGCAGTGCTAGAGGAAGTCGGCAATTAAAAACTTGGTTCAGATCTTCAGGGTTGCTTTTAGGGGGAGGGTCATGAAAGAACCTTAATGAGAGACCTCAAAACCACTTATGACCAGTGCAAAGACAGATTGAAAACACTAAAACATCAACATCAATGACCATCTCGACTGCAAAGTTCTGCTGAGTCCAAAACATATGCAAATGCACCAGTCTACCCTGCATTATTTATCAGCACAGTCTCAAATAAATGTTGTGTGTTACATATTCTCTCCTAGCAAGAAAAAAATACAATTTCATGATATTTTATGGTTCTTTTTCCTGTTTTAACAGCCGTTTCCAAAGACGCCCCCTCCTGATTGCAATTAAGCAAAAAGCTTTCATTTGATATGTATGTAAAACTGCCAATTATCATAATGGAAAACAGGTCAATCACCACCTGGGTGTCAAAAAATAGACACGCTTTTTGACAAATATGCTTAGTAGGCTAATCTACATGCGTCATAGCAAATGTTACAATAATAAAAAATGTCTCACCTGCGTGTGGAGTTTTTCAATCTGTTTCTCGTTGACTTTTGGCTGCTGATACACTCTGCTCTTATATCGAAACTGAAATGAAATTGGAAAAGAAAATATGGTCTGTTTGATGCTCGTGAAATGCAATACAGGTTTTTATTTAGCAATTACCGGTAACAGTCTTTAATCATTAAATGTTGCAAAATAAGTAACAATTTGACTTAAAATGTACTTTAATAAACTCTACATGCTATAGCAGTAACAAAAAAGTACAATGGTACTTATTTGGCTTTTTAGATATTTTCCACGGTAATACTATGTTTTTTGTGTGTGTTTTTTTTTTTTTTGGACATTCACCATTCCTGAAACCTAAGCTGTCTTGTTGGTCTTAGCTGGTCGCTTTGAAGTAACTTGGAGTTCCATGGTGCATTAATAATGTGATCATTCTGTATCATACAGAGAGCTTGTATAGTATCAGATTAGTATTTCCATAACTGTACCATACCGCCACAGGACTTTTCTGTATGTGTGAGAGCACCCAAATAACCTGGATAATGAGTTTTTACATAACAAATTTAATCAATTGATGGAACGAATAATAAAATAGAAACATATGTTTACAGCTCTTTTGTGTGGCCGATGCCTTGATAATGACATGATTACATCAGGACCTGAGGCTTGAATGAACATACAGGGGAACTACAAAGGTTTCTGTTTCATCAGCCTGACATCGGCCTTTTGACAGAGAGAACTGAGAATGTTCGGGTACAGAAAGCACATCTTACAGAAGGACTCCAGTGTTATTACACTGCACTGTATCAATTTATAGCTGTTATCATCACTGTCAAAAACATTTTGTCATTGTTATCGTCCTCAACATGCCGAAAATAATAAATATCCATGGTCATTACGGTCATGGTCATTCCTGTATACATTATAATATTTATAATGTTTCTACATCTATATATTTACAATATTATTATTTTGATTACTATTAATGATACATATCATATACATACTATATATGATACATACTATATTGTTCATAGTAATTTATGATAGCAAGAAAAAAGTGGTAGTAGTCATTTAAAGTAATAGTTATTAGTAATAATAACTAAACACAAATTAATATAGGCCAATACTTTTTTTTTATACTTTAAATTGTATCGTTTATTCTTTTATTTGATACTTTATCCTTTTATTTCACCACTGGTCGATAACCAAGTCCAAATTCTACTGACAGATTTTGTCAATGAATAACAAACTATTTCAGTTTTCAGACTGGTTGAAGTTCAAATTATTAAGTGAATTTTAAATACATGCTTCGTAAAATAAATAAAATAATTGCAATTTTGTATCAGTGTTGGGGATGCTACATTAAAACTGTAGCTTCCCAAACTACAAGCTACTCAAAGTTAAACTACAGTCAAGCTACTGTTTTAAAAACGTAGTTTTAACATAGTTTAAATTTATTTAATGAACAAAATATTTGTAAACATATACTGTAAAAATCAGATGATAATATTAAATTCTACAATCAGAAGTTTTATAGATTGTTATTAGGCATGTAACCAGGGTTGGGAGGGTTACTTTTGAAATGTATTCCACTACAGATTACAGAATACATGCTGTAAAATGTCATTTGTAACGTATTCCATTAGATTACTCAAGGTCAGTAACGTATTCTAAATACTTTGGATTACTTCTTCAGCACTGGTAGATTTTTTCACTTGTTTTGACTATAAAAACTCTGCCAGTACAGTAAGACAAAATACACATGTTAAAAATACATTCTCTGAAAAACCTAAATATCTTATGCAGTGTTGTTTCTAAAAGAAGATTAATCAAATTGATCTTGTTTTAAGAATTTTTAGATATTTTACAGGAAAACAATAAAAAAATTATTATCAAGAATACGATTTTTGCCCTAATTTCAAAGGTCTTACTAGAAAAAAGAAATGATGATCTAATGTGAATTTTCTTGATAAAAATAAAATATGATCGTTCCTGGTGACGTGCATGTAAAATGGCTAGAAATAGCATTTTAGCTTAGCGTAAAGCTGACAATTTACACAAGGTTTATTTCTGTTTCTTCTGCTCCAAACTTACTTCAAACTTACTTTTCTGTCTGCTCGTATGAATGTAACACATCATAAGAAAGTGTTTCACCGCTGTTCAAATGCACTTTGGATCGCATCATTTATATGTATAAATGTTTTCCATCTGAAAAAACTAAATATTAAATGAAACAAATGACAATAAAATGCAAAGTAATCTCTTCAGTAATCAGTACATTAATTTTGAATGTAACTGTATTCTAAATACCAATGATTTAAATTGTAACTGTAGTGGAATACAGTTACTAATATTTTGTAATTTAAATACGTAATCCTGTTACATGTATACCGTTACTCCCCAACCCTGCATGTAACGATACACAAATTTCACGATACGAAACAATACGATGCATAGCCTCGTGATACAATACGATACAATTGAGCACCCACAAATGTTTTGCTCAAAATGTTTCAAGGATTCGACATAAATGTCTTTTAACTCATAAATGCCACAAAAGTGTCTGACATTGGCAACAAAAAGCAGAGCTCTAAGTAACTTAAACAACAGCACTGCATTTATTTTGATTGATTGTTGAGAAAAACTAATATGAACTCACAATTTTCATGTTTTTCTTGAGAAAATAAGTTTATCTACACTCTAGTCATTTATATTTGTATAGCACTTTTCACAATATACATAGTTTCAAAGCAGCTTTATAGAAAATCATGCCTTGTTGTCTGAAAGCCCCCAGTGATCAAGCTGAAGTGACTGTAGCAAGGAAAAAACTCCTTTCAATGTTATTTAGCGGTGGAAAAAAAAAAAAAACTCCAGAGGAACCTGACCACTAGTTTTACGATATATGTACATAATCCAATTTTATTTAGCGGCTTGAGCAAAAACCTATAGGCACACGTCATTTTTTTCCCCCTCTTTCACTTTGTATGTGAACTTTACCACCGTTATTACTGGCTTATAACACGTGCACAAGTGTTGTTCTCAAAGCTGTTTACATTTCAAAGTCAAAAGCAGATCATTATAAGTCTTATGTAATCGCGGGTTTCTTACGTTGTCGGTTTTTTGATAGATATGACTCATAATTTATGAGCGTCTTGCTGTGCATGTCACACTCGGTGTCGGCTGGGAGAGGCGGATGTGAAACTAACTGCTGCAGTTTCTGCCTCACAAACCCACCGATATGCACGGTGATGTCGGTGTAAATAAACAACATGTTTGATGTACTGTAGCACCAGGACATGACACCGTTATCTGGCAAATTCCACAAGTTGTACTGCTACAGTACAGTCTACTTGGCATTTGCCATTGATCTTCTCACCTATGTACTGTAGATATGTTGCTCTGTTTTCCTGTGAGCGCTCAATGCCGCCTCTCCGGGGAGGAGAGTGTTTTGCAGCTCTCAAAGTTGTGCTGCTTGGTTTTAATTACACGAAAATGTGTTTTTTTATGTATTGTATGATACATATCGTAATGTATAGTGAGCGTTGTATCATATGATACAATACGATACAATATTTTTTTACACCCGCTAATTGTTATGTATTTAATTATGATGACATCAAACAATTAGTCTGACAACATTAAGTTGAACATCTAAATATATGTTAAATATAAACTAATAAAACTAGAAAACACCCTATTTTATATAACTCAAAATATAGTGATAAACAGTAGCATTCAACTAAATATTTAGCTTAAAAAAAGAATATTGTGTTTTCATGCAATATCCCTTTAAGGCTGCACAGGGGCTCAAGTGAATTAGTGAATCATTGATCAGTGAATCATCGGAGAAACCGACTCCCTAAAATGAATTGGATTAGCCAATGCTAAATATAAGTGAATCATTTATATTTAACCGGTTTATGTACATGTATGAACTGTCCGAAAGAACTGATTCACTTAAATGATTTGGATTTCCCAGCACTACATATAAGAGAGAGGTGAGTGTGTTTGATTACTCCTTCGGCTACACTGCTGCATTCGTGTGTGATAAATGTAGTGTTATGTGATGTGACACCGCTAATTGTGTAACTGTAAAAGCTACACTATTGTGAAAATAGCTGAGCTACTGTCACGCTACTGAAAAAAGTAAGAAAGTTATAGCGTCACTGCTTTTGGTTAGTTACTCCCCAACACTGTTTTGTATACATATAATATGCTGTCCATGTATTTTACATATTTAAACTATATTAGCATTAAGCTATATCAGCCTTAGGCCGTCATACTCTCTAGACTGATATCAGCATTGGCCATTGAAAAATCCTGATTAGTTTTCCACAAAAAAAAAAAAGCACTTACATGTTTTACATGTAGTTGATTAGTACTACTTAGTATTTATGTACTGTATATAATACACAATAACATGAAAACTGTAATATAAATTATGAAATAATAGCAGCATAATTATATTACAATTGATAACAGTTGTACTAATACTAGAAATAGTTGTGCTAATATTATTTGTGAAGGATTTTGCCATGGTTTTTGCCATTGTTTGTCAAGTCTCCTCTCTCTAAACAGGGACAGTTACCTCCAAGGTAGGATCACCCTTGTTGGTGGCCAGGGGGTAGTCTCTCAGGCGTCGTTCCTCCTCCAGGAAACCGCTTTCCCTCCCGTCCACCGCTGGCTGGAATAGCCCATAGTTGAGCACATCTCTCAGACTCTGTGTGAGTGTACACAGGATCTGCTGCTTAGCAACCCATACTGTGGCATCAGGACTGAACCTAATGGATTTCTGGCAAAGCCACAGAGAGAGGACGAGAGACAGAGACAGGCAGAGACAGACAGAGATATACTATAGCAGGTGTACAGATTAACCAGGGGAAAACAATTGTGTTATAATGCACAAAAGGAGGAAAACAAGAAAAAAGAATAAGTAAAACACAGATCCTGCATTTATCATTATTTTCCATTGATTGGCTGACAACTATAAAATTAAAGGAGTCATATGTTTTTTTATTATTCTATTTTTTATAATGTTTTTATTATGTCCTGGTTTTTATGCACCCAACTTTTTTTGCATCTTTTGTACAACTGTTCCTTAACCCTCCAATGTAAATGCCTACAGATGTGAAATTTGGTCCAATATCAGGCTTGGTATAACAAATAAAACTGCCAACTTTAAATATGGATAAGGCCTGTGTTAAGAGTACTCAGAGCTATACTGCTCCCAAACGTTCTGTGAACATCTTTCATTTCAAACACGACAATTTAATTTTCTACTATAAGTGTGTGAAATAGGTCAAAAATACTTGTTGCTCTCGCCCAATTGCATCAGTTCCATTTTTTAGTACACTAAAACTCAAACAGCTCTCAAGAGATGCCTGAAACAGTAAGAGGGAAGCAATTTACTGTAATAATATAATTTAGCAAAAAACACATAGCCCAACACCCTGAGGCAAAAGGCAAAACAGCAGTATTTGTGTGTGTGTGTGTATGTGTGTGTTTGTGTGTGAGTGTGTGTACTCACAGACTGCTGCAGGTCAGGGATGACCACACAGATGAGCATTGTGTCTCTCAGGCTGTTGTCCAATCGGCCACTGGTAGGTCGATCCAGCCTGGGAGGCTCATCTCTGGAACTGTCTGATTCCGAGCTGGCTGAGTCAGAGAAACTCTGAGCCATTTCCTCCTCACTGGACATTGGGCTCCGCGGCATGTTCAGCACTGCAGAGGAAGAAAGATTGTGTTCATCAAGGAGAAGAAAGTGCACAAACAATATTTACATTCACATTTATTCATTTGGAAGACACTTTTATCCAAAGTGACTTAGAAAGTGTCATAACCAGATACAACGTGATAACATTCCAATGATAAGCAAATTTTCTGTCCACACTGAAAGTGAATCTGCAGCATGACGTGGCATAATCACATTCACAGCCAATCAAAAGATATTTTAATGTTTATTAATGTTATTTTTTTATTTTTGACTTCATGATATCAAAATGTGAGTTTTGTGGCTTTTAGTCAATCTGTGTTAGCTTTGAAGTCATCTGTATGATGTGTACTCCCAAACATCAACAAAATTCCCTTTTAGCATTTCAAATTTACAGTCTTTCTTTTCTAGAAAAACAGACCAAAAATATTGATGACTCAGCCTGCACTACACTGTTTCTTGTCCAATCAAATAATCTCTGGAATGAGAATGTCCCTCCCTCTAACACACAATAGTCCACAACTGTGCCCGCCCACTTTTTCAGGCATCTTGGTTCCAGAATTGTTTCTTGAATTTTTTTTTCCATAGGAATTTCATAAAATCCTTTATAAAATAGTTCTAAGCCATGAACAAAGCCAAACAGCTTCAAGGTGATCAATCACAACATTACAAACTTTGATTTGAAGCAACAATAAAAAAAAAGTATTGGAAAGTCTGACAAAAAGACAAAGGTACATGACGTCACAACTTCTTTAATGACAGAATAAACTACAATCCCATGAAGCATTGCGAATGAAGTAATCAAATTAAAAACAATAGAAAGTATCAAACTGTTGATTTAAAGTTGTTAATAATTAGTATAGAAACAATATATTAAAGTATATTGTAAAATATTCAAATATATACAAATATATATAATTAGTTGGGCTGCAACTAACGATTATTTTGATAATCGACTAATCTAATGATTATTAGAATGATTAATCGACTATTCGGGCGATTATTGCAATGATTAATCATTAGCTCTAAACCGACTATTCAGCTTGTGCCCCAACTTAAAAGATTGTATTACACGTGCTTGCTAACAATGTCCTCTTTTAAAAATACCTCTAAATGACATTCACTGAATTAAAGGGGAAAAAAATACTTTTTATTAAGTTTAATTCAGTAATAATTTCACTGCAGAAACATCCTATTGTTTTCAAGTGTATTTGTCTTGTTTTCCATTTAAAATTGTCTAAAAATCATTAAAACAAGATACATTAACTTGAGAAGCAACATATAAGATATTTAGACTTGCTTTAAGAGAATGTCTCTTAAATATAAGTGTATTTTGTACATAAGTGTATTTTTTCACTTGGTTATACTTCTGCGAGTGCAGTAAAGACAAAATATACTTATATTCAAGATACATTCTCTAAAAGCAAGTCTAAATATCTTATATGCTGCTTCTCAGGTGAATGTATATTTTTTTAAAGGATTTTTAGATGTTTTAGAATATTTGTATTTTTAATATTATATTCAACATTCTCAGATAACAATTTATTCTTCTGCAGTATAGCTGCTAAAGAAAATGTATGTTGTTTTAAAGAAGTTTTAGATATTTATATTGGAAAACAAGCCAAAACAAAAACAAATCAAAAACGTATTTTGTTTCAGTGTATAATGGGGCGAAGACTACCCCTCTCACCATTCTGTTTACTTCAATCCATCTTTAACTCACAAAAAAACAAACTCTCTCTTATTTAAAAAAATTATTTTTTTATTTATTTTTTTGCCCCTTTTTCACCCAATTTGGAATGCCCAATTCCCAGTGCGCTTTTAAGTCCTCGTGGTCGCGTAGTGATTCATCTCAATCCCATGAGGTGGGGGATGAATCCAAGTTGCCTCCGCATCTGAGACCATCAACCCGCGCATCTTATCATGTGGCTTGTTAAGTGTGTTGCCATGGAGACATAGCGCGTGTGGAGGCTTCACGCCAGCCATTGCGGCATCCGCGCTCAACTCACCATGCGCCCCACCGAGAACGAACCACATTATAGCGACCATGAGGAGGTTACCCCATGTGACTCTACCCTCCCTAGCAACCGGGCCAATTTGGTTCCTTAGGAGACCTGGCTGGAGTCACTCAGCAGGCCCTGGGTTTCAAACTAGCGAACTAGTGAGCTCCAGGGGTGGTAGCCAGCGTCTTTTACCACTGAGCCACCCAGGCCCCCCACAAACTCTCTCTTATTAATAAAGCTGCATATTGCCAATTTTCTTCACAATAAGAAATGAACAGTGACATATATTATGATTCAATAAGTCACGAGCCATCACGTTATAATCTAGTTGCATTAGGCATGCGTGCTCGAGGGACGAGCATCCCCACAACAGAGTGTACCTCAGCCGGGTGCAGTTTCAATCTCTCCCTCTTAGATCGGGACACTTTGCGCAACTCATAGAAGAGGCACTGACCGCACAGAAAAATGCCAGTTTCCTTATTATTTGAACTTTAATAAAGCTATAATGCATTAAATAGAACTGCATTAATGATTTCCTTTAAAGACGCTCAACACGCAAGTTTTGCTTAAACTGAGCGTCAGCTCCGGCTCTGCTTATTCCGCAACGAGAGTGCTTCTGTATTTACTTATTTTGTATTTTCGTATAATTCCCTCATACTTTGCGATCTACATCACCTGAAGCTGTTTGGAAAGTTTAGCGTGCATCTGGACTGTGAGATGTGTAATTCTTCCTCTCCTCAATCAGGCGCGAGCTGCAGTGCAGCTTATATTTTGTCTCCAGATGACTTTAGGAGTGCAGTGGCACATTGAAATATCAGATTGTATGTCATGTAATTTTAATATTTCTACTCCAACTTTATTGCAATTTTTGGGTCTTCACTACCTGTCTGAGATAACTGAACTGACACTTGAAGAAAATGGAAAATGCCTTGTTTCAGTGTCTAATCTTAATACGGAGTAAATAAACAAATCAGTCACATTTAAAAGTGATGTGCAATGTGTTAAAATATTTTAATATACAGTACAGAGACAACTAACAGTAAGTAACTTGTTGGCTGATTCCCCCAAAAAGTGTAAACTCTGTCTCTGTGGCACTATCAAACATTGCTCTGGGGGGTATTCCAGAAAGCAGGTTTAGCCACTTACCCGGGTAAATTTACTCGAAGTAAGCAGATAATAACCTCAACTTTCGGTCCCAAAAACTGAGGTAACTTTCAGGGTATGTAAGTAGCCATAGCCGGAGCAGGTTATGTTCCAGAGTTAGTTTATTTCAGGTAAATGTCAGTAAGTTTCAGAGGCTGTCAGCGCATGCATGCCCTTTTGATAGTGACACAGTGGTCATGGAAGGTCAGATTATGTACAATACAATACTTTTAAAGCATTATTATGATTAACAGCAACCTTTACCTCACAAATCTTCTTCTCTCCAGCATTTCCAGTTTCACACACCGCAGATTTGCATTAAGAAGTGAACAATTTGTGTACATTGTGCTTTTTCTTTTAATGGGAAGTTTTTAATCCTGTAATATTTTTCAACATAGAAAACATTGGAAAGGCCTCCACACTCTTCACTGGAAAGAGAGGAATTTATGCATTTATATTTAGCCCTTTTAATAAATAATTTTATTTCATGATAGTAATATTATGACTATATCTATAAATATCATAGAATGAAATGATAGAATCCACATTATTTTTACAGTTTCTTCAGTCAATGAATGTTAATATGTCATTAATAAAATTACATTCCATAGTAACAATATGCAGGTAATGTCTGCCAGTTCAAAGCTTAAGCAATACAATTCATCAGTCATTCTTCTTCTTCACATACTACATAATATGTGTTCTTTCATGGACCACAGATATAGCATAGAAGTTAGAGATTTCATTTCTTATCACTTTCATTCATGTTAAATGCACAAATTTCCAGACTTGTTCATTGTACTCTCTTTATTATCTGATAATATAAATGAGACATGCTGTCATTTAGAGTAACAGTGCTCTCCTTTAGCTGGTGGTCTAGGGATTCAATAAAAATATGTATTTTCTGATGCTCTACCAATAAAATTAACCTTAAAATAAAAAAAATATAGTAAACCTATAGCCTATTATTATAATATTAATAGAATATGAATGTTAACACCTATTATGAAGTTCAGTGCAAACAACTATAACGGTCGGCCTATTAAACACTAATTTAGGTGAGAGAGGTCTAATATAAATCTCGAATTAGGTAAAACTTTATTGTTTTATTAATTAAAAAATTAATATATTGATTGAGTATACTTTCTGTCAATAGATAAGTCCTAAACAGATGCAGCTCCTATCGCTATTACGAGTGAAGATGAAATACTCACGGTTGAGTGAACTAACCCAGAACTTGTATCCTGGAATCAATAACCACGAGTAAGCATTGCTTGGGTTAATGAACCAAGAGTTCAGGGTTTATGTCATGGTAAGTTAACCTTGCTTTCTGGAATACGTCCCTGTTTCTTTGAGCAAACCAACCAGCCCAAAACAGCAACATTGGCACAACCAAAGGTGTGAGTTTTGGACGGGACTATCTGTTGGCCAACCAAATGTAGACAACAATAGTAAAACAGTATTGTTTTTAACAATAGTTAAAAACCTGTTTAAAAGCGGTCATTATTTCTGCAGTTCCGTTTGGTGATGCTAGTGGTGCAAAATTACACACTTCAGCTTTAACTTTAAAAAATAAATTTTAATGGCCATTATTTATTTAATTGGACAAAACGGTTTCCAACAGAGACAGATGGAGCTGTTGTCTTAGGTTAGCGCAAGCCATTTATCAGAGGTGTACACAAGCACCAGCGATCACAACAGGATTTTTGAAAGGCAAACAAAATGTCAAGGTGTTTGAGGGAAAGATAACAAACAGTATCAGACAGTGACAGAGGGAGACAGAGAAAAAGATATTGAGACAGGGAGAGAGAGAGAGGTGACAGTAACTAAAGCAAAGAGGTCAGGTTAGATATCTGACCAACGGCACTCTTCTAAAGCCTAAATCATCACCACGGCATGCACAAATCAGATGAGGCAAGACAGCTGAAGATTAATTAGTATAGCACTTATCATGCTCCCTGTGCATTTTACTCTGTGAAAGTTTGTCAAATAATAAAATTGACCTTTCCATGAGAGTGCGGCTTAAAATTCCTAACTACCATGTGTAGTTGTCTCTAATAAGTGTGCTATTGAATAAAATACACCACTGTAAGGATTAGGGGAGTTTTGAGCAAGAATATGCTAGTATGAACAACAATTACATAATGTGTTGAAGTAATGCTGAACCATTATATTTTAACCCTTAAATACATACCTCGTTCCACCCCCTGTACCTCATCTATTTTTGGAGTTAAGCCCCCACCTCTTTGGTATTCCTCAATGTTTCACTTATGACTAGTATACAATAATAATAATAATAATAAAAACATTTTAAATGCCAAAATGGCAAAAAAAAATAAATAAAAAAATGTCTAATTTCTTGATTTCCAAAAGTGTATAGGATCATTAGTAATATGAGATATGTACTGTAATAGTGTGTTAATGTGTATAATTGTGATTCTACAAATCCCATTTCTATGGTTATTTCATAAGTTTACTATAAGTTTACTGTCTATTTCTTTGTTTATTACAAGACAAATGACTGTATCATGTCAATTTTATGTGCAACGATGGTGAATTATCAGGATTCCATATGCGTTATACATGCTATTTGTTCCTCAAGGTGGCGCTGTTGTTTCAGTGATTGACTTGATTTACGTTTGACGAAGAAGCAACATGGAAGTAAACTATAAGAAGTACAATACATGAACAGTATGATATGGTTATTGCAAATTTGGGTGTACTACTGAAATTCTGTGTGTTAAACATCTGATTAGACTCAATAAGTGCCTAAGCAAATACATATGTGTAGCTTATGTGTACCTTATGTCTTATGTGTAGCTCAATATGTGTTTGACAGACATTTCACTGTAAAAAATGATTTTCAAGACAAGTACTTTTGTCTTGTTTTCTTGTAAAATTGCCTAAACATTCTTAAAATGTGATTTATTTACTTGTCAAGCAAAATGGCATAGGAAATTAAGTCTTGGATTAAGAGAAAATTGAGTGAACTTTAGAATTAAAACAAGAAAAAAAAAATGCATGACATGTTCTTGGAAAATGTCTCTACATGAACGATTGTACAGATGTACAGTAGGTAACCACCAATTCTATAATAACTCTGTACACCGTTGTGTTCATGTTGACTGATCTTATCTGACCGAACAGGAATTCGTTGTCGGCCTTAAAGTAGGTGGAGCTCCAGGTCACACCTACAGATGACGTGGACCAATAGCAGTAAGAAGGTGTTTAGCAGCCGGTACAAAGTTCTCCTAAAAGTTCGCCTTGGCAAACTGTAATGAACCACCAAAATGAACTCAAAAACATCTTCGGTTTGGCCAAATTTTGTTCTAAATGACATCACACCCGTTCGTTCTTTAATTTTGTATGAAATGTTCAAGGGCCTTAAGTGCACCACTAGCATCACCAAACAGAATTTCAAAAATAATGAACACACTCCCAATCTGCCATTGGTCACCCCAAACTCATTCCATTGATTAAGCCAGTTTTGCTGTGTTTGGCTGGTCAGGGTGCTCAAACAAACAGTCACAGTGTTTACACATTTTGAGGAGAATTAACCTAAAAGTGGCTTTCTTGGCGCAACATGAGGGTGAGTAAATAATGTCAGGATTTTCATTTTCAGATGAACTATTCCTTCACTTCACTTTTAAATCTGAAAGTCACATGTAGTGCCTGTTTAGTTTCACTTTCACATCTGAAAGTGAGAGTGGAGATTTAGAGTAAAAAAGGACTTAAATATTGATCTATTTCTCACCCACACCTATCATATCGCTTCTGAAGATATGGATTTAAACACTGACATCATATGTTTCCTTTAAGTGATTTTTGGAGCTACAAAAGTCTGGTCACCATTCACTTTTATTGTATGGACCTACAAAGCTGAGATATTTTCTAAAACTCTTTGTTTGTGTTCTGCCGAATAAAGAAAGTCACACATCTTGGATGGCATGAGGGTGAGTAAATGAAGAGAGAATTTTCATTTTTGGGTGAACTACAGTATCCCTTTAAGTCTGACCATCAATGTAAGCATGCTAGCTAAATTTACCCAAAGCAAAACAGGATCCCAAGCTAAATGTCGCATGCAAAAACGTGTTTGTGAAAACCAGCCATACTGGTGTCACTCTCCCTAGTGGCTCGGTCAAATGGCCCCGTCATTCATCAGGGCTGTCAGTGTAGGTTTTCTCGCCGACCTTTACAATCACCCGCCACCAAGACAGGGATCCAAGACGCAAGAAGCATTTGTGGACTCTGGCTTGAAGAATACCACCAATTAAAACCTTGCAGCGTGAAGAGGAAATTGCACCCACATGCACTTTAGTGCTAAGAAGCTGCCAGTAGATTTAACACATAACTCGAGTATTTGCAGATAAACACACAGACACTCACTGAAGGCCTTTCACAGCCATGTCATTGTGTGCTGGGTAATATATGGTTCCCTGTGAAGTGAAATATTGTCCAGCTGCGGGTATTTAAATAAATTACACAATGCATGCTTTCATCTTGTGGAATTAATTAAACATTATTTGCTTGTAACTAGTTCAAAGCAAAATTATAGAGTAACAACCTTGCAAAGGTTATATGCAGGTATAAGAGAAGCATGCAATAATACGCAGCATAATGATAACATCCTCTAATGTGTAGCATTGTCACATGTGACATCAAGTAAATTACACAATTCTAATGTAAAATTTTTGTTTTTAACTTAAGCAACAAGGGGTTTTCGTAATCAAAACGCTAAGCGGCCTTTAGCTAATGATAAAAGACACCAATATTAAATAAATAGTTAGTAACAGTTCATTAGCCTAAGTGTAGGCTGTTTATGGTTGCCAAGCAACAAAGCAATGCATTTATATAGAATGTGTGCTCAACTGTGTGCATTTATCTGCATTTTACATAGTAAAAAAGTTTTGTGGTACCCTAAAAAACTTTTTTTATTTGGTAAAATCTAAATTAACTGGTTTTATTCAATTGTTTTTTAATTTACCTGACAAATTAAGGTTCCACAAACACAAGTCATTTTTATGGGTTTCATCAAGTAAAAATAGATCAATGAGGTAACAACTGCGGGTTACCAGCTTCAAATGCGGATTTAGAGAACATTTCATTCTTCGTACATTAGATTTGATTTGACATTTAATTATAAAAGCATATATTAAAATTTAATGTTTTATTATTTTTGATTCAGAGACAATATCTGCACTGTCATGGAATTATGCTCAGGAAAGTTTACTGTTTTGGTAATTATTTATTCCACTTAGTTATGTAAGATCCCTAAATATGGTAGCTATTCTCAAGAACAGGGGGGGGGGGGGGGGGGTTGGGGGTTCTGGGGAACAGCACACACTGACCTAGAAGCATAATTAATTTAATCAGTTAAAGTTTTGCCCATTCCTTGCTAACTTAAATAAACACACATCCCAGGGCTTTTTCATTATGGCAATTATTCATTAAAGGTAATGCCAAAATATTAATTCCGAACACTGTTGCCACGACAACTACTAAACATGTTTATGTCGTTATTGTTAATGGAAGTGTCGAAATGCATTACGCTTTAGAAAAAATGGCAGATCTGCTACAAACTGTCATAATGTGTTAGAGGATTGTTTTTGTCTTCATAAGATGTGTCATACACCTCTAACTTTATTTCCTACACTGATTCTGTACCCATCAATGGAAACAGAAATACAAGAACAATTCAACAGGGAATCAAACCCAACAAAACGTCTTACAAAGAACAAAAACAGAAAACACTTTTTTCAAGCTGCGATTTCTCGGGGAACATCTCCTAAAAGAGTATGAAGTTTCTGTTCTACATAGTCAGAGAATCATTTTATACAAATGGTAGCAGTGAAGACTAGGTTGCTCTCTTCCAAAAGCCTGCCTGAGGGCAGTGAAACTTGCTGTTTAAGAACCATGGACAGTACCAGAAACTGACAGCTTTCCAAGAGCTGAACCTTTCCCTAAACAGATTTTATTTTTAAGAGAAGCATCTAATATTGTAGCCTTCATTAAACCAATGCACAACCATTAATATTTCATAACCAACTTATTTCTCATCGAAAAAAAAAGTGCTGTGGATGTTACATCAAAAGCTTTTGGTTTCAAATTTCGCAATATAGCAGTTTTGATGACCCAAATCCCGTCCTAATAAAACACAGACAGAAAAAGAGCAGTAACTAGATTTAAACAGTATCTGAAGAAAATGTGAGTGGCGCTTGCCCAGGCAAAACTTGCCACCATAATATTAGGGTGTTGTGGGTGGATGCCAAATCATCCTTATGCTGTTGCTAAGGTGTTTTGGGTGGTTGCTAGGGCATTGATAGATGTTTGCTTGCTTACTGGCCCATATTTTAAAAACGTCCATCCCCAACTCTCCATGGCATTCTGGCCCCTATATACATATATTGCTCCAATTGGCATTTTTTGCCCATTTTATTCTCCACCAGGCAAAAATCATACATTCCGATTGTTAACACAAGAAATCCTGAAATCAAACCCATTGCACCCAGTTACTGACAAGTTCCATCTCCCATCAGACAACTTTGCATCAGTTCAAATGCGTTTCCCTTTTCTTGTGGCGCAACTGATAGCGCATTGTGCAAGCCACTTCTGAGACACGGGTTCTTGTCCCGAGGAAATCAAGAAGTCGTGTTCACACAATCATTAGCATGATTTAGAGGTTGCATTTTCCCTCTAAGATTACATTTTTACACCACTGATGGTTAGGTTTTGGGTTGAGGCTTGGCTCGGTGCATGTGGTTGATCAAATATCCATCAAGGGCTGCAACTAACAATTATTTTGATAATCGACTAATCTAACGATTATTAGAATGATTATTCGACTATTCGGGCGATTATTGCAACGTTTAATCATTAGATCTTAACTGACAGCTTGTGCCCCGACTTAAAAGGTTGTATTAAATGTGCTTGCTAACAATAAAGAGGACAAAATCATTTTTTAAAAATACCTCTAAATGACAGTCACTGAATTAAAGGGACAAAATACTTTTTATTAAGTTTAATTCAGTAATAATTTCACTGCAGAAACATCCTATTGTTTTCAAGTGTATTTGTCTTGTTTTCCATTTAAAATTGTCTAAAAATCATTAAAACAAGATACATTAACTTGAGAAGCAACATATAAGATATTTAGACTTGCTTTAAGAGAATGCATCTTAAATATAAGTGTATTTTGTACATAAGTGTATTTTTTCTCTTGGTTACTTCTGCGAGTGCAGTAAAGACAAAATATACTTACAGTATATTCAAGATCTATTCTCTAAAATCAAGTCTAAATATCTTATATGCTGCTTCTCAGGTGAATGTATATTTTTTTAAAGGATTTTTAGATATTTTAAAATATTTGTATTTTTAATATTATATTCGACATTCTCAGATAACAATTTATTCTTCTGCAGTATAGCTGCAAAGGAAACTCACGTTGTTTTAAAGAAGTTTTAGATATTTATATTGGAAAACAAGCCAAAACAAAAACAAATCAAAAACTTATTTTTTGCAGTGTATAATGGGGCGAAGACTACCCTCTCTCACCTTTCTGTTCACTTCAATCCATCTTTAACTAAAAAGAAAAAAAACTCTCTCTTATTAATAAAGCTGCACCAATTTTCTTCACAATAAGAAATGCACAGTGACATATATTATGATTCAATAAGTTGCCATCGCATTATAATCTAGCTGCATTAAGCATGCGCGCTCGAGGGACGAGCGTCCCTGCGACAGTGTGCATCAGCCGGGTGCAGTTTCAGTCTCTCCCCCTTAGATCGGGACATTCGCGCAACACATAGAAGATCTACATCACCTGAAGCTGTTTGGAAAGTTTAGAGTGCGTCTAGACTGTGAGATGTGTTTTCTTCTTCTCCTCAATCAGGCGTGAGCTGCAGTGCTGCTCGTGTGTGCAATCATTAGAGTTTCATATGATCTCATGTTACGTTAAGATCAAACGACTATTCAAAAATGAAAATTTTTGTCGACAATTTTTTATTGTCGACGTTGTCGATAACGTCGACTAATCCTTTCAGCCCTACTGTTGACTCACTTTTGGTAACACTCTGTGGACATTCCACAGGGAAACTGGAGCCCACACGTGCCCATATGATCGACAACACTTCCAGCTTCAACCACTGGGGGCAGTGCTTCGAATTTTCAATAAGCATCAAACAATTTTAGCTGAAGAACATTTGACCTGGGGGTGTAGTTCCTCTGGCTAAAAAGCATGAATGTAGTGCCAATATTAGTTTTCTAGTTATGGTTTAAATTAGTAAACTGATTAGATGTTGATGGTAATGTTTAAACTAAAGGATTTAGGATTGCACTTTATTTTACAGTGCATGTACTTTCAGTATACTTACAGTGATCTTACCCAAGAAAGTACTGAGTAATATTAGGTAACTACATGTACTTAATATGGGTTGAGGTTAGGGTTGGGGTTAGGTTTAGGGTTAGTACCTAGTAATTACTGTAGTGGTTGTAATTATATAGTATGTAAATGTAGAACAGTACTGTAAAATAAAGTGCTAAGGATTTAGAATGAACTGTGAGATTAAAGACAAAGTCTTTGAAGTCCATCCCAAATTGACAGTAGAAGTGCACATAGATGCACCTTTGTTATTTGGCTGAGAGGAGAAAGGTAACTCTAGTATCGGTTTCATCTGGGCCACCAAGTAATCCATAGCCATGGAAACAGAGCTGTGGGACTCAGAAACACATCAGACAGACAGTCCAAAAGAGAGTGTGACAGAGTAGGAGACAGGGAGGAATGGAGGGAGAGTGGCATACAGAGGCGAAAAGAGAGAAAAAGAGCCAGGGAGAGCGAGGAGGAGGACGGGCTGGCCTGGATCTGTGTCCACTTGCCTTACTCCTGGTGACTTAACAGCAACACCGCACAGCTGTAAAATAGGGCAAGGCTGGGGCTCAGGTATACGGTGGTGCAAGACTGGTAGGAACACAGCAAAGCGATTCTTGCTGCAACCACAGAGCTGTCAGAACAGTGGTGTTATAAACAAGCGAGGTGAAACTGATGAAAAATAAATGAGAAACAAGGCCCAGTTCTATCAAAACCTGTTATCTTACCCCTCATGGCTGCATTCAATCTAAGCTCGTTGCAGAATCCGCAAGTCAATACAGGAACAATTATTGCACCCAATGGACCACCGTTGCTTTACCCCATGTCAATAGAGTACAAACAATGGGAGTATATTGTTTCCCCAATCAGCTTTCATCTATGAATTCATTTATCCACTCAACCATTCCCTCTCTGGGGAAAACTACATCAATTTAGAGGCTCCATGTAATGATTTCATCACTCCATGGTCAAGTACATAATAACGGCGCACATAGTATAATAATGAAGTCATTACATCTTAATTAAATAAATGCACTCCTGTCCATTCATTTGACAAAGAGCCGCTATAAATCAGACAGGCACAGCTCTGCAGTCCATGATCCCGAAGAGTACCGCCATAGATCCGCTCAGCCTGCTTGTGCACATAAATCACTTAGAAGCTAAAAGTGGATGGTGTGTGGCAGCAAATCCAGTCTCTAAAATCCTCCTCTCAGCTTCTTATCTCTGTGGGACACAGGATAACACGGAGCTTCCAACCCCATCCTTGTAATGGTCTAGAGAGGTCCACATCCATACAGCTGCGTCTTCTATTTGCAATACAAGCAGATTCTTTGAACGGCACGCTGAAGATGCCTCACAATGCTGATAATGTTGAGTGTCTCCTAATTACCGTTTTCTGGTGCTAATTTGGCATCTTTTATGTACTATCATAACAGCAATCAAATGCATTGTGTTCTGAATGTCAAAAGCCCCACTGAATGGTTATCCAATGAAAAGAGAGCGTTGATGTGTGTATTAAGACACTTGAGAGCAAAATTACTTCTTCCGATTGCTGTGTTGTGATTACAACACCTTGCTTTAAGCACAGTAGGCTCAGAAAACAGGGCTCGCTGCAAAGGCAGAATTTGCTGAACTGAACTGTCAATGTACGTCAAGTTGAAAGCCGAAGCGCTCCAATGAATTTCCAGGCTGTCTTCTCAGTTATCTGGCATCCCCTGACTGTAGCCCCAAACTTAGCCTTTTTTAAATAGTTTCTGAAGATAACTGAAGAATTTTTGTCTTCTTGAAGATACTGCTTCATATCAAAGCAACAAGACCTGAAGCAAAACGTACTGAAACCCGAACAAAGCTTTTTCAAATGCTGAACACACAGATAAAGGCACTGGACACTGACTGGTTGGTTTAGGTCAGGATGTCTTCTAAAGCCTCGAGAGACTTATGTTAAGAGATACAATGGATCGTGGCTGTGGCGGCCCTAAGAAGTGTCACTACTAGAATCAGTCTTTTCCGTTGCTATGGAGTTGCAGGTTGGAAAGCCCAAGAGACCAGCAGTACCCAAGCAAGTCGTTGGGAGAAAACCTGAATGTGCGCATAATGTGGCATGTCTGAATAATGCTGACCTAGAAACTCTTTTAAGAGGCACATAAATTATTGTCAAAATTCCTGGAGGTTCCCATGGGATGCTGGAGCCATTTAATCTTTGAATTTTACCAACAACATTTTAAGGGGGTATCTACAGCTAAAAGCAAGTAGTATATTATTGTATTGTATTGTAAGTATTGAGCTAAACAAACACTGCACAAATACTGGAGTACTCAGTTACCATTTTGCACAACAAACAGCACTTATAAACTAGTCTCTCTGAAAATGTGTTAATCTAAATCTCAGCCTGAAGTATCTTTTTGACATTGTAAAGTTTATTCCAAAATGATTTAAGAGTATCAAATGAGCTAAGGATGAGAGCAAACAATTTTACTGACCAGAAAAGATTCACATCTTTGTTTTATGTGATATATGGCTGTTGGAGAGGGCGATGACTTAGAGGAAACGCGTTGTCAAGAGGTTTTAAATTATTATTGTTATTTCCTCCCCCATTCTTATGTTTCACTTTCTGGTTCCTTCGATGGTGATTAATTGTCCAGAATGAATAAAACAAAACAATTTGAGACGATGACGGGATAGATTGCATAGGCCTAAATATGCACGCGCACGCAAAAAAAAAACAAAAAAAAACAAACAAAAAACTTTTGATTAGCGATAAAATAATTAACGCGTCACCCAACTAAGGGGCCGTTAAAACCAAACTCGTTCTTGCGTCCTTCCTTCCACGTTTTTAAACGTTTTTAATGCAAACACGCGCGAAGCGGACGCGTGTTTGACCGTTGCGCGCGTCTCGCGCAGGAGAGCCGCGTTTTTTAGCCACCGTGTCAAGTAAAAAAAAAAAAAAAAAATACTTTTTAAATGATAGGCTAATTAGCCTAAGTGTTCCCCAGTGTTTGCAGTGCAGTGTTGTTTAACTGAATACTCTTTTGAACTGAAGACTCAATTTAAAACCCAAAACATTTTGTCTCGAGACGGCCTGCCTTCTGTTCTTTTTTTGGTTGCGCTGCGTCTGGCTTTATTAGCACGAGACCGTGTTCGGACTGAACAGCCCCTTAGAAGAGCGCAATGTGACGTCATATTTTTTATTATTATATCTCACTAAATTACAAAGAAATTTGCATACACTGAGTCCTCCAATGAGGAACTAAACTTTTATCACGGTTAGTGCATCCAGTGCAAAATGTAGGCTAACGAAAATATCAGTCTCACAGTTAAAAGCTTATTGATTATTCAGAATAATGTTCAACAGTTTTATTGTACAAACAGCTATGTCTATGTCCATATCTATGCCACTACAGAAACAGTACAGCATGCCTAAAACGTCATTGGCATATTTACTGAGATATATAAACTCCGCAAGTTACCAGTAGCTTGTCCGTCTCGCATCATCTCCAGCATCACAGCGCGTCAGGTGTTAGCTCTGTCAAGCAATACAAACTTCGGAGTTCCCAATTCATGGCTTTCGACACACCTGAAGTCAATACATCTACATGGAGCATTGTAGCTGGTAATGGGGAAACTACATGCACAAAGATAGGTGAAAATGGAGTGACACGAAAGATGCGTACCTTACACCATCCAGCGCACTTTCCCTCCTCTTTGGCTCTTTATCCTTTGTCCAAAGGAATACAAATCTCCGCAAAATCGCGTTGGTTTGTCGAGTAGTCCAAACAGAGATGGGAGGAACCCCTTAGCACTTCTTGGGGGGAAGGACGTAGTATTCCGCATATGTGGAAAGTGTTAAATGCGCAAAATCGACCCGCGCGCGCACCACACGCCTGGGGAGGCGGAAAATATTTGCGCTGGAATCAGGGGCTCTTCTGACCAGCAGCGCATCCAGCACTAGAGGGGTTTACTTATGCAGGCGGGGCCACAGTGCTCTAACACATCTGCATCTGGGACAAAAACGCAACAATTTCCAAGTGTGCTGAAGCCTTCTATTTGAACTCTTTTATGCATAGCCTACTCCCTCTCATTGTGAGTCTGATAAACTTGCCAGTTTAGACAGACAGAGATAGATAGATAGATAGATAGATAGATAGATAGATAGATAGATAGATAGATAGATAGATAGATTTATTTACAGCTCAAATACTGTAAAACAAATTTTTTTAGCAGGATATGTTATGGATATGTTTATTGAGGTTTTTGTTTCAAAAAGAGAAAATAGTTTGCTAATGTGGTAGAAAGACACTTAAAGGGATAGTTCGCACAAAACATTAAAATTCTGTCTTTTGCATCCTATTGATGTTCCAATTCCAAATTCTAAACCCTCATGACTTTTTCTTTCATGGAATACAAACTTAGACATTTGGCAGTATGTTCGCCTCAGTCACCATTCACTTTCATTACATCTTTTTTCCACAAAGAAAGTCACTGGTGACTGAGGCTAAATTCTGTCTCCTTTGGTGTTCCATGGAAGAAAGAAAGTCAAACAGGTTTGGAATAACATGAAAACTGAACTTATTAAACTAAACTAAAACTAATTAAGAATATTATTATTATTATTATTATTATTATTATTATTATTTATTTTGTTTTATTATTTTTTTTGGTGTACAAACTAAAGTGAATTTATGGATGGATCTGAAAAATCGAAAGTTTCAGTACTGATATCTGCCTTGTCTCTGATTGAAAGATCTACTGTGAAGGAAGAGATTAATTAGTAAGCTCTCTTGCAGTTTATCAATATGTTCAATCCGCAGTTTCAGTCTATAGTTTATGCAGTGGGCTATTGAGCACTATGTCCGAACCTGAGCCAGACTGTAGAAGATTGCAATGTTCTGCACTAATCATGAACCTGCTGCATTGTATGCAAAAGAAAAGGAGCAAAGAAATAGGTGTTTAATAAGCATGAATAGGTTTCATAATGGATCTGAGCCAATCACCTTTTCTTTTTCTTTCCCCCCCCCCTCTCTCTCTCTCTCTCTGTATCTATCTCTCCCCTTCTCTATCTTTCTATTTATCTTCCTCTCTTTTGTTGTCTAGATGCATTAATCACTGTAACCTCCCAGATATCTCCACCTTCATTTGTCTTTGATTTCTCTGTCAGTCAGAATTGGGGCAGCAGTCTGCAGTAATAAGTCTGGCTTCTTTAACCCTCTCCTACTGTACACCCTATTACATCGTCTAAGATCTGCAAAACTGGTCTCTGTTATAATTAGAACCCAAGGTGAGTGAAGCACCATCCAGCATACAATATATAGGTGGTAACTAATGCTTGGAAACCATTGATGGAAACAATGTTTTTTTAAAAAACCTCCAGAAAACATTCCTTAAGTATCCGTTGAAAATGGTGTCATTCCATAAATCAGTGTTATGTCTGATAGAAACACTTCAATGTGTCTCCATAAGTAGGCAGAGTTTCAAACATTGCTGAAGTAGGTGTTTTCTAATTTGGGTTCATTTTAGAAAAATTATCTTTCTAAAAGCAGATTGCAAATGTATCAATAAAAAAAAAAAAATAAATAAATAAATAAAAACAGAATAGTTCTCAAGGGACTTGAGGATTATATATCCAAAGTTCTAGAAAGAAAAGTTCCTGTTTTGAAATCTACGAGTCAGTTCTAGCAGCAACTGCAATAGTATTCTTTACCTCAGATATTGTGCCCTAGATTGGTAGGCTTCAGCTGTGAGACACAGTGTACTGTTCTGTTGCTCTGCCAGAGAGTATCAGCTGTGCCTTTGGCCTACATTAAACTGACCTGTTTTCTTATCATCATCATATATTTAGGGCTATTGAGGATCCAGCAAAAACCCTCAGAGGGGAGAATCAAGTCTATGCTATCACAAGACAAAACAGTAATTTTGGTTCAGACACCCATGGGTGATCAAATTACATTATAATGTGTTTTAAGCAATGGAAGTAGGACGCAAGTTATTTTACATAAATTCAACGGTAAGTTTGAAGACTTTTCTCAATGGTGTTTTTTCATGGGTAATATCACAGCAGCAGTCTGCCATCCTGTGGTACTTGTGAAGAATGGTTTATAAACCAGAAACCTGAAGGTGTGTTGCAGCCTGGAGAAAGGCAGTTCTATGTGAGCAATGCAAAAACAATCACTTTCTTGATCAGTATTGTCTTGTTTTCTAATAAAAGTAACATCCTTAAAAAAGATAATTTTACTTTAGAAGCAAAACATTTAGATATTAAGACCCTTAATATCTTAAAGGGGTAATGAAGTGAGAAATTAAATTTTCCTTGATCCTTTGACATGTAAGATTTCTTTGTACTACAAAAACATACTGTAAGTTTCAGGACTCAAAACTCCCTGCTCAATACAAAAAGAGCATTTATTTAAACCAAGCTGCAAAAACGGCTCGTTTGGAATTTCCCTACTTTGTGACATCACACAGATGAATACATCAGCACATGACTGTCTCTACAGCAAGACATCAATGCCTACTTTTACATCATCGCACCTTGGCCCGCCTACTGGTGCTCAGACATAAAGGTGAAGAGGAGAGTACAAGACAAACAGGCCTACTTTACACCAAAGCAGACTTACACAGGACACCTTATTGTACCAATCTGGACTACTTTTAAAGTTTTTCTCCATGAACATGCAATAGACAGCTTTGACCATTATCATGAATCTTGCGCCACTTTTAAAAGACGCAATGTCAAGTTATAACTCTTAAAGGAGACCCCCATTCTGCACCTTGCTGTTTGAGTATAAACGCATTGTAGATGCGTTTTTGTACCCATCTGCGCTGTTGTTAATTTTTGTTCTATGTAAACATGCACTAGATAAACGTCTTTGACTGTTTTGATGCATTTCCGGCACTTTGCGGCACGTTTTAAGTGCAGTACAAACTCAACTCTTAAAAACGTGTCTGTTCTGCTCCATTCCATTACTGCCACTGGCTAGGAGAGCCGTGTCTCATCCAGAGTAAACAGACGAAGGAAGATGTGAGATGTCATGCCTGTGATAAACACCGTCTTTGCTTTGGCCTCTGTTGACGCATCCCGACATTAGGAAATAGTGACTGAAGTTTAACAAAGTTCATGATCGCCTCAGCACATGATGATATGTGTGTGCATCACATTTCACTGTGGATTGTATGAGTTTTTGGCTCATTTCAGCATGTATTGCTTGTGAACCAATCACAATATGACTCAAGCTTTGCAAAGGAACTGTTACTAAAAGATAGGGCAGTCAAAAACTCTATCAGACCTGACCAGTTCCATTCATGAATGTGTCATATGTCATGACTGTTTGATATTTATACTTTACAGTGCTGCTGTGCATGAGTGAACAGTTTGATACATTCGGATGCAATGTGTTGGGAGTGTGTTATGTGTAATCCCTGAAATTTAGTTTTCTATTGTTGTGGAGCTGGTTTATTCTCTTCCGGTTGAGTTTCAAATATATATGGCTGTATTCGATCGAAACAGTGGGCATTTACATTGAAGTCTTCAGGGACAAGTGAGCCAAAAACCAAGTGTTTCAGACAGAGGGCCTAAGAAAGGGTGGGAAATGATCATATATGCTTTATGCATTGTGATTGCTTTTGTGCAACATAAAAAAATAGATAAAATAATAAATAAATAAAAACTTTACTAACATTATAAGTGGAAAATAAAATGTAAACAGTATATATATATATATATATATATATATATATATATATATGTGTGTGTGTGTGTGTGTGTGTGTGTGTATAAAGAGTATGTGATGACTGCTTTAATATTTTGCTTCTCAAGTAAAATGATCTTTTTTTTAAATGATCTAACTCCTCAAGAAAAATAAACTTAATACATCCTTTTATTCAAGATACATTTTCTGAAAACTAGTATTATTTTCTTACACTATTTTGCTTCTTAAGTAAATTTTCTTGTTTGAAGGATGTTTTCGCGGTGTTCACACTACAGTGAATTTGAAAAGTGCTTATACATGCAAAGTGAAATTTGTTGAAAATATGTAAATGTATTTATTTAACAATTTATTGTGGCTGAAGACGTGACTCTTTTTACAGAGGAACTTGAAACAAACATCAAACAAGACATCCGCAGTACAAACACAAGGCATGGTGCAAAGAAAAAGAGCAGAGTCCAGGACAGAGGAGAATGAGTGGAGGAATTTAGAAGCACTTCCTGTGGACAATGGAGGGTCCGGCCTCCTCGTACTCATCTTTGCTGATCCACATCTGCTGAAAGGTGGAGAGGGAGGCCAGGATGGAGCCGCCAATCCAGACAGAGTATTTACGCTCAGGAGGGGCAATCATCTACAGAGGTCAATGAAAAGCATTTAAGTAACCTCTGTGGAATAATTTTTACCTAAACTACCATAGAGATTTGTGAATTAGACTTAAAGAGATAGCTCATCCTAAACCTTTACAAGCAACTCAAATGATCTAAAATTCAAAACAACTGTACCTTGATCTTCATGGTGCTGGGAGCCAAAGCTGTGATCTCTTTTTGCATCCTGTCACCAATACCAGGGTACATGGTGGTACCACCAGACAGTACGTTGTTGGCGTACAAGTCCTTACGAATGTCAATGTCACACTTCATGATGCCATTGTAAGTGGTCTCATGGATACCAGCAGACTCCATACCTACAATGAACGGAATGATGAATGGGATTATGCATGCATCATACTTTCATTTAAATACAATACATATGCAATACCATCCCTGTAGCACTGATTACATAATTACGCAGATTTCATAAAGGGAGTTAAAATGCTGGTTAGACATTGTTTTATCAGTACTATTGGATAAGAAAACAGTGATTGATGGATAATGTCAAGACTAAGAACTCTCTACACCCCCGGACAACACTCCCTAATTAGTTCCTGACAAAATGTGATCAGTCACCCTGTCACCTCTCCTTAGAGTGCAGTCCTATGTTAGCGGAATCTCTGAAAAATGCAGTCCTTTGAATTTTTCTCTATGGGAACTTGACCGCTTTGCAATGCCCATTGAAGGTGGGGGTAATTGTTTTGCCACACATAGACTGATGTGCAAATGATTGAGAATTATTAATAACATGAATTTTTCATCAATGAGTCCCAAAGCTTGGCAATGGCTCAAAAGGAAGAGTATATTCTGAGTGTGGGCTTAGTGGTTCACTGGATTTTAGAACTGCTAGAACCTTAATGAATAATTAATTAAAGAAAATATGGCATAATGTAGGAATATTCTAAGCTTGTCTATCATTGAAAAGAAACCCTAATCAGAAAATCATAATGGTACATGATGAGTACAGGATTCCAGTTGGAACTTCCAATTATGATTTTACTGGATAAAGGAAATTCACTAATGTTATTTTTCTCATTTGATTCTTAGCCTCCTATTGGCTGAATTAATTTAGTGAATTGATAAATCCTATCCGCTTATCATTTACTCACCCTTATGCCATCCCAGATGTGTATGACTTTCTTTCTTCTGCTGAACACAAACAAAGATTTTTAGAAGCATGTCTCAGCTCTGTTGGTCCATCTAGTACAAGTGAATGGTGGTCAGAACTTTAAAGCTCCAAAAAGCACATAAAGGCAGCATAAAAGTAGTTCATATGACTCCAGTGGTTAAATCCATGTCTTCAGAAGTGATATGATAGGTGTGGGTGAGAAACAGTTTAATATTTGAGTCTTTTTTTACTATAAATCTACTTTCACACAGCCCTCCTATGCACATTCATGAGAGTTCTTCTTCTTGTTTTTTTGCCGATTCAAATTCTTCATGCATAATGCCACCTACTGAGCTATTGTGCAAATATGATTTATTTATTCTGTTCCTTTGCTTTATCCCTCTATTTTTTCTTTCTTCTCCTTGCCCAGTAGTTGGCAATATGCACATAGAATGCGAATTGCCACAAAAGCAGAAGAGGAATAACTAAACATGCATAAGAGGGCTGTTTGAAAGTGGATTTATATTAAAAAAGGACTTAAGTATTGATCTGTTTCTCAACACCTATCATATCACTTCTGAAGATATGGATTTAACTACTGGAGTCATATGGATTACTTTTATGATGCCTTCATGTGCTTTTTAGAGCTTCAATGTTTTGGTCACCATTCACTTGCATTGTATGGACCAGAAGAGCTGAGATATTCTACTTACAATCTTTGCTTGTGTTCTGCAGAAGAAAGAAAGTCATAAACATCTGGGATGGCATGAGGGTGAGTAAATGATGAGAGAATTTTCATTTGTGAACTATTCCTTTAAGTAATCTTTATCAGAACTGTACTCTTAGTGGGAAAATGTCTTGCTACTGTTAAAGGAAATCACAGAAGAGCTCCAGGAGTTTTCAAATCCTGAAAGATTTTCTTAAAAGTCCCAGTGATGTTCTGCCAAGAACATTTGATCCTATTGGGAACCCAATAGTCCTTTTGGGATCTATAAGTGTTCTAAAAGATCTAGTTGTTGTTTTGTATTGTGTTGGAATCTAATACATTCTCATTATTATCCTTTAGGATTAGTTCCAAATTATGAGAGTAATTCCAATAGGATTATTTTACGAATAGAAAACACCCTCCTGAATCAGTTAATAAACTATGCATATTTAACTCAACCAATTAAGAAACTGACCAATGAAAGAAGGCTGGAAGAGGGTCTCGGGGCAGCGGAACCTCTCGTTACCAATGGTGATGACCTGACCGTCGGGCAACTCGTAAGACTTCTCCAGGGATGAGGAGGAAGCGGCGGTGGCCATTTCATTCTCGAAGTCAAGAGCCACATAGCACAACTTCTCCTTAATGTCGCGCACAATCTCCCTCTCAGCTGTAAAAGCGAGTTAGAAATATATTAATGCATGTCAGTTATTGAGGAACTGTAGCTGGTATTATTCTCTTTATTACAAACGAATCCGCAGTTGCTACTGTTCACCACGGGGTAGTGCTGTTTAGCTAATTAAGAGACCACAATAGTCCAACGGTAAACATTAGCACCCTAATCGAAAGTTTTTTTAAGCTTGTGGTGTATGAAATAATCCATTAACATTATATGCCGCTTATTGTCAATAAATGATTTTATTCGTCATGTACATTTGATATTGAATGATATTTGAGTGAATGAATAGTGTGAGTTGGGTTACCAGTGGTTACGAATGAGTAGCCTCTCTCAGTCAGGATCTTCATTAGGTAGTCAGTCAAGTCTCTGCCAGCCAAGTCCAGTCTCATGATGGCATGGGGAAGGGCATAACCCTCGTATACGGGCACATTGTGGGTCACACCATCACCAGCGTCCAGCACAATACCTGCATGAGAGGAACATGGCATAAAAATGTAAAGTAATCAAACATAGTTTTGCCTTTTTTTTACAGCAACTGTAATACTTAGTGTTTTATATTTAATCGTTTGTTGTAGGCAACAGACCTGTGGTACGGCCAGAGGCGTACAGGGAGAGCACAGCCTGGATGGCCACATACATAGCTGGTACGTTGAAGGTCTCAAACATGATCTGTGAAATATCAGCCAATAGATCTTTAATACAGACATTACGTAGTGCATTCATGTTTATATCAGCATAAAACGTGTTCCTGTAGCTGTATACTGTACTAATAAATACCTTAAATGCAAAGTTGCTTTGGCTAAAAGTGTCTGCCCAATACTTAAATGAATATAATGACTCAAGTTAGGATGTGCAATATGTCAGGTGGCTCACACAGACCCAACACTTACAGTGCAGTATTGATATATTACAGTATATATTAATATATAAGTATTATATTAATATAAATGTATTATTTTCAGTATTTGTAGTATTTTAAAGATTCAAGTTTGTGAGCTGCTGAGAATGACTTTTATCATAAGACAACAATAAAAGTCTTATTATAATTCAAATGAGTTTCAATATCCGTATGTTTTCATGTATAAAAAAGCATGTCTACATATCTATTCACTTCAGTAAAAGAACACAGCAGGTCTAACTTTTTTCTATAGTTTGTCAACTGCACACCAACATAGAGGTAAAAAACAGGAGCTGATATTAAAAATAGCTTTACATATTTAACAAAGATCTAGTAACCTGCTTAAATTGGCAAAAACATCTGATTAAACAATTACCTCACACACATAATGTGAAAAGCATAACTTAATGAAGACTCATGCGCTGATATAAACTCCACTTATAGTGTGTGCTTAAAAGAAGGATTGTCCTTTGTTTTTTCTGCAGTGTATTTCATGTAATGCTGCCAATTAAGAATGATATGCTGATAAATAACTCTCGTTTGTGTGTTCCTCATCTGTAGATTATTAATTTTGATCAACATCAATGCCGATAAAAAACATGGATAAATGAGCATTGTTGAAAGCAACTTTGTAGAAATGAAAGGAGCCACATTGATTAGACTGTCTGACTGACGGCCTATTACGTAAGGGTTGTTTCGGCTCATGAAACTCACCTGTGATTGGATGGATGGTTACTCAATCAGCCTAAAGTAATAAAACGCAAAGAATACTGTATACAAATCCACTATTTGGACTCGGCATGGGTTTAGCTTGGAAAAGTGCGGGGGGAAAAAATCACCTTTTTAAAGAGTGCGGGGGACATGTCCCCCACGTCCCCTGCGGCTGCTATGCCCTTGCTGTATGTGCTAGAAATTGCCATAAATGGAGATAATAAGGCTTAAAGGTGCACACAGTAATTGTTTCCTCATTTAAAAAGTTTTATTTCCAAAGAAATGAATAGTAATTTTGAAACATGTGTATGAAATCATAACCACTCATGTGAGATGAAGGCTACAGTCATACCAGTAATACTATAAATGCTGTTTATTCTTCAAAGATTGTGAATAGTGAATTTCTACAGTGGCATCAGTAACAAAAAAACAATTGCGTTTGAAGTGTCAGCATACAGCATGTCCAAGACGACAAATTACTGAATGCATCTATAAGTCATCTGAAGTCTGTAAATTAGCATAGAACGCAATGGAATTTAAAAGGGGTTACCTGGGTCATCTTCTCCCTGTTGGCCTTGGGGTTAAGAGGAGCTTCAGTGAGGAGAACGGGGTGTTCCTCAGGGGCCACACGAAGCTCATTGTAGAAGGTGTGGTGCCAGATCTGAGTGCACAGTTTTGCATTACATATAGGGGCCGCCATACAATATACTGTAAGTTCAAGTTGGTGTTACTTTTAAAATTGTATGGTTGCATGTGAATGCACATGACTTGATGGTCTACCTTCTCCATATCATCCCAGTTGGTGATGATTCCATGCTCAATGGGATATTTGAGGGTGAGGATGCCTCTCTTGCTCTGGGCCTCGTCTCCTACGTAGCTGTCTTTCTGACCCATACCGACCATGACACCCTAATGGAAGAGACCAGGAAGCAGAGTAGCTAGTCAATCACAATGAAATGTATGTTTCCATACAAAGAAAGTGAAAGATGACTAAAGGCCCCGGCACATTTCATACGAAAATTCTGGCTAATACAAAGGTGTTTTTGAGTTTGTTTCGGTTTAGTAACGACTTACCAGGGCAAACTGTTTTGCTAAACACATTGTTACTGCCATTGGTCCACGTCATTGGTAGGTGTGACCTGGAGCTCTACCTACTTTGAGGCCGACAACTAATTCCCGTTCAGTAAGTTAAGATCAGTCAACATGAACACACCGGCATGCAGGGTTATTAACGAACTATTGCAAATTTACCTACATCTATATGGTTCTTCACGTAGAGACATTTTCCAAGAACATGTCATGTGATTTTTAAAATGTATTTAATTAGTTTACAAAAGGAAACAAATATACTCAACTACTCTTAAGTGTCCATTCACTCTGTTGTTTGATATGCTGCTTCACTTATGTGCCGTCTGCAGGCGAAAGCCATTCACACATCTGCCCATAGTAAGATATACCCATCATCATTATTTTGCCTGTATTCTGCCCATTTACACTCTTTTATACATCCATCTTTGCAGTAGTATCAGTGTTATTATGAATTACAATAAGTGTGTAATCGGCTCATATTATGGCCACATATAGCATGTTAGCGCATTAGCACCATGAATGCAAAAGGTAAACATTACAAATTACACGTTATCTACTGCATATATATATTACTTTAGATCATCATCGAGTAGTTGAATCAGCTTCTTTTACTGATCTAGCGTGAATTCTACTCATAGAATATGGCATTAAGGCTTTGATTACACATTTTATTGTCATATTATATGATGTATTACATGCAGTTTTTAGCGCCCTCATATTTAAATGTAACTCTAAAGGCTTGCACCAGCGGTGTGGTCAGTGTCTGAATATTCGCAAACAGTATGTCGTTGCTCAGCTTTTTCGAACTTCTTTTTGGCTCTGAACGAAGAACGAAGAAGCACTTCACTGTGAGTGTGCCAGGGCCTTAAGACTGTCATTCTGTCTAACATCTTTTTTCTTCCATGGATAAAAGGACGGAATGGATTCTGTCCATGGACAGAAAATCAAACAGGTTTGAAACAACATGAGGGTGAGTAAATGATGACAGAATTTTCATTTTGGTGTGAACTATCCCTTCATGGTGATTTTTAGGACTAATTCTATTTTCTTTCCAGCAAATAACTGATTGAAATAGCATTTATAGCCCTTTGATATTTTCAAATCAAGCTTATGTCTGCTGTAACCAATAGCAAAGTGCTTGCTTGTTGAGTGTTGTCTTTACAGGTCAAAAATTATGTGCAAGCCTAAGTACTGACATAAGAAGTGTTTTACTGTGGCCAATGAGTGGATACACCACATAAGACTAAGCCGCAAATGGTGTGAATGAAGGTTGCTAGTCTCACCTGATGACGGGGTCGGCCCACAATAGAAGGAAACACAGCCCTGGGAGCGTCATCACCGGCAAAGCCGGCCTTCACCAGACCTGAGCCGTTGTCGCACACCAGAGCAGTGGTCTCTTCCTCGTCACACATGTTTGCTTAGACAGCTGCTGTTTTGTTTTTCCATAAACACAAATGGCACGCACGCACGCACGCACACACACACACACACACACACACACACACACAGAGAATGAAAACATGACACTTTCATCACAAACCAGAAGCAATTTCTCATGCTCATTAAATTACTTGTTTCTTTGACTGTTAATTTCATGTAGTGCTCATAAAACCCAAAATAAACCTTTAATGATTCATCTTCTTTGCTCAAAAGAGCTTTTCAGTCCTACTGTCCCTATGAAGCCGACTTGAAATGTGATATAAATAATACATATTGCTTATTATTATTTGATACATATTTGTCATCTTAAGGCGAACACAAAAATAGATTTAGATGCTGCTCATACTGTAAAATACTTGCAGTACAGCTACACCACTACTACAGCTTCTCTTTCTAAAATGGTCACATTACACTTCACATCAGGCACACCTAATGACATTCAGAGCTACCAATGCCAACCTGTACCTACTCTGTAAATTGTTGAATTACACCATAAATGACAAATAAGCTATGCAGCTTGTCAAATTGAACATATATGCACCAACACATCATTGAACTATTAAAAGACTTAACGTGTCATCCATTTTTTCTGAGCTGTTGGTTCACAAGGGCCCAGGTTCGAGTCCAACCTGGGTCTTGTCCCAATCCCATTACCCCTCTTTCAGCCCTACTTTCCTGTCTACAATCTACTTTCTTATAAATAAAGGCAAAAACCCCTAAATTAAATATATTCAGCCACCAAGCTCAGCTGCATTGTCTGCAGTAGTCCAACAGACCATTGAACCATTAAAGATCCATTGTGGTAAACTCACCCAGGAGAGCTTGCACAAGAGGCCTGAAAAACTTGCTCCCTCAAGAGCGGTTGAAAAGTAGAGAGTGAGCAACCACTTCACCTGCTTCCCATATTTATATACATCCCAACAAGAGACGTGTCACCACAGCTTCAGAACCTCAAGCCTTTTTAGGAGACATTACAACCCTGCATCACACCAAGGTGGGCTGTCCCATGTGAAGATGGGGTGTTGGAACAGGTCTCACAATGGAGGCAGACAGACAGTTGCATTTAATATTAGAAGATAATTTATGGCTTTCAAGGACAGTGAGGACTATTGTTGGAAAGAGAGGTGGCTGGTTCACTAGGAGAGAATGGCATCCCAGTGCCCGCTATAAATAAGATGCCATGCATTGGTCATAATGGATGTATGACCATTTGTCTGTTGTCTGTTATCCATTGCTTGTGAGGAACTTCTAGCTGGCCTTCAAAGGAAATTCACATTGCCGCCGCATATGGGTGTGGACGTTACGCCGGGAACCTAAGCCTACCAAATGAGGAATGATTAGCTGTGTCTCTTCCTAAAAGAAAATCAGGCCCTCCTGGAAAATGACAATGTGGGAGACTTTGTAATGTTTGCAAAGCGATTGTCTGTGTGGGTGGTCTTTCAGTTGTATGGTTTTAAAGGACAATTTCACCCCAAATGGAACATTCTGTCATTATTTACTCACCCTATTGTCTCTTCAAACCTGTATGACTTTCTGACTTCCGTGGAACACAAAAGACATGTTTTTAACAATCTTCTACTTTTTGGTTTATAATAAAAGTGAATAGTAACGCAGGACTGTCAAGCTACAAAAAGGACAAAAAAATCCACCAACAAAACAAAATTTGGATTGCCCTTTTTGAAGCTTAACTGACCCAAGTCACCATTCAGTTTCATTATATAGCAAAAAGCCATGCAGAGATTCTTTAAATTTCTCATTTAAAGCAGCATAAGGTGGGTGAACTATTCCTTTGACAATGACACATACTTAATATATCTCTTATGCCAAAAAAGCATCCATACGAGGTCACAGCAATAACAAAATCATTGGATCACTTGTATTGGTGTCTACGGTCAAATGTTAGCTCAAAGTTTACTTTCTCAAGGGCAGCTGTCTGTTCACATTCTTGAGCTCACACTGAGATAATCCTAAATCTCCTGCATTTGACTCTCCAGTGGCCTGCAGTTTGGCCACGTGCCAATTGGAGGCCACCCAGTAACGCACTGTAGCGGCAGCCTGCCACCTGGCCTTACATACTGATAGTGACTCATTGACAGATCCACAAGTATTGACTGTAGATGGTAAAAGAGACACTCACACACACACATGGACTCACATATTTTTACTAATCTTTGATACTAATATCTCTGTATTTATCTGTATATATCTATATTTTAAAGGAATATTCCAGGTTAATCACAAGTTAAGCTCAATCGATCACATCTGTGGCATGACAGAAGTCATTTAAAACAATGGAAGTCTATGGGCCCATTGACTTCCATTGTAAGTGCATTACTGTAAATGTGATTTTTCTTATACATGCTATAGACTTTACATTTAAATGAAAAGTTCAAATAAGGGGAGGTAAATCAGCTACTTTTGGAACAACATAAGGGTGAGTACATAAGGACAGAATTTGGGAAAGGACAAAACTGTCCCTTTAAGTCTTTTAAGCTACAAAGAGTAACTCTTGCTGAACTCCCTCCTTTTATACACCATTGCATAGGGTTGAGAATGAAGAAACTGCATCTATGTTTAGAGAGGAGGAATTTCAGCTATGAGAATGAGACAAATGCAATAGCAACAGAACAGCAAAAGTCTGGTCACATGATTCAGCAGTGACACAAGTCTTTGAATATGGACACCCCATACAATTATGTTTGTTTGTTTTATTCACTAGAAAGACCCTGGCTTCTCTGTGTAGTGCTTAGAATGTGTCACTGTTGCTAGGGAGTCTGAAACTCTATCATTTGATGACTATTTGATAGGGAAATGTGACAGCCCTAAAGTAAAGTGTCAATCAGTTGGGAACACACGCAATTCTGTCAGTTGAAGACAATGTTCTTTTCTTTTTTTAACCTCAGCATCAGAAAATGCAACTCTCACGAGACTTTCGCAGATCAAGGCATACCTGAAATCGGTCTGTGCTTACCGAAATTTGAACCACTGCCCCTAGTGGTCGAAGCTGGAAGTGTTGTTTAAAGTATGGGCACGTGTGAACCACATAGTGGTGCCAAAAACGACTAATGATGTATATGTGTGTGTGTGTGTGTGATTGTAAAGCGAGTTGTTTTTAGTTGCAAATGATGGGATACAGTACAGTAAAAAGAAATTCATATTTTAAATATTTTTTAAAATTTTTCTCTCATCGTGAACTCAAGGTGAATGCAATTACTTCCTGGTTTTCACAGATTCAAAACCCATGTCTCTGAGGCTGCTCATGCAATGTGCTATCAGTAGCGCCACAGGAAAGTGAATGTCATGCAGTAACTCGGCAGAATGAGGTCGATGTCAGGGTACTGGAACATTCAGTAGCATTCGTGTGATCATGTTGGACAACAGTGTAGCATTCCACAGTTGGAAATGTTTACTGTTGCATAATACGTTCTGTTTCACATTTGGTTTTCTTATATAGTAGACAGTATACAGCATATACTGTGCAGTATTCAGTAATATGTTTATTATATTCGGCTATTGCACTGTTTGCTGTATTCTGAAAGTTTTTGTGTTGAATCTCTTAACAGTGTCTATAAAACCCCACACCTCTGCACACTGTTTAACATCTTCCCGGTAACTGGGAGAACTATGTCAGGAAGAATTTTAATGAGCTTGTTATGGAGGGCCAGGAAACCACATTAATTTTGAATACACTGCCAGGAACTGCTTTAGAATGCTGTTTGAAAGATATCTTGGGTGTTTTAAGCTCTCTGATGCAAAAATACTTTTTAAAAATGTCATTTTATTTCATTCTTCAAGAATAACGAATATGAGACAGAAAATAAGATACAACAACCTATATTCGTTTTATTGGGTTGTCTCTACATTTGGTTGCGTGAATTTAGATTGCTGAAGTGAAAACTAGTAAATAGGTCAAACCACAGCAAGACCATGTTGTACTGATCCCAGTGTGGTGTGAGAAACCAGTAAGGAGTTGGGGGAGGTTCTTCTGCATCCATTCATCTTTAGATTATTATGTAATAGCTTTAGCTAAGGATTCTAAGCTCCTAGCTTAAATGTGCAGAACTACATAAATCAATCACAGGTAAAAAAAAACTGACCTCCATTAAAAAGGATTATATAAATATTTTTTGCATTTGCACTGTATGGAAGTATTTGTATTAGAGTAGTCCATTAAAGGGTATTTGATTTGACTGTATTTTATGTTTTCTAAAGTGCCAGTCTGATGGAAGGAAAGAATTCAACTCCAAACTTCGTAACACTTTATAATAAGGTTGTATTAATTAAAATGAACTGTTCTTTCACAGCATTTAATAATGTTGGTTAATGTTCATTTCTACATACATACTAATACATTTTTCAGATTAAAAGCTGTATATGTTAACATTAGGTAATGAATTGTGAACTAACATTTTTCATAAGTTAACCAAAACTTATAAATGTTTTAAATATTTTTCATTGTTTGTTTATGATACCTAATGCATTAACTAAAACTTTATTGTAAAGTGTTACCCTAAACTCATATACAGTACTTATCTTTGCTCAGCTGAGGTAATGGTTATTTAAAGTAACTTATAGTAATTTGCATCTTAACTAATTTAATGGTTTTATTTGATTTTATATTTGATTTTTTATTTGATTGTTATATTCGGTTCATTTGAATCTATTCTATCTGTTTGATTATGTTAGTTAAATAGAATAAAAAAAATTATAATTAAAAGATTTAAACAAACATATTTACATGGGGTCTTTGTATTCATGTTGGCCTTATATGTCAAAAAAGGGTCACTTTAGGCAACACAGGATTTGCCAGCCTGTGCCCCCAGTGAGGACAGTTACCAGTGAGCCTAAGGCTAGTTACATTTGATTAATCCATTACCCCAAAAAAAACCCTAGAAATTCACACACTCAGAAATACTCAGTAATGATGTAGAAAAAAGAATTGTTTTTGTCTTGGATTGCTTGAATATATCTAGATGTTAAAAAAAAAAGTGATACTTAGTCTAATGGCCCCTAATATACAGTATATCGACTGATCAGTCAATCGGGTAATCCTACAAGATGCTAATCCGTAGATTTTGTTACTCACTGCATGTTAAGTGTGTTAACTGTTAATTACAGAGATTATATGTTTGGAAAAAGAAAAACTCAAAAAGTCATTTAAAAACAAAAAAAAGGAAAAAAGGAAATTGTAAAAATTAATTTGATGAAATGCAGAGCGTTGACTCTCGCTTAAGGTCCCTAAAAAGGGTACCTGGATGATTTACAGGGGTTAATTGTGGTTCAGCCAGGGGATGAGCTCCACTTAGGCTTAAGAATGAAAAAAGTAACATGGTTTGAATCATACCACTGTTAAGAATAGTTCATTGCTAAGCACAATCTGTGAACACTGTGCATACTGTGAGGCACCATGCTGGTGTAAATCTGTCTTCGAATTCATATCGATAAATCATAGAAAAATAAGGTTTATTTTTATACATGATACATATACATGCATGGCTTTATGTGTCACATGTCCTACAACCTCGGCATATGTGAACTCATGCAGACATGAATTATAGATGTACAGATTTCTATCCGGCTCCAGTCCTGCAGAATGTGTTTGACTATGGCTCTTATTTCCAACAGTTACCGGTATGTATTATCCAAGCTCTGAGCGTTCAGAATATGTTGTCTTGCAATTACTGGCTGGCAATAAATGGAAAGCACAACTTAATTAATGGTTAAATTCAAATTAATTGGAATATTTTAAAAATGAATTGAAATACATTCATATCAAAATGCTATCAATGTTTTAATATTATCAGTTTGTTTTATAGGAGTGGTTTTATTGATGATTTAAACTACTTTACAGCTCAAATAATACATGAGTTTTAGCAGAAGAATGAATGTAAGTGCTTTTATAAAATTATAAGCTGCACATTTCTGCCATTAAACCCTCCCAAGATTGGCCTCATTCACTTCTATTGTAATTGCCTCACTGTAACATTCTTTTTGTTTTATCTAAAGACAAGGAGGGATGCGTTGAAATATTTTTTTGAGAAAATCAACATTATGCCACAAATGCTGTCGGTTGAGCTTAACTTGAACCCGGAATACTCCTTTAAGAGTCTGCCTTTTGTTCTTTTTATAGAGCAGATACAATAAAATAAAATAAAATAAATTCTCACAAAATTCATTTTACACTTAAAATTATTTGTGCAACAATATGGAAGAATCTTTCAGAGGCATTCAAAAAGAATACATGTCACCAAATGCTAAAGTGCCACTGTAAGTGTGCAGGCCTGAACACAGTTTGATTGTTACATAATTGCTAAAAATAAAATAAATAAAAAATGATTATTTATGTTTTTAATCAAAATCAAAATAAAATGGATTAAATTTTAAAACTGACTACAGAACAATTAAAAATTATAGTCCCCTCTTTGAACAGAACACACATTTCAACATAAGTTTTCGCCTCTTGATTATGTCACTCATTGAGTCCATGCTGCTTATTCACTCCTCAGGGCACTGCAAAATCCTTAATCCAGTTTTGGCATGATTATATCCATCAGATCCATCAGTCATAAAAAATAACTCATCTTCTTAAAGCCAGCACAACACTGTGACAAGAAAAAAAAAAAATTCTGCTTTAACATATTCAGACTGGTTGCACATCAGTGTTCATCATGATCACTATGCATTGAGACACATGCACCCTTGTGACAGAAAGCAAATATTTTCTGACCTCCATACCAGGACTCTCCAGTTTGCAGACCCCAGCATTTGGAAGATTGCAAAAGGGCAACCAGATTTTGACCCAAGTTTCTCGATCTCAGATTGAAAATTCATGTTTTTTTCCCCCAGTTTTCCCTGAACCATCCACGTGCATTGGTATCCAATGTGAGCAAGTCCATAATCCAGGCATCTTTCTGTGCACCTTCCATGAACTCTGACAGGGATATTTGACCTGTGGAAGAGGAGGAAAGACAAACTTTAATTCATTCTTTCAGCCTCTCTTCCCACTGTCCCTGTCTCAGATGCTAATTACAGCAACAGTCTAAGCCAATGCATATTTAGGCTGCTTGCTCACAGTATTGTGATATTATATAATAAAAAACATTAAAAAGTTAAAGATCACTTGTTTGATAAACAGCAATTTGATTGGTTAGCTCATGTTCTGCTTTGTGTTGTCTAATACCTTTAGCTGTTTTATCATTAGATATTGTTTATTTTGGTCTTTGTATCATATATATTTATTTATTTAACCACACACACACACACACACACACACACACACTCTCTCTCTCTCTCTCTCTCTCTCTCTCTCTCTCACACACACACACACACGCGCACACACACATACAGTGCATCGGAAAGTATTTACAGCGCTTCACTTTTTCCACATTTTGTTATGTTACAGCCTTATTCCAAAATTGATTAAATTCATTCGAGACAGGATTGTATCGAGGCACAGATCTGGGGAAGGGTACAGAAAAATTTCTGCAGCATTGAAGGTCCCAATGAGCACAGTGACCTCCATCATCCGTAAATGGAGGAAGTTTGGAACCACCAGGACTCTTCCTAGAGCTGACCACCTGGCCAAACTGAGCGATCTGGGGAGAAGGGCCTTAGTCAGGGAGGTGACCAAGAACCTGATGGTCACTCTGACAGAGCTCCAGCATTTCTCTGTGGAGAGAGGAGAAACTTCCAGAAGAACAACCATCTCTGCAGCACTCCACCAATCAGGCCTGTATGGTAGAGTGGCCAGACGGAAGCCACTCCTCAGTAAGAGGCACATGACAGCCCGCCTGGAGTTTGCCAAAAGGCACCTGAAGGACTCTCAGACCATGAGAAACAAAGATTGAACTCTTTGGCCTGAATGGCAAGCATCATGTCTGAAGGAAACCAGGCACCGCTCATCACCTGGCCAATACCATCCCTACAGTGAAGCATGGTGGTGGCAGCATCATGCTGTGGGGATGTTTTTCAGCGGCAGGAACTGGGAGACTAGTCAGGATCGAGGGAAAGATGAATGCAGCAATGTACAGAGACATCCTTGATGAAAACCTGCTCCAGAGCACTCTGGACCTCAGACTGGGGCGACGGTTCATCTTCCAACAGGACAACGAACCTAAGCACACAGCCAAGATAACAAAGGAGTGGCTACGGGACAACTCCGTGAATGTCCTTGAGTGACCCAGCCAGAGCCCAGACTTGAACCCAATTGAACATCTCTGGAGAGATCTGAAAATGGCTGTGCACCGATGCTCCCCATCCAACCTGATGGAGCTTGAGAGTTCCTGCAAAGAAGAATGGGAGAAACTGCCCAAAAATAGGTGTGCCAAGCTTGTAGCATCATACTCAAAAAGAGGCTGTAATTGGTGCCAGTGGTGCTTCAACAAAGTATTGAGCAAAGGCTGTGAATACGTGTGTGTGTGTGTGTGTGTGTGTGTGTGTGTGTGTGTGTGTGTGTGTGTGTGTGTGTGTGTGTGTGTTTTTTTTTTTTTTTAATAAATTTGCAAAGATTTCAAACAGACTACTTTCACGTTGTCATTATGGGGTATTGTTTGTAGAATTGAGGAAAATAATGAATTTAATCCATTTTGGAATAAGGCTGTAACATAACAAAATGTGGAAAAAGTGAAGCGCTGTGAATATTTTCCGGATGTACTGTATACAGTATATATAAATGCCCAAATAAATTTCTCTGCTTAACTAATTTTAAGCACAAGCCTCTATATTAAAAGGTCTCATCTTGAGAAACATAGGCCACGTTCACACAGCAGCAGAATACGGTTGTCAGACTTGTTTTGAGTGCTTAATACGGTTACATTGACACAAAAGACGGTTATTTACGGGTGTGACAACCGCATTCTACAACTGAACTGACACCCGCAAATTTTCAGGTCTCACAACCGCATTGTTGGCAAACCTGTGTTGTGTGACCGGAACCGTACTGGACAACTAGTTGTTAGTTATGTACAGTGAGAGACACGCTGCACTGTGCACGTGTGTGTCTCGTGCAAGGGCGTAGCAGCCGGAGCCACGGGGGAACAAATATCACCCTTCAAAAAGGTGTCCCCCGCACTTTTCCAAGCTAAACCCATACCAAGTCCAAATGGTGGATTTGTATACAGTATTCTTTGTGTTTTGTTACTTTGGGATGATTGAGCGACCGTCTAGCCAATGAGTTTCATGAGCCAAAACAACTCTTAGGTAATAGGCCGTCAGTCAGACAGTCTAATCGACAGGGCTCCATTTCTACAAAGTTGCTTTCAACAATGCTCATTTATCCATGTTTTTTAATCGGTATCGATGTTGATCTAAATGAATAATCTAGAGATGAGGAACACACAAATGAGAGTTATTTATCAGCATATCATTCTTATTGGCAGCATTACGTGAAATACACTGCAGAAAAAACAAAGGACAATCCTTCTTTTAAGCACACACTATAAGTGGAGTTTATATCAGCGCATGAGTCTTCATTAAGTTATGCTTTTTACATTATATGTGTGAGGTAATTGTTTAATCAGATGTTTTTGCCAATTTAAGCAGGTTACTAGATCTGTGTTAAATATGTAAAGCTATTTTTAATATCAGCTCCTGTTTTTTACCTCTGTGTTGGTGTGCAGTCGACAAACTGTAGGAAAAAAGATAGATCTGCTGTGTTCTTTGAACACTTAGGCATTTTACTGAAGTGAATAGATATGTAGACACACTTTTTATAAATGAAATCCTATGGACGTTACCGAAACTCATAATTATTGTAAGATTACTATTGTTGTCCTTTGATAAAATCATGCTCAGCAGCTACAAACTGTAAGGAAATGATAGATTTTCTTTGTTCTTATAATGTTTAAAACCTTCACTAAAGTCTGTTTTAAAGGATTAAAATTTTCTTTTGATCATTGATTTAGTGACTAATTAATTTCACACAAGACACTCATTTGTCACCACCTTCTGGTATCACCAGAAATGGTCACTGAATCATTAATGGGTCTGAACTCCGAGGTCAAATTCAAAGCTGCTGTAGGTTAATTATTTATTTAATAATGTGGCGGCAAATGTGGAAGACACGGCGGTGTTATGGATGTCGCCATCTTTTAGTCACTGTCACTATGGTTACAGCTGTTAGAATACAGTTGTGACTTTGGTTGTTCGTTCATACAGACAGTATTCAAACTGTTACTGTAAGCTGTTGTATGAACATGATATTTCAAGACTCACACCTGTTAGTAAATACGGTTGTCAATCCCAAACACTGACTGTGTGAACCTAGCCATACATGTAAATTGATTCAAGGGTGTCAGAACTTTTGATTGGTAGTGTACATACACTGGGGGCCAAAAGTTTGGAATAATGTACAGATTTTGCTCTTATGGAAAGAAATTGGTACTTTTATTCACCAAAGTGGCATTCAGCTGAACACAGTGTACGGTCTGGACATTAATAACATGAAAAATGACTTTTACAATTTGAAAAAAAAAAAATATTTCAGAACTTCTTAAACTACTTCAAAGTGTTCTCATCAAAAAATCCTCCACGTGCAGCAATGACAGCTTTGCAGATCCTTGGCATTCTAGCTGTCAGTTTGTCCAGATACTCAGGTGACATTTCACCCCATGCTTCTTGTAGCACTTGCCATAGATGTGGCTGTCGCGTTGGGTACTTCTCACACATCTTACAGTCTAGCTGATTTCACAAAGAGAGACTCTGATGTACTTAATCTTCAGTTTTTTGCAGTGTATTGTCTTCATTCCTCAAAACAATGATTGACTGACGAGTTTCTAGAGAAAGCTGTTTCTTTTTTGCCATTTTTGACCAAATATTGACCTTAAGACATGTCAGTCTATTGCATACTGTGGCAAATCAAAAACAAAGACAATGTTAAGCTTCATTTAATGAGCCAAATAGCTTTCAACTGTGTTTGATATAATGGCAAGTGATTTTCTAGTACCAAATTAGCAATTTAGCATGATTACTCATGGATAAGGTGATGGAGTGATGGCTGCTGGAAATGGGGCCTGTCTAGATTTGATCAAAAAGTGACTTTTTTCAAATGGTGATGATGCTGTTTTTTTACATCAGTAATGTCCTGACTATACTTTGTGATCAGTTGAATGCCACTTTGGTGAATTAAAGTACCAATTTCCTTCCGAAACAGCAAAATCTGTACATTATTCCAAACTTTTGGCTCACGGTGTTCATTTTTTCTCTCCAGAAAATTAGACACATAAAACAGCATAATAAGCCACTTACCATCTTTATTTTCATCCACAAGTTCAAATATTCTGTCACAGATTTCATTGGGTGCCATGCCTATGTCTTTTTTCTTGAGTTTGCAAATTACCTGGAACCAAGAAGAAATATGTGAGGAGAGGCAATGCATAAATTAAAGAAGAACATGAGAGGTGAAATATTGTGAGAACTGGATATAAATCTTACCCTTATAATACGCTTGACCTCTTGCCGGTCCAACTTTCCATTTTCATCTCTGTCATAGACTTTAAAAGACCACTTCAATCTGTCCTCCAGTTTTCCTCTCAGAACCAGGTGGACGGCTGCTACAAATTCCATAAAGTCTATTACATTATCCTGCAAATGGACACGAATTATGCAGCTGATGAGCTGATAACATATGCAGATTATCACAGCTTATGCATATCAATTGCTGCTTCGCAATCAGTTTTCAATATTCTCTTGAGTAAATGAGAAATCCTTGCATGAAGAATAAAGGATCTTAAATAGCAGACCTTCAGTACACTAAAAAAAAGCATTTTCTAACCCAGTATTTTTGTCCATGTTTTTTTTTTACATTAAAAATATCTAAACACATTTAAAACAAGATACACAAAGCAAAAAGACATATATCAGGAGGTTTGCTTAAAATCAAACACTTTAAAAAAACACTTTATGCTAGAAGGTAATTACACAAGGTAAAAGGTATTACACAAAATTAAAAAGGAAAACAAGCTTATTTTTTCACCCTTTTGGCAAATATTTTCTTGTTTTAATCATAAAAAAAAAAATAAAAAAAACAATCTTCTGAACACAAGACTTTCTTATTGTGTCTTGTTTGAAGGATGTTTAGATATTTTTACTAGACAAAAATGATTAAGAAAATAATTTTTGGCACTGTATACTTGAACTTTTTTAGTTGCACTTACCCTGTTTGTATCAAAGGATTTGAATAATGTTTCCATGTACAACGCCTCATCTTCTGACGTGCTCTGAACTCCAAAGATCTTGCGGAATTCATGAAGATGTAGGGCTCCACTTGGGCACACATTCATAAACACTGTGTAAAGAGGCTGGATATCAGCAAGTGCCACTTCCTCTTCTTCTTCACTTTGATTTTGACCCATACTTTGTCCAATGTTTAACAATTCACATAATTTGTCATCTGAAAATGGTCACAACATCCGAGCCAAATATGCCGTGCTGCGTCCTCCTGGCATTCTTCTCACAAGCAAACTGACCTAATCCTCTTCACTTACAACTTGGAGTATTACCTTAGAACGAACGGACTGGTATTTTAAGAAGATCTAAATCTCATTTACTCTTTGATCCTTAGTGCAGAATCTTCTTCATTATAGTTCACGACCTAATATAACCCAGATTTACCTGTGAGAACCGAAAGCTGAGCCAGATAAAATAAGGCCTCAAACTTTTGACTAATTATGCCTCATTATAGTAAAGTGGTAAAAAAAAAAAGAAAACATATATATATATATATATATATATTTCTGAGTTGTTTTTGAAACCAGAGGTCCTGTCACAGCAGACTTTTGTTAAAAGTCAGTCAGATTTGAAATAAAAAAAGAATGATGATCTTTGCTATCAATACTTTATCTATACACAGAAAATATAGAAATTTGATCTTAAAGGAATAGTTTGTCATTATTTACTCACTCTTAAGTTGTTCCAAACCCAAATGCTGTTGTTTTCTCCATGGTAGAGAATTTTTAAAGAATCTTCACACAGCTTTTTTTTCCAGACAACAACCGTTCATAGCAACAGCAGTCTGTTCCTCACACAAAGCTATCGTATGGCTTTAGAAGACTTGAAAATAGTGCAAGTATTATATGGACTACTTTTATTGTGCATTCATGGTCTTCTTGTCCTTATTGGAGCTTGACAGGCATTGTTGTACCAGAAAGGAACTGTGTTGAGATTCTTCAAAAACACTCTAAATGATTTCAAAATAAATAGATAAATAAACAGTATATGGGTTTGGAATTGCATGAGAGTGAGTAAAAATTGACAGAATGTTCACTGTTTGTTGAACTAAACTTTTAAAATTATATTCTTTGAAACTTTTATGTACTGTAATTTTTTTAAGTTTATGTAGACGTAAAAAAAAGTCTGCTCTGAAGTCTCTAAATGATTTATTTATTCTCTTAAATGATTAATGAATCATGAAGTCATAGCTAATTAATGGGAGTGCCAATATACTGAATTACACAAGGGTCACTGTAAACGTCTTGCATTAGTCAAGTTAAACTCTGACCTCCTATCACTTTACTCTTACAAATTGCCTTATTGTATAACATATGGCTTCACTGGGCCATTTAAAGAGCCAAACCATTCATATCAGACTTACCTTTCTAACCCCCCTAGCAGATGTCCTGACAAGACCTTTCAGCTAGGGCGGTCTATAAATGCACCCTTTAACAGGTTAATCTCAGTATCCTGGTTTACAGCTGCGGTCAAATAGGATGAAAGATATGTTTGGATTTTTATATATCGGCAACAAAATGTCACTAAAAGTGTAAATCCGTTAAAGGGCATTTGATGTACTGGTGACCTTGTGAACAAATCATAAAGGAATACTTTAAAAGGACAGTTCACCCAAAAATAAAAACTCACCTTTCACTCACCCTCATATTGTTACAAACCTGTGACTTTATTCCTTCAGTGGAACACATAAAAGATGCTACATGAGGACGAATGTTAGCCTCAGTCATCATTTACTTTCATTGCATGCTTTTCCCTTCCAATGAAAGTGAATGGTGACTGAGGCTGTCAATTCTTTACATTCTGGCTAACATTTCCTTTTCTGCTCCAAGGAAGGAAGAAAGTCATGCAGGTTTGGAACAACATGGGGGTTGTATATGAAGACAAAATTTTAATTTGGGAGTGAACTATGCCTTTAATCCTTTAAATATTTAAGTATAAAGAAAAAAACAAAAAATCTGGTCTGCTAGATTTAGATTCATTTAACCAATGAAAAAAGTATTATATTGTCATGTCTCTACTCTAAATCAAACCAAGTATATGATATAAGCTCCATTATAGTTTAATATTCGTTAAGCGCGCCATGCCCATTCATGTCCGCTTTCCACAACATTGCTAAACATTGTTTTAATAGCCCATGAACTCCGACGTAGAGGCAGAATCACATCAATTTAACAGAACCACCCCAGTTTAACCTCTAGTCTTCTTTTGATGAGGTTATTCATTATTCAGCAGCATGTAAGAGATAGTTTGTCAGGACTGTCACTGGAGACATTAAAGATCCCTCACTCTTTCTCAGCTGTCCTCACTGGCACCGTATTGCAGATCAACACAGTCCCATAGATTCACAAAATGTATATATATATATATATATATATATATATATATATATATATATATATATATATATATATATATATGTGTATGTATGTATGTATTCAATGGTAATTAGAATACAGTTACATTCAAAAAGTATTTTGATTACTGAAGAGATTACTTTGCATTTTATTGTTATTTGTTTCATTTAATATTTAGTCCTTTCAGATGGAAAACATTTAAATGCATATACATACATATAAATGATGTGATCCAAAGTGCATTTGAACAGCGGTGAAACACTTTCTTATGATGTGTTACATTCATACGAGCAGACAGAGAAGTAAGTTTGGAGCAGAAGAAATATAAATAAACCTTGTGTAAATTGTCAGCTTTACGCTAAGCTAAAATGCTATTTCTAGCCATTTTACATGCACACGTTACCAGACACAATCAATTTTTTTTTTTATCAAAAAAACTCATGTTGGATCATAATTTCTTTTTTCTATTAAGACCTTTGATATTATGGCAAAAATTTTATTCTTGATCATTTTTGTATTGTTTTCCTGTAAAAATATCTAAAAATCCTTAAAACAAGATCAATCTAATTGATCTTGTTTTAGAAACAACACTGCATAAGATATTTAGGTTTTTCAGAGAATGTATTTTTAACATGTGTATTTTGTCTTACTGGAGTTTTTTTTATAGTCAAAACAAATGAAAAAATCTACCAGTGCTGAAGAAGTAATTCAAAGTATTTAGAATACGTTACTGACCTTGAGTAATCTAATGAAGTATGTTACAAATGACATTTTACAGCATGTATTCTGTAATCTGTAGTGGAATACATTTCAAAAGTAACCCTCCCAACCCTGTATATATATATATATATATATATATATATATATATATATATATATATATATATATATATATATATATATACTGTATATATACTGTATATATTTCAATTTTACTCAAATTTACATTGGTAACCATAGTGTCTGACAAAATAGTTACAGTTGTTGCTAAGGTGTGGTAATAGTTTACTGTTGTAAACTCTGGTAGTGTGCTATCAGCCACTGCTGTCATAAAACATAAATAAGAAATTAAAACAGGAGACAGATTTTTACATTGTTTAAAGAAGATGCCATATTAATTTATTATGATTATTTTTATTGCAGGAAAAAAAAACATTTTAAATGTCTTTTAAGTCTTAAAGGTATAGTTCACCCAAATAAGACATTTCTCTCATCATTTACGCACCATCATGCCATCCCAGTTGTGTATGACTTTTTTTCTTCTGCTGAACACAAACAAAGATTTTTAGAATATTTTTTTCAGCTCTGTAGGTCCATACAATGCTAGTGAATGGGTCCCAAAATTTTGAAGCTCCAAAGGCACATAAAGGCAGCATAAAACTAATCCATGCGACTCCAGTGGTTAAATCTATATATTCTGAAACTATATAAGTGTGGGTGAGAAATAGATCAACATTTTTATTTTATTTTATTTTTACTATCAATCTCCACTTTCACTTTCGCATTCTTTTTCTTTTGTTTTTTGCCGATTCACATTCTTCATACATATCGCCACCTAATGGGCAGGGAGGAGAATTTACAGTAAAAAAAGGACTTAAGTATTGATCTGTTTCTCACCCACAGCTTTCACATAGTTTCTGAAGATATGGATTTAACCACTGGGAGTCTGATGGACTACTTTTATGCTGCCTTTATGTGCATTTTGGAGCTTACAATTTTTGGTCACCATTCACTTGCACATGGCGAGTAATTGATGAAAGAATTGTTCATTTTTGGATTTAACTATCCCTTTAAGGTTGTTAACTGGTCACCCAGCTTAGGTCTGTTCTGATATATTTAGAGGGGTTTGGGGCACTTGTCAGCTGGTCCGGATGGGAAACCAGCAGGCCAACCATCTAAACCAGCTACACACCAGCTTAGCCAGTATGGGAGACCAGCTAAACCAGCTGATAACCAGCTTGGCAACCAACTAAACCATCTTAAACCAGCTAACACCAGTAAACTACCTATGCAGCAGGGTTTGAAATAACAACTATAGTGGCAATAATTATTAATGGTATTTTGAAACTGTGGGTTCCCATAGTACAACTTGTAAGGCTAGCTAGCCTAAAACAAATGTAGCTAAATGCAGCTAATCTGTGGCACTGTGTTGTTTTGTCTAGTTTATGGAGTTATAGGTTACTAAATATTGTGGGTCTCTTAAATTAAATTATGTAAAATATCACTGTGTAACATATTTGGCTATGTAGTATTCTTCATAAAAAGGCTCTGAAAATGTTGATTAGATAGATAATTGACACGCTGCTGCCTCCTGTCGGCCATCTTAATAACGTCTCTTCAGAATTCCGTAAACATCCCGACGTCACTTCCGCTTACATTCGCCTAAAAATCAGCAAACGCTGATTTTTATTATTTCGTAGAAAGCGCTTTTTCAATTTAACAGTACTGTCCGTGTTCTCCATCAATATTAAAGTGCAGAGACGCCCTGTGTAAAGCACGGCTGTATTAATAGCCTCAGTTATGAAGGTGAGTGGAGGATTTGTTGTTGTTTTGCGTGTCGGGACGGTGCAGTATTAAAACGAGCACAAACAGTTGAATATTTCAGTTCAACAGCAGTTTTGATTTGCATACGAGTCGCGTTTGATACTAGACACAATAATCGATTCATTCGGAAGATTGTTGTCATATCGTGCACTGATATTAATAGGCTATAATAATACATTCCGAAGCAGGGCAGCTGCTGTCATTGACTTGGGTCTTAAATATAATATTCCACCACCACCATCATCATCGTCATCATCATGATGCAAAATGCTTTATTGCACAGAAAATAGCATTATGCTTTTATGCATTATGCAGCCATAAGGTTTATTATTTTACCTAGGCTTTATCATAAGCTTGAAGAGTTGTATTTAGTTTTTCATTGATTGTTGTTGTACTTATTTTATGCATTGTAGCCTGTGTATTTATTTGGCTATTAATTGCATGTATAATAATGTCTTATTCAAGGGCCCCAGTGAGACGGAGGTGATAGAAGAGAATTCAACACCTGCTGACCCAAACAATGAAGAAGACCTTCCTCCTTACCTGCAAGAAGAACCACCTGAGGGTATGTTTAGTTAACATTCTCACAGCCTTTTTTAAGATTGATGTTGTGTACTTAAATATTTACTTGCTATATTCAAAAAATATTTGAGTACATGCTTGATTAAATGAGTCTAAAAACATGTTTAGAGAAAATTCTAGAATCATTACAAAGTTTGTTTCTACAATCTGAATCATTCATAATGAACATAATGATAATGTACTTAAGTTGCTATAAAAGCACAAACATGATGGTAATTTTATTCATTTTGCAATGGAATTCCTATCTAGAAATAGACTAATTTAGAAGTTTCTGTGGCAATTTATATGCATTTGTAATAAGGATATACTGTATATAAGTGAGTATCATGAATATGTATTTGCTTTTGTAGAACCATCATACACTCAAAAGTATTTTAGCACATTTTTAAGATTTATGCATCTTTAATTTTATAACAAAATTCCATCAAATCTGATTGTGGAATATTTAAAAACATTACATGAATAAAACTGAAAATATGTAGATTTTTTATTTTATTGCAGGTTAATCAATTCAGTCTAAAGGAATATTCCGGGTTCAATACAAGTGTAAGCTCACTCAACAGCATTTGTGGCATAATATGGATTACTACAAAAATAAATTTTCTAGATTTCTAGGTTTTTATTTATTTCAAAATGTGCTGCATTAATGAGATGTTAAGCATTAAAGAAGGTAATCATATTTGTTAGTTGTTAAACAAGTTGTTAAAGTTATTAATGGGAGTTAATTATCATAAAGTGTCATGTTGAAAAAGTCTTTGAGAAATATAGCCCTTGTTGTTTTGGTGGGCCCCAATGGGGGATCCTTGGGTCTGTTGATGTTGAAAACCCCTGGATCATAGATATAGATCATGAATCAATAGCTAGAATTGTCATAAATACACACTTCAATTTATTAACATAAGGAAAAAAAAAACTGCATACAAATGTTAAGGGAGTTATCTGAGTTTATTCATAATAAGAATACAAGGCAGTCTTGTTTTTTAATGCTGTAGTAAACCGAAGTGATCTGCAGAGGGCCACGCTGACTAACGGAAGACAAAGGAAGAGTTCGGTAGTTAAAAATCTGTATAATAATGAGATCGCCTCTGGAGTGCCAGATTATACACAGGTCTATGTTAATTCACAGATCGAAAAATCACAAATCCATTCATTTTACAAAGAACCCAGAGAACCTCACAAGTTCCCTCAAGTTTTCCCTCAGTTTGCTAATGTATATTTCGCATTACTTGTCTGTAGCCCATTTTAATGCCTTTCATTAAGAATTAAAGATTTTTCAGTAACTGAACATCTTTAGGTTAAACAGGGCTTTTGTAACCACACTATGATCAATGTCCTCCCTTTGTTCCCTCTGCTATGTAATCTTTATGTCCAGGGACCCTACAAAGACACAAAGCTCTCTTGTCTTGTCTCTTTATAAACAGTCTATTCGAAGTGAAGGCTCTGATGCATCTGCTTTGCCAGAAACAATCTCTTTAGTCTAAACGGCTGCATTAAATTGCTTTGGGATCCTCTGTGGCTGCTGCCCACCAGTGTATCACAGGTGGTTGCGTAATAGCTAATGCCTGCCCTCTGGCTTTTTTGGCTGCTGCGTCAATGCAGATCCTGAAATAGTTTATTGTGTCGCTTAGATTTTCTCATTTATTTTGCTGCTGGAAATGCACATACCTATAAAAGGATTGCAGGATCCATGCTGTGCGCATTAAATTGCATTGTTCTGATTTAGGGATTGTTTTTTCTGTGGACATAAAAAGCTATTTCAGTTGATTTTGATTGAAAATGGCATTCACGATGACTGGCGTGTTATTTGAAATTAGCTTTTGAGCTTAGGTACACAAGTGCATTGAGTCTGTCCACAGGGAGGAGAATTGTTTGGATCAAGCAAGAGGGATGGACAGATAAGCACAATGATTTTAGATCAGTATCTCAGCAACCTCACCTCTACTTTGGATTTCAAATTCTGAATGGCATGTTATCTCAAATTAATTTTTCAAAGACTAATCACAATGCGATAGTACGTTTTTGCCACACCTGCCAATGGTGGGCGAACTGAGTAAATTTACCAGTGGTAAATATTTGTATTGGCCAGGTAAAGGTATTTGTATGATTTTTATTGTACATTTAATACATTTTATTGAAGTACATTTTGTCTAGCCTGATCCCATGAAAAAAAAAAAACCTGGCTGTGGCGACATTTTTGCTAAATGATATTACGGCGCTGCAATTCTAAGCTGAAATGTCCACTGAGTGACGTTAAAAGAAGTTACATTTCCCCCCAAACAGATGAGGTTCATAAATCAACAACCTACCTCCCTACCCTAAACCTAAACTTAAACCGAACTGATAGTGTCATAAAAAAGCGCAACTGCTGATGGAACCAGGGATTAAAAACTAAATGTTTTTCATTTTGGTTCGTTCTGAGCAAAAACAGTATTTTTTTCATTCCGGTTCTGAAGTTCTGCAGCCTCTTTTCCAAATGGTAACCGGTTAGACCAAAATAAAAGAATGGTTAACAACGCTCTTTTTAAAATGTCAGTAGTCTGAGCTAAGGGGTGGATAAAATACCAAGTGCAGCGTTGCCAGATCTCGCAAGAGAAACAAGCAACCTGGTCTGGAAAAACAAGCCCAAAATAAGACACTTGCCTCATTAACATAAGTGAAAATAAGCAATTAAATTTTTTGGTGTGGTGGATTTATCAGAATATAAATCATAACAGTTATGCAGTTAATTAACAGTTAAGTCTAATTTTATTTACAGATGTGCTTCTCAGTCAAAACCCGGCAGCATCAAATCTGTATGAATACATAATATCTAAAAATAATTGAGTGAAGAATTGGAAACAACTGAGAAATATATATATATATATATATATATATATATTTTTTTTTTTTACCTCTATGTTTTCCTTGTATCTGGATTAGTTGTTGCATGTGCAGTATATGAAGTAAATATACTTAGGGTGGGTTGCACCAATAAGTATTAAATTAAGCAGAGATTAGAGCTAATCTAGGGTTTGCTGATCCAAGTTTTATTTTAATTTGAATTGCGTTGCACCACTTAATTGTAAATACTGTTTAACAAATCAGAGATAACATTTTTTACCTGTGATTACAACCTTCACCTGCAAATAATTTTGTCCAACATGATGAATTCTGAACCTAGCAGTAGATCGTTAGTGCACAGAGCTGATCAGGTAGGTTGAGAAAATGTATTGGCAGTGTGTACAGTGCCACAAGCTTTAAAATATGGCAGCAAGTAGCATAATTGTAGCACTGTTGTGGCCAGAAATGAAGAGCCCAGGCTGCCAACTGTATAGAGTGCATGAGAGAGAGAGAGAGAGAGAGAGGAGCAATAACGATCACCTGACGCTTATAACCGCTCGTGTTAAATGCCAAATTAATGCGCTCCTCTCACTTCTCTTTGAGAGACTGTCTGTCCTGTGTCCCCGCATGTACACGATGGAGAAGCGTTTAATCGCGCCACCACCGAGATGTGAGCCATTGTACTAGCACACCGGATTTGATTGGAGCAACAGAATTAAAAATATATCTAGATTTACTGTGAAATTTAAATCAGGATTAAAACGATGATTTAAATGTAACCCTGATTATTTTTAAACAAAGTTTAAAGGGTGGTGCAACAGAATTATCAGATAAACCTTGATTTAATCTAAATTTAAGAATAATCTCTTCATTTACAGAATGCCACATCACAATGGAAAATTAGGCAAAGAAATGTGTGATGCAGCAGTTTCCTTCAGGATCAAAGCACATGTTTTATTTTTTTCGGGTGTAGTTCCAAAAATTACTGTGATAAACCCTTTGGCCTTTAGTTTCATGAAAATAATCTTCTGAACGAAATTAACTTTTTATAACCGGTTACCAGCATTTAAAAATAAAGTTTTCACTCCAGATCATTTAAAAATCACATTGTTCCCATTTTCGGTTCCATTGTGCAAAAAATGTCATTCATTTTCGGTTTTCATTTTCATTCCTTGAACCGTTTTTAGTCCCTGAATGGAACCATGACACTTGTCAACTTGCGTGCTCCTCAGGATGCATATCCTGGTACTTTGCATCGCAAGTGCAATGCTCTGTCAGTTGAGCTATACCACGTAATATGATTGCATTTGAACAAGCTTGTAGATGTAGTTGATAATATAATGCAAGTACAAGTCATACGCTATAGGAAAAGTGTTTACATTTATGCATTTGGCAGACACTTTTATCCAAAGTGACTTACAGTGCACTTATTACAGGGACAATCCCCCCGGAACAACCTGGAGTTAAGTGCCTTGCTCAAGGACACAATGGTGGTGGCTGTGTGTATCGAACCGGCAACCTTCTGATTACCAGTTATGTGCTTTAGTCCACTCACCACCACCACACTTAGATGTCATAGATAATCTGCTGTTTTACTTTTGATTTATGTGAAAGGAAATAAAAGTCATAGTTGTTGCGCCTCTTGTGTTCATTGCACCAGGAAACTGTTGCGATACGAACGAGCCACGTCAAAATCATTTAGCAAAAATGTTGGTATAGTCACGAGACCAGGTAGGTTTTGCCCTTATTTAAAACAGTTTTTTTTTATGTAACAAGTTCAGACCAATTGTGATATGTCTAGTCAAGCTAGTGAGGTTTATTTCCTGTCCATTTCCCTATGTGTCCCTAATGTTTAGAGTATATGGCCATCTGAGGTCAGACATGCTCACAGAGAATTTTAAGCGGAACCAGACAGACTAGCCCACATGCTAACATTAATGTGGAGAAATACAGCCGAAATGGAGCTGTTCACCCCGAGGCGAGTACGCTACAGCAGACAGCACGTGGTTTAGACCGTTTCTTCTGTTGATGCAATATTTGCACCTGATTTTCTTTGCAAGCTCGCTTTGTTACCTCATCTCTAAATGTAAAATGTGAGGACACTTAGAACAGAATGAAAGGCAGGGTTGTAATTTCAGGCAAATTACGTGTGCTGCATGTAGATGTTTCACAGTTATGTTCTTTGTGTGTTTTAGTGCGAGAGAGTGATAGCAAAATTCAATCAGGGTTAGATTGTCAAGCCCTGTCAGAATGATTGCGCTTTATTTTCCAAGCAAGCAAAGAGGCTGGAACTGCCGTTAACCTGAGAAACACAAGGGTGTAGATTCTGTCTGTGCGCTAAGTTGTGCTTTTGTTATATAACTGAAGTTTTCACAGATATTTGATCGCTTGTGGTGTCTGTCCAAGCATTTTGAATTGTAGATTTTGTTGGGCCAAATACATAGCATGTCTGAAATAACTGACACTTTTGACTGGTGTAATGACAGTACTACCTGGAAGTATTCACTTTAAAAAAAAAAAAAAAGTAATTGGTTAAAATAGATTTCCATAGAATGTTTCTAGCGTATTGGTTGCGTTCATGTATTCACTGTTTGGGATTGACAGCCATATTTATAAAAGGAATAGTTCAACCAAAGTGAAAATGATGTCATCATTTACTTAATAGAGGTCGATCGATGTTGGATTTTGCTGGTACAGATAACTAAGGTGATGGAAAAAGCCGATAATCGATTAATCGGGAGATAGTTTTTAAAATCGATTAATTGAATGTGTTTTCTTTCTAAGAAAATGTTATTCGTCTTTCCTTACTGGAAAAAAAAAAACTATAGGTGAACTATTGGCTTTAATTTCTGCCGATAACCGATTCTAAGAGCAGCTATTGGCATGATTAATCGTCAAAGCCGATATATCGGTCAACCCCTTTTACTCACCCTCACGTTATTCAAAACCATTTGACTTTATTTCCTCTGTGGAGATTGTTAGGCAGTATGTTGGTCTTAGTCACCATCCACTGTCCTTGAATGGAGAAAAAGATGCATTAAAAGTGAATGATGACTGAGACAAACATACCAAAGATCTCCCTTGTGTTCCACCGAAGAAAGCAAGTCTTACAGGTTTGGAGCAACATGAGGGTGAGAAAATGATGACAGAATTTTCATTTTTGTTTTCCTTATAGAATGTGGTTGTCACTCTCTTTCATAACCAAACGGTCTGTACAGAACTATATTTAGACTGACAGCTGTATTCTGCTGCTATGTAAAAGTAATGTCTAACTTTTCAAATAAACTGTATCTTCACCTAAGAGCAAACCCGGCATCTTAGAAAACTGCCCTGTTCAATTACAACTCAAGGTAGGTAGCACTTGCCCATCAGAGCAGCCGAAGTTAAATCAATCTCACTATTAGGTTGAAAAGAAGGAATCAGGTTAATAACAGGTAAAAATGATGTTTTATTGAGTTTATGCGCTTCTGTCCTGTTTGCTCGGTGCCGCATGGGCAGTTCCATCATCTTGACAGATCCAGTGCACATGAGGGGCTCAATCTGATGTGCTATGAAAGCATGATGGATGGACCATCAGGTAGACATGACTCGTGGTGCAGTGTCCACCTGCGGTTCTGCCTCGCCGTTTTCATTAGGTCCCCGCAGCCAAAGACACAGATCAACATATGCGCTGATCAAAGAACCTGAGCAACATGATGGATAGGTGCAAGTGTGGGGAGAAGCTTGTAGTTTCGAGTTGGTTGCGTTTTTCGGCTTACAATTGTTTTGTTTTTTATCTTAAGTGATGTGTTTAATTAATGGTAGTCCTATGTAGATGGAAGACCTAAAAATTATCTGATGTTTGGTGCATGAGAAATTGTTTGTGTTGGACTGCAAAGGTATAGAGAAGCAACGGCAAATTGAATTCTGTATAATTTAGCTAAGGTTTTAGAATTTGTCTGGTTAAAAGTTGTGTGTAAGATATGAATTATAAGATAAGTGTGTAAAATTTCAATGTTAAAAATAATTAAACCCCCTTGGTTAACATGGGAAAACATGTTTGAAAACAGTCATTATTTTTGCAAGAGCGCAACAGTGCTAGCCCTCTTTTTTAGTCATCTTGGATACGGAAGTGTTTTTCCCGTTCATTTTTTTTTTCTCATAGAGATGTTTTCATAAAATTATTCTAAGCCATAAACCAAACCAACCAGCTTCGAGGTGAATTGCAAGATTGCAAGCTTTGATTTGAAGCAAAAAAACAAAAAAAACAAAAAATTTAAAATAGTACAAAGGTGCAAGGCTGTGTACTTAACGTCTTTAAAGAGGGAATGAAGTATAATGCCATGAAACGTGAATTACGTTATCAAATTAAAAATTATGGAAAAATAAAAGACTATTGAATTAAAGTTGTTTGTAATACAGTAAGTGTAGAGACAATAGATTTTAAGTGTACTGCAAATATTCAGACATATACAAACATATAAGTAGTATGGAGACTTGATTATGTACTTCACAGTGCATCCCAAGTAGGTATAGCTGCAGGCCGGAGACCTCCAAATGGGGGCTGGATCTCCAAAAGAAGGCGGGGTTACTCCAAAAGGGGGTTGCACCAAGTCACTTCCACTCATGGTTAGGGAAGAGTTAGGTAAGGGGTTCCCTATATCTTCAGTGGCGGTTTGGAGCGACTGCCCCTTTTTGGAGCAATGCCTGAAGCTATATCCTTCTCATGCATCATGGAAGTGGGTGGTTGCTGCTGGGCTTGTTTGCTGCGATTCTCTGATTGAGGGATCCTGTTCTGCTTGATCATGGGTAGTGTACTTCTTCACTAGGAATTCCGCTATTAAACACACTTATATATATATATATATATATATATATATATATATATATACACTTGTGGCCAAAAGTTTGGAATAATGTAAAGATTTTGCTCTTATGGAAAGAAATTGGTACTTTTATTCACCAAAGTGGCATTCAACTGATCACAATGTATAGTCAGGACATTAATAATGTGAAAAATTACTATTACAATTTGAATAAAATGTTCAGAACTTCTTAAACTAGTTCAAAGTATTCTCATCAAAAAATCCTCCACGTACAGCAATGACAGCTTTACAGATCCTTGGCATTCTAGCTGTCAGTTTGTCCAGATACTCGGGTGACATTTCACCCCACACTTCCTGTAGCACTTGCCATAGATGTGGCTGTCTTGTCGGGCACTTCTCACGCACCTTATAGTCTAGCTGATCCCACAAATGCTCAATGGGGTTAAGATCCATAACACTCTTTTCCAGTTATCTGTTGTCCAATGTCTGTGTTTCTTTGCCCACTCTAATGTTTTCTTTTTTGTTTTTTTGTTTCAAAAGTGGCTTTTTCTCTGCAATTCTTCCCATAAGGCCTGCACCCCTGAGTCTTCTCTTTACTGTTGTACATGAAACTGGTGTTGAGCGGGTAGAATTCAATGAAGCTGTCAGCTGAGGACATGCGAGGTGTCTATTTCTCAAACTAGAGTCTCTGATGTACTTCTCCTCTTGTTTAGTTGTACATCTGGCCTTCCACATCTCTTTCTGTCCTTGTTAGAGCAAGTTGTCCTTTGTCTTTGAAGACTGTAGTGTACACCTTTGTATGAAATCTTCAGTCTTTTTGGCAATTTCAAGCATCGTATAGTCTTCATTCCTCAAAACAATGACTGACTGATGAGTTTCTAGAGAAAGCTGTTTCTTTTTTGCCATTTTTGACCTAATATTGACCTTAAGACATGTCAGTTTATTGCATACTGTGGCAACTCAGAAACAAACACAAAGACAATGTTAAGCTTCATTTAACAAACCAAATAGCTTTCAACTGTGTTTGATATAATGGCAAGTGATTTTCTAGTACCAAATTAGCAATTTAGCATGATTACTCAAAGATAAGGTGTTGGAGTGATGGCTGCTGGAAATAGGGCCTGTCTAGATTTGATCAAAAATGACTTTTTTCAAATAGTGATGGTGCTGTTTTTTACATCAGTAATGTCCTGACTATACTTTGTATATAAATAATATATATATAAATGAATGAATGAATGAATGAATGAAGTTAAAATAACGTGGACTGATGGCTTCAGCAAAAGCATATATCATTGATTTAAAAACCTGGAGCTCATGGTAGGTCTGCTTTTCAAAGTTGATAAGTTATCATTAAAAACCAATTTTCCCTTTGGAAAAAATGAATTATATTTTTACTTCCCGCTTTTCTCCCCAATTTGGAATGCCCAATTCCCAATGCACTCTAAGTCCTCGTGGTGGCATAGTGACTCGCCTCAGTCCGGGTGGTGGAGGACAAATCTCAGTTGCCTCCGCATCTGAGACCGTCAATCCGTGCATCTTATCACGTGGCTTGTTGAGCGCATTACTGCGGAGACATAGCGCATGTGGAGGCTTCACGCATCCACGCACAACTCACCACACGCCCCACCGAGAGCGAGAACCACATTATAGCAACCACGAGGAGGTTAGCCCATTAGACTCTACCCTTCTTAGCAACTGGGCCAATTTGGTTGCTTAGGAGACCTGGCTGGAGTCACTCAGCACACCCTGGATTCGAACTCGCGACTCCAAGGGTGGTAGTCAGTGTCAATACTCACTGAGCTACCCAGGCACTTCACCTTTAATGTTGGATGGACCTGCATGATGGCACATTTATTCCATCGCCCACAAATGTAAGTGCACCTGCTAACCATATTCTTCATAGACGTGCATTAAGGAAATGCAGCCTTTTGTTGTTTTATTTAGCTGTTTTTTGTTGGCCAGGGTCACTCTTTAAGCTGATGCCCCCAAGCCTCTGACTTTAATGGTTATAGATGAATGGAACCTGTCCAGTGTAATGATCCACAAATGCATAACAACTAGGCACCCAGGTATGCACATGCAGACACACACAGATATTGTCAATTTACTTTGGACAGTAGCTGTAGGCACCATCTGTGGATGTCGGCTCTCCATGCTTGTCTGATTGCATGGAGACATTTGTCACTTGAATGCTTTGTCACAAATCAGAGGAAATGTGATGCTTTTGGGCCATTATATGCACAGTCATGCTGGGCCATCTCACACACTCAATATAGAGACTCGGAAACCATTAGGACTGATGCGCATCAGCTGTCACAACACAGCCAAAACTGGAACTTTCCTCAACTTTTTGATCAGTGTTTTCTGTCGCTTTTTGTTTATTTTTCAATGTGTGTGGCTGTGAAGTCTGGCTTTAAAACGGATACATGATGGATTTTCTTGCTCTTTTTAAAAACAGAGCATTTGATGTACTTTAGACATACAACTTTCATAACGCAAAGCTTCCTTCCCTGTCCATGCAGACCATTTATGGCAGCTAAGCCATGAAAATGAGTCATATAGAAATCATCATATTGATGTCACAGCCACCAGTACATTAACATCCACTACCAACATTTAAAAATCGGTGCCTACTGATTAAATATTTAGCAACTTCGCCCTGATGAACTAAAGTGTGATTACACTGATAAATTTAGATTAGCGGTAACACTTTACAATAAGGTTCTATTTGTTAACATGAGTTAACAACATTAGTTAACATGAACATCATTTATTAATCTTAGTTAATGTTGATTTCACCATGTAGGTGAGAGCAGGGCACAAACTAACACAGGGCTAGTTGTAACACGTGTGGTTTAAATGTTCCACACACGCCGGTAAGACAAAACTTTTCTTGTTAACTTATTGCCATATCAACACTGTGTAGAGAAAAAATTGTGGCAAAATAAAAAAAAAAAAACCTTGGAAGATATCACCAAAAGTTAATTCTTAAGTTTAATTTTGAAGTAGCAAAAGTAAAAATTTCACCAGAAAGCTAATATTCATCTCTGTTTTTAGTGTTTATTTAAAACAAGGCAAAATTGGTGTAATTTTGTGTCATCAATCCATGCATTATTTCGGCCAATGCTTTGGCTTTGTTGTGTAGTCATTGTCAAGTGTCAAACTTATTGCTATATTATATGTGTTAATAAATGGCTTTTATTGACATAATATTTTAGTTTATCTTCTTTTTATTTTAATTAGATCAGATACAGTTGTTAGTGGGGGATTTTAAGCTGTCATAACGGTCATGTTACAACGTGCCCCTCATGTATGTCACGTTGTAACATTTCACTTTCCTTTTTTCCAGGGAGATGGCGAAAAAAGTATATGCTGTCAGTGTTTCCCATTAATTACATACGCTGTGGCAGTGATGTCGCCTCTATATAATTTTTTCAGGAAATGTATTCACATTAGACCAGGTAAAGATTATAAAGTATTTTACTATCGTATTCTCTTAAAAATTTAGGATTCTTATCTTGCAGTAGTCCTTTTGAGCCTCAAATTGTGGGATGAAGGAATGGACCTTTTGTGAAAATGGTGCAAACAACATTTAGAGAATTAATATTTAGTGACAGAGAAAGAATGAGAAAAGGGAAAAGCGGATACAGTATGTATTACATTCAAACAATTTAGATTAAGAAAGGCAAAGGCTGTCTGTGACTGAATGTTGACCGTTCTTTTCACATCCAATTATTTCCTCTGCCACGACGAGCAGAAATATTTTTTTTAGAATGGGGAATGATACATAATGGTGGGTGCAATGATGGGTTGAGTGTATGCATCTCTCTCCACGGCTGTTTTCAAAGGCTTGACAGTTGTTCTTCACCGGCTCCTTGGCATAGAACAATGAAACGCAGCAAGGAGCCGACTTGCCATCTGTTGTACAACTGGTAAATTATGACACTTCATTACAGTTTCCTCTTCCTCTCTCTCTTTATCTCTCACTCTAGGTTTCTCGCCCCCTCTCTGTTCTTTTCCTCACTAACTACCTCTCAGTCTCTTAGGTTTTTACTAGGGGTGTAACGGTTCTCTGTAAAAAACAGAACCGTATGGTTCGCCACCCACGGTTTGGTAAGCATTTGCACCGTGGTTCATCTCAAGTTTAATGACGCATCTGGATGATACAGTTTGGCGAGGAAAATAAAGCGGCAAATAGACATGCGCAGTTATAACCTCCGCTAATGCACATGTATCGCTCTGTAGAAATGCTCAGCCTGTTTCACGTGGTCAACTTTCTACAGAGAGAAGCTGTCCTATTAACTGTAATTGTTAAATCAGTTGATGACATCACAGTTCTGCACGCGTTAGTGTGAAGTTGAAAATGGCAAGCTGAGAAAACTAGCCGCAAGATAGAGAAGCCCCTGCGTCATTCATGTCTCCTGTCTGGGAACTTTTTCTTTTTGCAGTCAATCACAACAGGTCATAAATCCTTTACAAAACAGGCACTGTTTGCAGACATTGCTCGACTTGAGTGCCGTTTTTGCCGTATACTGGTAATACATCAGTGTTTGATTATTTATTTATGCCGACATCCCCCGGGGATAGATAGTGCACGGTGCACACTGAGCTGCAGGTGAACCTGAAACTGCACACAGACACACTCCTTTCCATATTTAAGGAGCTCAGTGCTTGTTAGGATAGACATATAACAATAACTAAAGCGCTTGGAGTGTTCATCGCCAAAGTTATGTTGCCCTACTACTCCGCTGATGAAGATGTGGGATTTCCGCATATGATTAAAACACTTGTGCTGCGTTACGACATCCCTTCTAGTATCCATTTTAACAGCAAGGTTTTTCCTTGTACAGTGATGTACAGCTTCTGAATGTTCAATATATGTTGAGTTGAGTATGAAATGCTCTTTATGTTGACGCATGTAGCATAAATGCAGGTATTAAGTTAAATGTTGAGTTAGTAATTAGAGAATTATTATAATTTTTTTTTTTTTTTTTTTTTAAGGACACAAACATAAATTAACCATGGTTTTATTCAGTAATACTGTAGTAGCCATATAGTAACCATGGTTTTACTATAGTAATATTGTAGTAGCCATGCCTGAGCAATGACTGCTGTCACCATTGATTTTAGGGCTGCGCCCTGATAGTCAACCAAACGTTAGTTGATGAGAAGAGTCTTGGTATTCAGCAAATACCAATACACACTGGTATTACCGCTGGTTGGACGCTAGGTGGTACTATGGGGTAATTTTCGTTAAGCAGGGTTAGGGTTAAGCTTACACAATAAAGCAAGACACCTTGATTTCAAACTTAGAACTTGATTTTTTATTTATTTTAACTAAAAATTCAAATGAAACTGGAACAAAAATTAAGTGCAATTAAAGTGTTTTCGTTTATTTCACTTTTTGAAATATGGTTTTACAACAGTTGTGAAGGACAACATCTCTCTGGCAAAGAATCTATTTCATCTGTGCATTCTCTACCGGACGGGTTTTTCATTGTCCGGGAAAATGCATCTTGTGTGTGAATAAATTCGTTTTGTTCCCTCCTTCACGATATATATATATAATATATACACACTACCTTTCAAAAGTTTGGGGTCACTTGCCTGAAATGTTTCGCATGATCTTAAAAATCTTTTGATCTGAAGGCATATGCTTAAATGTTTGAAATTAGTTTTGTAGACAAAAATATAATTGTGCCAATATATTAATTTATTTAATTACAAAACTAAAATTTTATAAAAAAATAAAAAAAGTTTTTTGACTTAATAAGTGCCCAACATATAGATGGGAACTCCTTCAGTACTGTTTAAAAAGCATCCCATGGTGATACCTCAAAAAGATCTACAAAATCTAGGCAAAGTTTGGCCACTTTGAAGATGTTAAAATATAACATAGTTTTGATTTATTTTGGATTTTGTTAGTCACAACATAATTCCCATATTTTCTTTTCTATTATTCCATAGTTGTGATGACTTTACTATTATTCTAAAATGTGAAAATAAATAAATAAATAAATAATGAGTAAGTGACCCTAAACTTTTGAACGGGGTGTGTGTGTGTGTGTGTGTGTGTGTGTGTGTGTGTGTGTGTGTGTATATATATATCGCGCAATATCCAAGGGATTGGTGGGTTGAGGGATCGGTGAATATTCTTGCTTTAGTGATTTTGCATTGAAAATTAAATTAATTTATTTTAAAAATGAAAAATTTAATCAAATACATTTCTAAATTCAAATTGCACTCCAAAGGAAATGAAAAAGCAAATAAAATAATGAAGGGATAAAATATATATATATAAGTAACCACCTTTCCTTTTACTGTCAGGCAATTATCTGTCTAAACATGCAGGCGGAAAATTACTTACACAAATGAAGACCTAAAAACAATTATAAATGTAAAAATAATAATTATAATGATGATAATAATCACTGAAATATATATCATGGTTCGAGGTGAACGTGTTTTTGTATTTTATAATTTAATCACAGATGTAGGCTATAGGCTGTAGAGTTGTGTTCACAATGAACTGCTCTGTAGAAATAAAGTGAACTGAACTCAAAGCACCTCTTGAGCTGAGATGTCTGAGGTAATTTGCAGCACTCATAGATGATACTGTTCTTGCAAAACAATAACTAAATTCAGAAGACAGAAACAAAGAAAGGGTGAGAACTTTTTACATGTGCGTGTTCCACGAGACTGCACGCCTCCGAACAAACAGCGTGTCATACATGCGCATAGATGGCTTTTCTGTCATCTGTTCTGAATAATATAATAAAGTGTTTTTCTTCAAGTGCGTGTCTGTGTGCTGCGGGGCAAATTATTTGTAATATTAATTTGATAATAATAACAGCCTAATAATAATAATAATAATAATACTTTTTACATTCATGGGGAAACGAGCCAAATATCGTCTTGACATCGTCAAAGGCATCAGCTATTGGCGATCACTCTGACCATCGTCGATCCCCGAGATCACCATCTGTCTGCAAAACCCTAATGTGCATTTCTCTCTATAAATTAACAAAATGTTCAGACAGTCTCCTTGCTGGTTTTCCTGACACATTCAGAATCATTACTGCTTTTGCCGGTGTCGCTGCGGCTCGCTTCGTGCGTGTGCATGTAAAAATTTTATTTTAAAGGCTCATTATTATGGTTTAGTATTTCTCTGTAATGTAGAACAGTGTTAGCAATGTTACTTATAACATTCTTTCTCAGCCCTGGAACTCAAACCATTTTCTGATGCCCCCCAGTGTGTGTGTGTGTGTGTGTGTGTGTGTGTGTTTGTGTGTGTGTGTGTGTGTGTAATATATATATATATTTTTATGTAATTAAATTAATATCATAAACGTGCGACTAGTCGACTAATGGCTTAAATTAACGCCTACTAGTCGACTAGGAAAATCTTTGGTCGGGGGAAGCCCTAATTGATTTTTTTGGCAGAAATCGTAGTTTTGATACAATTAACCATTGTTTTACAACAGTAATACTGTAGTTTCCATAACCATGACAGTAACCATGTTAATTTTGTGGTTACTATGTTTTCCTAAAAATACCATGGTTAAACTATGGTTACTGTAGTAAAACCATGGTGATTTTGTAGTGAGGGCAAATCTCTTGAAGTGTTTGTTACCAAATAGAATATTTTTACTTTGGATTTGGCTATAATATTTGTTTTTTCTGAACATAACAAATACCGAACCGTACCGAAACCATGACCCTAAAACCATGATACAAACCAAACCGTGAGATACTTGAACCGTTACACCCCTAGTTTTTATTCATTCTCACTGTTGCTCTCTTGTGCGTTCTCTATCTCCCCCGACATCTATACTCAGCCATGTGCTGCTTGCTGTAAAAGAGTAAATCAGGACACCGCAGGGCTCGTGGGCTGATTCGATGGCAAGTAGTAAGGTCTTATTTTGGTTTCCTGCACAACTCAATTTTCTGTCCTGTACAGTATCATTGATGCATATTTCATACAGTTCAATGCCATTTTGTACAGCACAAAAAAGAGGAGCATAAAACAGCAGATTTTGGCTGGATAAACTTGTATAACCCAGAGTTGATAAATAAAATGGAGTTTAAAGAGTTTAAAGAAAGAGTGTTGCTATGCAGTTTCTAGGCATTCTGGGTGGTTGCTTACTTGCCTATTTTTTCATTTTGTTGTCCACTAGTAAAAACCGTGAGCCAAAATATTTAGAATAATAAGTGCACATCTCATGCATGATTTGAGGGATAATTAATTTCCATAGCACAAATGGTTTAGGAAGAGTTATGAAGTTCAATACATAAGGTTACGAGTTGAAATCCTCACATATGCACAGTAGTAATTTTCATGGCAAGAAACTTTGCAAGAAAAACAAAACTTGGAAAAACACTGGAACATAATTAGAATACTGTTCAGTTCGATTTCAAAGTATGCAGTGTTTTTTCACTGAATTATTACTTAGGTTGGTGTTGTGACGTAGATGCTTTTTCCTGCATTTCCATGCAGTCATTTTTGGTGAGTCAGTCATATCTGGTTTTGAGAGTCCTAACATAAGCCTGAGAGAAAACCACAGAGGAACATCTGTCCTCAAAAAATGAAAGAATAATAAAGTTATTTCTTGCACGTCTCGCCCCTGGTCAGCAACGTTGGCACGTTGTTGCACATTTGCTGTCATTGCAAATCCCTGCTCGGCAAAACCGACAGTAAACAAACAAACAAACAAAAAAACAAAAAAATGGAGAGGGGAGTGTTTGCTCGCACTGAATTATTTAAGATCTTACCTTGACGATTCTGCACACCATCTGCTTTGATGTATTATTCAAAGGACATGCTTAAGGTGGGAGGCCTTAAACGAAGCGCTCTACACTGAATAGCCATGGTGTGTTGTGGGTCCAAACATTATGTAGCCTAAGTCCTTTGATGTGTGTGAGATGAGAAATCTCCTCATAAGAGATCTCCACTTTTAAAAGCTTTTGATATATTTTTCAGAGCCTGTACCACAAATTCCAGTTACACTCGGGGTCTGTTCCAAAACCTAGTGAGCTGCCTTCTAAGGGGCCTTTCACAATGAAAACATTTTTGCATACATCTGTGCTGCTTTTCAATTGTTTTTTGTTTTGTTTTTTTGGTTAACGTGCACTAGATGGAAATCTTTAATTGTTGCACCGTTTTGTCAGCGTCTCGCACAGGAGTGCTATGTTTTTAAGACACCCTCTCAAGTAAGAATTTTTTTTTTTTTTTGTGCAAGAATGCTTTCAGTCTGAATGGCCTGTTTCCTAACAGTGATGAAACCTCATAAATGGCTGATTTGGAATGCTCTACACAGGCAGCAACTCTGTGCCACACGAAGACTTAAATCATGATTGATTCCGATAGAGTTCGGTGTTAGCATGTTGCTAAGCTACAAGTCTCTTTCTGGAAATGACATGATGCCCTAATAAGCAGAAAAATACGTAGCACGCACAAATATTGGGTAAAATAGTCTATTTTGTATTGTTTTTAACTATATTTTGTAAATAATTTTTGGTATTGAATGAATATGTTTATTTTTTATCAACATTTCTCTCGCTTCGTCCACCATCTTGGATTTATTTTTTCATAAAATATTCAAAAATACTATTTTTGTTTTTAATTTAAAGTATGATTTTAAAATACTCTTATTTTTGTAAAATAGTAAAAAATGTTAACTATTTTATCGCAAACTTTTGGTATTTAATTATTCGTATATTTGTAATCAATATTCCTCTCACTTCATTCACCAACTTGGATTTATTTTTTCATAAATCTATTTTATTTTTTTTAATAGTCTATGTTTAAAAGACAATTGTTTTATAATATAATCTATTTTTATTATATTTAACTGTTTTATTAATAATTTAAAAATAAAACAATGTGTCTTAAGGGCAGCATAATGAAGTTGCCTACTTTATAAAACAGCCTTTGTGTCGGCAGCGAGATGATGACGCCTTAAAATATTTACCTCACTTGGAACAGAGCCTTGGCATTTCATCTGTGAAAAGTAAGGTCCTCTACACTGTGGATTGACGTGTTTTTCTGAATTCCCACTGCACTGGGTCTGACATGAAAAGCAGGACAGGACAGGATCTGCAAACCCAGTTCTCCTCCAATAAGCCCAGCAGGAACAGGGAAGCTTTTTTACTCCCTTCATCTGTAGCTACTGAAGTGCAAGTGTGTGCCATGCACCTGCCAATCATACACTGTATAACAGAGAAATTTGTCAGGGGGAAAAAAAAAGAGACCCCTTGAATTATTAGTGTTGGAATGCCGAAGCCAAATCATTGTTCTTGCACAGTGACTTTAGTTCCTTATGACAAAGAGAATTTGGATTCATGATCAGTGTCGTTGCTTTAACCAAAAAATGCAGACCCTGGGTTTGGAATCAGACTCACTGTCTTGGGCTTTCGGTGACTGAAAGTTGAGCTTAAGAACTAGTTTTTGACATAACCGACACTGAACGGAAATCTCTGTGAAGGAGTAAGCTCCAGTTTTCTTTCAGCTTGCTGTTTTGGGATGCTGTGAACTGCTCTTTGAACCTAAAGTTAAGGCTGTTGTAAGACAGCAAGTTTTCAAAGCTTTCTTAGGGAATAAATTGACTATTTCAAGGCATTTGTCCCTTAAATAGGAAAGAATAAAATTTTCCTCCTTAATGTTAACTGGATTGGTGTATTAGCAAATAGATTACAACATTTTCTGAAGGAAATGTAAGTGGTGTGTTTCCATGCTCTAACAAACAGCTATGCTGATAGCGGCACAGAGCCACAGTGTGTTTACTTTTCAGGGAATGAAAAGTACCTATGAATTTATAGTTGACTCTGCAAATTAAGCTGGAATTGGAGAAGGTATTGTAATATTAAAAAAAGAATCCTTGCATTGGTGCTTACGTTTTATTTTTTTTAACATTTGCTTGTCTCGTTGATGTATTCCTACTTGCTTAATTCAATTGGTATCAGTTGTGGTTGATTTGATGTCTCCCTATGTTGAAGTTTTATGGTAACTGTAAAAAACTAAAAATCAAAAAGTCTATTTCCCTGAACTCCCCATAGAAATGCTTAAAGCTCTCACTCCATTAGGAAATCTTTTCTCCCAAAAGTCGTAGTCATGATTGACTTTGATGGAGAGTGTTTACATGACAGTCTGTCTTCCTTCGCTGAGTTGATGACTCACATCCACAGAGATACAGACTTTTTTGGACCACATCCACCGCATCAAAATAGACGTCTTACGGAGCAGCTTTACCGAGTATCGATTCCTCTCGGTTAGGGCTGCAACTAACGATTATTTTGATAATCGATTAATCTAACGATTATTTGACTATTCAGCGATTATTGCAATGATTAATCATTAGCTCTTAACCGATTATTCAGCTTGTGCCCTGACTTAAAAGGTTGTATTAAACGTGCTTACAATAGAGGACAAAATCATCTTTTAAAAATACCTCTAAATGATATTTTCTGAATTAAAGGGGAAAAAATACTTTTTATTAAAGATGCAATATGTAATATATTTACTGTACTGAAGCATAAAATTATCACAATATGTTATCAGAGATTTAGGGAACATGTTAAGTTGAAATACTGGCTTCTCCGAAAACAATGCTACAGCCAGTATATTCTACTTTGAAATGTCCGTTCCAGGCCAGAATTTCTGTTTGTGTTTGGCCTGTGTGATCCCGCCCACTGCCCATTTCCCAGTAGTATTTCCACACCCCGGTTTGCCAGATTTGAAACATGTTAATGGGCAAACACAGTGCGCTGCAGCCATGGAAGGCAGCAAATCATCTAGCTAACTTTGACAGAGTTATAAAAAATCCACATGAGCTGGTTTATAATTTGCAAACAGTAAAAACATTGCAAACGTATACATTTAGCTGATCAACTTACAGTGTGAGGCTCGTTGCTTGCCATTGTCAGTTTGCTCATTCCTGTTGCGTGTCCTCAACCTGGCAACCCGCGTGAGCTTCGAGCCTGAGGAGGAGGGGGCAGGGGAGACAACTCTCTCCAATATTTTTAAATGGGTACTGCAGTCCAAATTAAAAATATTGGAGAGACAAAAACACTTGATAACAATAGGATTTTTTGCAGTGAATTTCTTTACTGAATTAAACTTAAAGGAGCAATATGTAACATTGACATATTGCTCCTTTTAAGTTTAATTCAGTAAAGAAATTCACTGCAAAAAATCCTATTGTTATCAAGTGTTTTTGTCTAGTTTTCCATTTAAAATTTTCTAAAAATCCTTAACTTAATTGAGAAGCAACATATAAGATATTTAGACTTGCTTGAAAAATGTGTATATAAGTGTATTTTTTCACTTGGTTATACTTCTGCGAGTGCAGTAAAGACAAAATATACTTATATTCAAGATCTATTCTCTAAAAGTCTAAATATCTTATAGGCTGCTTCTCAGGTGAATGTATCTTTTTTTTTAAAGGATTTTTAGATATTTTAAAATATTTGTATTTTTAATATTATATTCAACATTCTCGGATAAAAATGTTTCTTCTGCAGTATAGCTGCTAAAGAAAATGTATGTTGTTTTTAAGAAGTTTTAGATATTTATATTGGAAAGCAAGCCAAAACAAAAACAAATCAAAAACGTATTTTGTTGCAGTGTATAACGGGGGGAAGACTACCCCTCTCACCATTCTGTTTACTTCAATCCATCTTTACTCACCAAAAAAACAAACTCTCTCTTATTAATAAAGCTGCGTATTGACAATTTTCTTCACGATAAGAAATGCAAAGTGACACATATTATGATTCAATAAGTCACGAGCCATCACATTATAATCTAGCTGCATTAAGTGTGCGCGCTCGAGGGATGAGTGTCCCCGCGACTGTGCCTCAGCTGGGTGCAGTTTCAATCTCTCCCCCTTTGATCGGGACATTCGCACATCTCATAGAAGAGGCGCTGACCGCACAGAGAGATGCCAGTTTCAGAGTTTGTAGTTATTTACATGACCTGCTTCCTTATTATTTGAACTTGAATGAAGCTATAATGCATTAAAGATGTAATGCCGGGGTGATTTCTTTAAAGACGCTCGACACGCAAGTTTTGCTTCAGCGGAGCGGCAGCTCCAGCTTTACTTATTCAACAATGATGGTGCTTCTGTATTTACTTATTTTCTATTTTTGAATTATAATTCCCTCATACTTTGCGATCTACATCACCTAAGCTGTGAAAGTTTAGAATGCATCTGGACTGTGAGCTGTGTAATTCTTCCTCTCCTCAGTCAGGCATGAACTGCAGTGCTGCTCTCGCACGTCATCATTAGAGTTTAATATGATCTCATGTTACACTAAATGAGATCAAATGACTATTCGACAATGACATTTTTTGTCAACGATTTTTTATTTTAAAAATTTTTTATAATCGTTTCAGCCCTACTCTCAATGGAATAATTTCTGATGACGATATTAGGTCTGTTCTAAACCCTACTGGGCTTCCTCGCTGCCTACATGGGCTGCTGCCTTCTAAGGCAATATCATAACAGTAATAGAACCTCATGTGACTGATTTGGAACTTTCTAGATAGGAAGCAGCTCTGTGTGGCACACAAATGGTGCTCGGAACGAGAGACACGATTCACAATTGATTCCAACAGTTTGTTGTTAGCATGTTTCTAAGCGAACTGGCAGCGTAATATGCACAAAGCAGCACAACTTTCTGGAATCGGTGCAGTGCCCTGATAAGAATAAAAATACATAGCATACAAACAGAGCTAATGTGTCCAGTGAGCTATAACCCATGAACTTTGTAGGGTGTATCGAAGACACAAATTCATTAAACTCCTAGTTTTTTTTTTCCGAAAAGGGCATGCTTGTGAATTTTAAAAGCATTGTTGGGATTTTCAAGATGACACCCATGGATTTCTGTCGCAGGCTTGTGAAGCGAATTTGTTGGCATTTAAAATCACAATAGATCTTGCAATCAATATAAACATCGAAGGGGAACGGCACTAGTGACTCATTTGCACACATTATCAGATCCTGGCTCCGCGGTTTGGTGGGAAAAGGTCCTTTTCTTGTTACTGAAGTCAGCGAACCTACATTGGGAGGACTGGGATGAGTAAGCACAAAGGTTTGAGTGTCATGTGTGTCTCTACCGATAGGTCAGATGCAAGCAAGCTTGCGCACCCGGTGGAAACATTGACCTTTTTTATAAGTGGTTCACCGGTAGTTATTTATTTATTAATGCAGCTGGATCAGGCCAACGGGGAAAAGGCCATATTCAAACTCCATTTCAGCCTCTTGTCAGTCCCATAATTGCCAAAGCACAACATTGAACAGAGCTTCTAATCATAGCAGTGTTGACATCCCCACAAGTGTGGGCTCTGTAAAGCCAGCTGCCATTCAGTTTTCGAAGACTCCTCCAGGCTTTTTCTTGTCATTTTTCAATGCGTACTAGCATATTAAACACACATCATGCACATGTGTCCATTGATCTACTGGGATGCTGGAAATGCACTGATATGGAATTTTTGCATCCATAATGATTTTGAATAATCAACAGCTTCTTTTGGCTGTTACTAATAATTCAGAATTTTGAACATTTTGATAATCATTTATGTCTAGACCATTTTTCTCTCTAGAAATGTCATTTTGAACAATGAAAGTTTAGATGAAAATGAATAAGGAAAAAAAAATTGCCAAAATCGCAATAAAAATAACAATCGCAATATCTATCAAAAAATCGCAATATGCCCTACTGGTGCACTGGACTTTACAATGCATTTTGATGATCTAACCAACTCAACAACTGCTTCTTAATTTGCTGATTTCGATTTTGAAGAGTTTCGTTTCAAAGTTTATTATGTATGATCATAATAATCATGCAAGTAATCGATAAAAACAAATTACAGATTGGATAGTTAACAGTGTTATAAATTGCAGGACAAAACTAGTAGACTACAACAAGCAATTTTTATTAACTACCAAAACAAACTATAAAGAGGATTTGTATGTGAAAACCCTCAGCCGTGGATAGTTGTCGCATTTTCGTTATTGCGTCATGAAACAGATCACTGAGAAAATGGAACACAGAATATGGAAAATGGCAGATTGTTAATAACAGCAGATGATTCCATTTGAAAATGAGCACAAGCACAATGCAACACAGTACGCGGATCATAAAATAATCCTAACAGAGCGACATGACATGCTAATTTGCTGAAACTCGGGTCACTAGTGGCTTTACACGGTTTACGTGCACATTACAGAAAATAAAACAATGGCACAAATGTCATGAAACACATTATTGGTTAAAATTCATGGCTGTAATTCAGCTATTTGTATTGATTAAGCATAATTACATATTCCCAGTTATCATCAAATAATATATCGGGCATGAAATATTGTGCTTCTGTAATTTTAGTTTATTGAAACCATGTCAAATTTTTGTATCTTTTCCTGTTTGTTAGCAAATTTTTTGCATCTTATTCTGACTCCTTAACACCTTTTGAACTAACAGCATGTTTGACAAGGTCCAACAGTAATTTGGTACATTCCCTTCCAGTCCGTTCTCATTTTAACTTGACCCTTCATTGTGTTTTGCCCAAGGCAACTCGGGCACAGGGATTAAAAATAGAGACCTCAACAGGGACGGGGCTGACACGGCTCTTGTTGTTTAGAGCAGTGGAGCGGCGGAGAACTGAATCCCGCTGGGGGTTTTTATCACTGGGGAAGGTCCGATTACCTCCTCCCTTCTCTTACTCTTTCTTATTTCCCCCTTTCTCTCTCTTGCTCTCTCGCTCGCTGTAAATCTTGGGGCCAATTGAGGGGAACAATATTTTCACCATTATTTTTCTGCACTACAGAGAGATGATGTGAGTATTGATATGGACTCATAAATTTACAGAGGCGACAAATTTACGCCGGAGGCTGGCATCCCACCTCTCGTTCGAGAGCATGTTCGGCTTTGACTGGTTGGGAATGGATTCGTGGCTATCCAATTCAGCTTAGGTCAGGCAGGTCTAAATCAAGATGACTATATCACTGGTTTTTATAGAGACGGCAGTTTGGTACATACAGTAAGCTCAATACTACAGTAATTTGTCTCCCCATCAGGGACATGTGACCTGCTGCATAACACTTGCTAAAATAAATTACAGATTCTCTTTTTAAACCAGCACTTTATTATTGCTCAGGGTTAGGGGTTGTTCTAAACCCCTACCCAAAGTATCAACCCATAGTGGCGACAAGTTTTGCACGGGTAAGCACTGTGCACTTTTTCTTCATTTGTAAAAATCTAGTTTTAATAAAAAATATAATATATAATTTGTATAATTCTATATAAATTATTATTTATATTTGTTACAAAACTTTTCTGTGACTGTGTTGAAATTCTTTGAATTAAAATTAAAATGGGGCATAGCCAATTCTGTTCAAATTTCAGCTTATGAATTGGAAGGAAGTCTATTCTGAATTTTACCCAACCCTGATGGATGGTAGAATTTCTTGTAGTGGCAAACTAGAAGAGACATGTTTGGCTTGCCAGTCGGTAAACGGTAACTCTCTACTAGACTACTTTATTCAGTTCAGCTTAGACCTAAGCAGAAATCTACAGTTCTTTAAAAGCTTTTAGCACTTAGAAAAACATGTGAAATACTCCATCCAGTCTTTTTGTGAATTGTTTATTTAACTGTCAAAGTGAACACTGTAACATTTGTATTAGGTTTGTTGAGTGGGTTTTTAGCTACTGATGCTCACCCTTCACAGAGCTCAGGCCATTTCTCGAAACAGTAACACACCATAGAATATCTTAGCCTTTTCATCTAAGCCTTCAAATGTCACTGTTCTCTTTACTGCATCTGAAGACAAATTCAAATGTTCTCTCTGCCATAGAATTGGATTGATCTTGAAGGTTCCTGTCAAAAAGAATAAATTCGTCATTCCTACAAGGAACGGAAGTGGTTGGTGTTTTTTTTGTGATGAGACTAGGGATGGGCGGATCGATACTAAAGTATCGATACTTCCGATTCTGATGTGTTATCAAGAATATCGATTCAATTTATTTATTTTAAGTGATCTTATTATTTAGATTACATGAATATTAATGCATCTCATAAACTTCAAAGTGGAAAAAAAGAATTATATGAGCAAATTGATGCATGGCACCGGAACAATTTTTGCTTCTGCTCATCTTGACTCACCAGAAATGCTAAAATACACTAGCAGTCACAGACAGCGCTCACCCTTTCAGTCATAGTGCTCGTTCAGAGAGGGAGCAGTGCTTTCCTGAGGTAATGACAGAAAAACTGCATCTGGAGTTACACTAAGTAATGACAAACCTAGACGTGACATGTATTCTAATGGGCTTGTGTGACCATTTTTTACAGGATTATTTAAATTCAGAGTTGTTAAAACATTGATAATGATCTTTAATCCTCGTTAATAAATGATACCCTTATGAAAACTACCCATGAATTTACTGTAGTAATATTGTATTTACCATAGTAACCACAACTGTAGTAACCATGTTTTTCTTTTTGGCAGTAACCAAAGTTTTGATACAGGTAACCATGGTTTTACTACAGCATTACTGTAGTATCCATATAGTAACTTGGTTTTAGTAATAGTAACCATAAAATAATATTTATGGTTAATTTTTGAGGTTTTATATGTGGCTTATACTTACTAATTTTTAAAGGGTAAACAAAGCAGCCTAATAATTTTCTGTATAGGCCCATAAATATATATAAAAATGAAAAGTAATAATAAAGTTACTAATTTTATCCAAAGAATTTGTACAAATTAAATTTAATAGAGGTATCGGTATTAGTATCGATATTGGCGTTACTGGCCTAAAAGTACTTGGTATTGGATCGAAAAGAATATAAGTGGGTATCGCCCATCCCTAGATTAGACATTTGACGGTATTCGTTTATACAGTATATCACGGTAAATAACATGCACAATATTGTTATTGTGGGCACTTCAATATACCATAAATATTTCTAGATAACCTTTTGGCCAATTTAGTTTTTATTTTTCTGATCGTACTGTAGTTTGCGAATCAAGAAGATTCACAACACTGCGTATACGCGGCACAAATGACACATGCGCCTTCTGATGTTAACAAACCAGCATGGAAGAGAAACGTGGCTTAAAGGAGGAACGCTGCTGACCCTTTATCCGCATTCTAATAGGGTTAAGTCGGTAGAGTGGAAGTATTTTAGGTTCCATAAAAATGCAGAGGTTGGATTGTGCCTTGTTGTGTAAAACATATGGGAGAAAAGTGGCAGCGAAACCGCTGTGGACAACATGTCCGCTCCTCCGCGGGACAATCATTGCTTTCAATTCAGCAAGATAAAGGTAAGTTGTGACAGTTCTGCTCATTTTTCCAAACTGTTTTTGAAAAGTGAGCGACATCACTCTAAGAGATAACTAGCTAAGTAACAACTAAGATGACAAACAAAGTGAACTGTTGCCATTTGCAGATAATGTGTAGCTTGCTTTCTAGTGGCCAGAGAGTAGTTGGCTAAAACTCTGCTAGCTACACAGTAACGTTTGCGTCTCGTAGTAACAACTAAAATACAGTTGTAATCAGATAATACTAAGTCCTGTAATTAATAACGGCAATGTGGCACAATGATGATTTCAATATTAATTTCAAGTTGGAACTCCATGCAATCGTACGTTGCCATACAGTGAAAGTGAACTTGCAGTTTCTAAAGTTGTAGCTAGCGCCTAGCTATATATTAGCTACTGGCTTGCTATCCAGAAAAACAAAAACATGCATCCTATTGTTGTAGCCTAGTAGCTGGCTCGATAAAATTAATCTAGCCTTTCTTTAACAATTGTCTCAAGGCAAGTCTGTGGCAGAATGACCAAAGTTCTTTGTTATCTGCTATTTTAAAGGCCAGTTTGGTATTGAAAATATAATTAAACTTTTATTACGCAGTGTAGTACTGATTTTTTTTGCATTAGCTTGCATTTCCAGTCTCCCGTGTTTGGATGCATTTGAATGGGAGTAAATGGAGTACAAAGTGGACCAGGTTTGAAGTTCATCTCTATTGACAGTATCTCCGACATGTCACCATATCATATTTAAATCCATCTCACAGAATTCCGCAGATTACCCCTCACAATTGCCGCAATGATAAGTGCAAGAACACCAAAGGGACATGATGTAACTTTCTGCGAAGAACTGTTTACATGGAGCACATTCAATCCATTGGAACTGCATTGATTTTGCATAGCAGTTCATTCGCCAGCCTCGTAGTTGTGACATCTCTTAAAAGGATGATTTAGACAAATTTACAGCTCAATCATTCACACAGTTTTTACAGAGAAAGTGCTTAAATAAAAATAAAAATTTAGGCCTATATAAACATTTATTTCACTTACACAGTTTTCCTTGTCCTGTAGACTCATTACCAAAAAAAAAAGAAAGAATAGGAAATTATATTTTGAATGAAGAAAATTAAGCCTAGGACTGTAAAGATTTTTGTTTGTTTGTTTTTGCATTATTTGAATGAAAATGATGCACCCCGTTAAGCACCACCTCTGCTAAACATAACATATTAGTTTAAAAAAATGTATAAAAAAAGTATACACATCATGGTAGTATTTGATGTTGTACTGAATTTAATTTATGCTGATTTTATTTAAAGACCATTGTTTCTAAAGGATGATTGATATTACTGCATCACAGTAAAAGAGATATCTTTCAGATTAAGCCAAAACATGTGCTTAATTGTAATAATAGGCTTCATTATTCTTTGTTGTCTTTATGCAAAATATAATGTTTTTTTTTTTTTCTGTTTTTTTACATTAATTAGTTATTTTGTTTTTGGAGGTGATGTATGACCTGGACATTAAACTGAGGGACGAGTCAAAATGATAAATTTGCTTGTAGTAATTGACAGCATGTGACAGTAGAGCTAAACTTAGTAGTACCACACTAATTTGTTGGCCATATGTTTAGTCATTTGAACAGTTGAAATGACTCCTCCTAATGCTCTGTGCATACCACAACCCAAATACAAACTTTTTCTCTCTCTCCAATGAGATACTACCAGCAGAATTTTTCTGTTCTTCCTGGCCAGTAATTGGTTAAAACAGATTTGGGAAGAGCAAAATTCAGAATAGACTTCCTTCCTGTGCACAACATAAATCATAAATTATTTTAAAGATGTACACATGCATTTGTCGTTGTGTGTTTGTGATTAATATTAGCCATATTAATGTTACACAATAAAAAACAGAGGGCTTTTACATGCTGTTTGCAGGTTATTTGCATGTTGTGAGTGATTAATAGTTGCGCTATTATTTGGCTATAAGGTGTGGTGATGGCTTATGCCATATCCTATTCTAAACAACCATTTGTGTGCTAGATAGACATTGCCAGAATTTTCAGATATTTATACATCATGTTGCTATTGATAACAATGCTGATTGCCTTAGTTTGCCTTAGTTATTTGCATGTGGCCTCCAAATTATAGACTAATAATTGTTTTTCATTTGTTACCCAAATACCCTTGAACAAATAAGAAGTTCCATATTTACATCCTGTTGTTCAGTGGAACTTTCTGTTTGTTGAATTAACAGTAATTTTGACTTGGTGGTTATCGCTGACTTTGTCATTATGCTTGCATTGAATGACACCCATCATTCACCAAATTCTACATGTCTCCAATCCTTGTGTGTTCGTTTTAAATATTTTTGAGCTAGTTTCATAATGCCTTTAGCTACCTTTAAGAGCCTAGTACTTTCAAAGTTTAACATGTTTTGCATTTAAAGGAATGTTCCAGGTTCAATACAAGGAAAGCTCAATCAACGGCATTTGTGGCATTATGTTGTGTTGTGAGTGGTGGCGGCGTAGTGGGCTAAAGCACATAACTGGTAATTGGAAGGTTGCTGGTTCGATCCCCACAGCCACCACCATTGTGTCCTTGAGCAAGGTACTTAACTCCAGGTTGCTCCAGGGGGATTGTCCCTGTAATAAGTACACTGTAAGTCGCTTTGGATAAAAGCGTCTGCCAAATGCATAAATGTTACCACAAAAATGAATTTCGACTCAAGAAAAATCGAGGTTACAATGAGGCACTTACAATGGAAGTGAATGGGACAATTTTTTTAAAGGGTTTAAAAGCAGAAATGTGAAGCATACATAATTTTACAAAAGCCCTTGCATTTATTCTTCTGTTAAAACTTGTGTATTATTTGAGCTGCAGAGTTGTTTAAATCATTTTTGTGGAATTACAGGATTTTCAGTGATACATCATCATGGCAACAAAGTTGTAAAATTGGATATAAATTTACACAGAAAAGGTTTGTAATTGATTTTAATCACACTAAAATAATGTTAATGGTGCTGTAAGGTTTAATACAAGTTTTATAAAAATAAAAAAAATGAATGACACTGTTACATGTCAGATATCACTGAAATAGGTGCTATGAAATATAGAGCTGGGTATTGATAGATTTCCCGATTCAATTCGATCCCGATTCACAAGCTCTCGATTGGATTTCGATTTGATTCAATAGGATATCGATTCATATGGGTGTACACCGATCAGCCACAACATTAAAACCACCTGCTTAATATTGTGTTGGTCCCCCTTCTGCCACCAAAACAGCACAAACCTGCATCTCAGAATAGCATTCTGAGATACTATTCTTCTCACCACAATTGTACAGAGTGGTTATCTAAGTTACCATAGACTTTGTCAGTTCGAACTAGTCTGGCCATTCTCTGTTGACCTCTCTCATCTACAAGGCGTTTCCATCCACAGAACTGATGCTCACTGGATGTTTTTTGTTTTTGACTGTTGTGCGTGAAAATCCCAGGAGATCAGCAGTTACAGAAATACTCAAACCTGCCCATCTGGAACCAACAATCATGCCACACTCCAAATTACTGAGATCACATTTTTACCCCATTCTGATGGTTGATGTGAACATTAACTGAAGCTCATGACCCATATCTGCATGATTTTATGCACTGCACTGCTGCCACATGATAGGCTGATTAGATAATCGCATGGATGATTGTTGGTGCCAGATGGGCTGGTTTGAGTATTTCTATAACTGCTGATCTCCTGGGATTTTCACGCACAACAGTCTCTAGAATTTACTCTGAATGGTGCCAAAAACAGAACATCCAGTGAGCATCGGTTCTGTGGATGGAAATGCCTTGTAGATGAGAGAGGTCAACAGAGAATGACCAGACTGGTTTGAACTGACAAAGTCTACGGTAACTCAGATAATCGCTCTGTACAATTGTGGTGAGAAAAATAGCATCTCAGAATGCTATTCTGAGATACGGGTTGGCGCTGTTGTGGCGGCACGAGGGGGACCTACACAATATTAGGCAGGTGGTTTTAATGTTGTGGCTGATCGGTTTATTTCAGTTACAATGTCCATTTTGCTGTCATATTAAAGAAATTCTCTCTCAACTAATGCTGTTAATTATACAGGGGACCTTCTAACATCGTACATTATGAAATTATTAATTTTGTAGACTTCATCATTAGTTTTTCACCATTTTGGTAACATTTCATCGTTTTAAAAATGCACAAATACCACACCTTGAGTCGCAAGTTTGAATACAGGGCGTGCTGAGTGACTCCAGTCAGGCTTCCTAAGCAACCAATTGGCCCGGTTGCTAGGGTGGGTAGAGTCACGTTGGGTTAACCTCCTCGCGGTCGCTATAATGTGGTTCTTGCTATCGGTGGGGTGCGTGGTGAGTTGTGCGTGGATGCCGCGGAGAATAGTGTGAGCCTCCACACGCGCTTGGTCTCCCAAATTGGGGAGAAGAGGGGCGAAAATCACAAATTCCATGTATTCCATCAATAAATATGATTTCTTAATATACAGTAATATATGATAAATTGTAGATATTGTTACATGTTTATTGGTTACATGCATAGTTTATACTATTTACATAATTTTAGCGTCTGGAACATTTTGAATTCAACACTGAAATTTTTACATTAATTTTTACTTTGTGACTAAATTTAATTAACACCATATTTATGTAATTGGCCAGTTATTATATTCTGACTGTACCCATGAGTGGAGCACTTTACTGAGTTGGGACTGAGTCTGCTAGTAAAAAGGTTTGTTTTCCACTCCATAAGAGATATAATTTTTCTTCCATCAGGCCCCTAATGATTTAGGTGTAGTAATCAATACTGTGGTAAGATCAATGTAAATTGATTGTTTTTTGTAAATGTATAATAATTTATTTAAAACTATCATACCTGTCAAAATACCACAGTGTGACAAATTTTGATAAATGTAAGCAAAGGTGATGATGTGTAATTTAAAAAAAAACTTTATTTTGGCACTTGCAGAGTGTTAGTACTGAAGAGAATATCGGGGCTGTCCAGCTGTTTGAAAGGTTTGACTTCCTCGATAGCACTTTAAACTAGACATTTTCAGAATGCAAATGGGTCTTAAGTTTTGAAATCTGCACCACGATATCAAGGTAAGCCTTGTGATCATCAAGGGAAGCCGCAGTGATATCAAGTGATCAGCTCTGCACTATCCCATCTCTGGAGCGCTGATAGCGAGGAAAGCCCGGTTGAAGCGCACGCTCCAAAATTACAATAGAATAGAGCAGAGTGCATCACTTGCGCAAGCTTCTGTGATGTCTCGTGCCACACTCATGTGAAAACCAGGGTTCAACTGCACTGCGCAAATGTATTTAGAGCACATCAAGTGGCGGACGCCAGCTTTGGCAGCTCGAAAGTGCAAAATTTAGTCACATGTGCATGTTCTTTACTTGAATCGATCTGAGAATTTAATAATTTATATCGCGATCGTTCAGATCAGGATTGTGATGCATCGGAAGATTCATATTTTTACCCACCCCTAATGACATATGTAAAAGCATCTTTAACAGCCCTAGGCTCTGTAAACTTTAAAAGTAAAAGATGTCTGTGGGCAGATTGTTTGTTTAGCCAATAAGAAGACTTTCTGCCTGCCAATCATTGTGTGCGTTCACAGGGCAGCCCATATACAGTATGCTCATATAAGTGCCGATGCACCTGCTCCCGCGAAATGCTCAGGGTCGACAGGTGAAATGCTCAGGAAGACCCTCCCCCCTCCATCTGCTCCAACACAGCAGTCTCTAGTATGTTTGTCTCTGTGCGCACACATGTCTTTGGAGTGTGGGGATATGAAAAGAGGGGGCGTGGCTTTAGCAGTGGCTAGTCTGGTGGAATGTCCAGAGCAGCTAAAATCACTAACAGCACATTTAACACGCATATTATTTACCTCTTGTGGCGATACTTTTGAAATGGCGAGTATTTTAATGTTTATCGATTGGCCCCGTTCACTTTAATTGTGTGTGCCTTACTGTATCCCAGATTTGTTTTTGTTTTTTTGTTTTTTTAAGAAAAGCAGGGCTGAGTCTTAATACATTTTTCTGGTAATAAACATTATGCCACAAATGCAGTCTACTGAGCTTAACTTGTATTGAACCTGGAATATTCATTAAACTTAAATCTATTCTGCAGATTTTCTCTCACAGTCCGCACAGTAAGAGTCTCATTCATGAAATGCGAGCAGAACAAATTACTGTGTGAATCGTATGTAAAACTATTCTTGTGAACAGTTGCCTTTTATATGCAACATATTACGTAAGAATTAATTTGCAAACAATTTATGCTGAAATTGCTATGATATGAATGTGACAGTTTATGTAAGAATAGATTTGCATACGGTTTATACAGAAATTGCTTGTCATGAATGTGACAATTTACATAAGAATGAATTTGCTAAAAATGTATACCATATCACAGCATAAAGTGATGTGATATGAATGAAATGTAAGAATGGAATTATGTAAGATTTACACAGAAATTGCTTGTCATGAATGTGAAAATGTACATAAGAATAGATTTACGAACAATTCACACAGAAATGTGTTCTATAAATAAGGCCTAAAGTGTGCTCGGGGACAAAAAAACTAAATGTTTTTCATTTTGGTTTGTTCTGAGCAAAAACAGTATTTTTTCGTTCTGGTTCAAAAGTTTCACAGCCTCCTTTCCAAATGGTAACCGGCTAGACCAAAATAAAAGAACGGTTAATAATGTTCTATTTAAAATGTCAGTACTCTGAGCTAAGGGGTGGGTGAAATACCAGTTGCAGTTTTGCCAGACCTCGCAAGAGAAATGAGCAGCCTGGTCTGGAAAAACAAGCCCAAAATAAGCCACTTGCCTCATTTAAAATAAGTGAAAATAAGCACATTTTTATCCCTTTGTGCTGGATTTATCAGCATAGAAATCATAAGAATTCAGTTAATTAACAGTTATGTAACATTTTAATTACAGATCTGCTTCTCAGTCAAAACCCGGTAGCATCAAATCTGTATTAATGCATCATATCTAACAATAATTAGTGAAGACTAATTTTTACCTCTAATAATGTTTTCCTTGTACTGTATCTGTATTAGCTGTGCATGTATATGTAGTAATTATACATAGTTGTTAAAAAGGTCTTCATTCACAGAATGCTACATCCACAATGGCCATTAGGCAAAGAAATGTGTGGTGCAACGGTTTCCTTCAGGATAAAAGCACGTTTCATTTTTTTCGTGCCACATGAAGTGGTGTGGTTCCAAAGATTTACTGTGTTATAAACCCTTTGGCTTTTGGTTTCATGAAAAAATTATCAGAATGAAATTAACCGGTTATAACCGATTACCAGCATTTAAAAATAACGTTTTCACTTCGCAACAATTGTAAATCACTTTATTCCTGTTTTCGGTTATTTTCTTCAGAAAATTTCATTCATTTTCAATTTCTGTTCCTTGAACCGTTTTAGTCCCTGATACTTGTCTTAAAAAACGTTTTTTTTTTTTTTTTAAATGCCATTGTCCTTGATGTAGTGTCTATCCTCCTCATTCTTTTTTTTTTTTTTTTTTGGATTTTTCCCTTTTTTCTCCCAATTTGGAATGCCCAATTCCCAATGTGCTTTTAAGTCCTCGTGGTCGCGTAGTGATTCGCCTCAGTCCGGGTGGCGGAGGATGAATCCCAGTTGCCCCCGCATCTGAGACCATCAACCCGTGCATCTTATCATGTGGCTTGTTGAGCGCGTTGTCACGGAGACATAGTGCGTGTGGAGGCTTCACGCCATCCACCACGGCAACAACGCTCAACTCACCATGCGCCCCACCGAGAACAAACCACATTATAGCGACCACGAGGAGCTTACCACATGTGACTCTACCCTCCCTAGCAACCGGGCCTATTTGGTTGCTTAGGAGACCTGGCTGGAGTCACTCAGCACGCCCTGGGATTCGAACTAGCGAGCTAGTGAACTCCAGGGGTGGAAGCCAGCGTATTTTACCACTGAGCTATCCAGGCCCCCATCTCCTCTTATTCTTTTAGCATAAATCATTGGAAACAATGCAAAAAAAATTTTTTTTGCTCACTCAAGCTTAATGTACAAATGGATGATTTCTGAAAGTACTGTGCTTTGAGGCTTGATGCCGTGGAAAGTGTAATTACCTCTCCCCAGGCCCAGACGCTGGTAGCTAGTTCTTAATTGCATGTGTGGATGGGAATCTGTGGAGGTGTAAGTTTCCCACCCACCAACACAATCAGCGATGGTTGTTTTACCACAATTGTCATTGACCACCTCTGCTGCTGAAGTTCTTCTGTCCTATCATGATTGTTATATACTGCTGTGCATTGACTAGAGGGCATGATCTGTGTCATGATTTGAAGTTGTCCAGATATATGACTTCATTTCTTCTGAGAGACACAAAAAAGAGAATTTTTAAGAATATCTTGGCTGATAGTTTTCCCATATTATGAAAGTAAAAGGGGACTTGGGCTGTTAAACTCCAAAATTATAGAAAAAGCTCCAGCAAAGTAACCTACAAGCAGTCTGTACGACTTATGCACTATGATCCAAGTCTTCTGAAGCCATACAATAGCTTTGTGTGAGGAATAGAACAAAATTATTATTCAATAAAATATTCCACTCTGCTGTTGGTCTAATCCAGTATGGCCCCATTGACGTTAATGACGTTTGGTCACGAGACACACAAGAACCAATGGCGTAGACGTCCCATTTTTGTTGTTCATACAGCTTTTGTAGTCTGTTTTAAAGCTTTTGTGGATGGGTAGAATATCAGTAAATAATGACTTAAAGGGGCCATGATATTCTACAGCAAAGTAATATTCATAGAAGTTTCAAACAACATGAGGGTTAGTAAATTATGATAAAATTAAAACATTTTGGATTAATATTATCTAATTATGTAGTTAATATTTTGTCCAAAAGCAATAATTAAATAATAATAAAAAATTGTTTTTCCATGTCAGTTATCAGACATTTAAACATAAAACAAATGGTCAGTTTCAAGGCTATGCTGACTAAGCAGCTCACAGTATAGGTGCAGTGTTGGTAGCTTTGTATGTACGTATTTTACATATTGATACATTTAGATATTTGCGAGAGTCCGTGAGGAAAGGAAAAGCAGGTTTTAGTTAAATCTGATCATCTCCTCTCTGGTCGCATCCCACAAATGTTTCACATCAAGGTCGCTTCTGTTTATCTCAGCATGTGACTGTTGTTGTTTATGCGTGCGCACATCCGCTCGCACGCATGAACAACGTGTCGTCTCGCGGGACTCATCTGAAGATGCTGCTTGTCATTCACGCGGCTTCTCTGTGGCTCATCGATTCATGGACGAGCTCATCGCGCAACCCGACCGTGTGGTCCTTGATAGTATTGAATGAATGTAAAAGATATAATTTGTGTTTGCAGTCTGCAGAGTGTTGCAGGTGTGTAAATGCTAGTTGTCTGGCGGAAGGAAAAGAGAGTGTCTTGTTTTCTGCCAGTGGAACAACAAAGCGGAAAAATGATGCCATTTGCAGTGTGTGTTTGTGTTTCAGAACACATCTGCTCTGTGTATTACTCAGTGTGTCAGGACTGTAGATGTGAGCTGATTTCAAAATGTTCCTTGAAGTTTTCAGTCTCACTAAACGCCACAGAGAAATACTTACAGGGCCTGTACTTGGATGCAGTCTTTGGTGGGGCACTTGTACGTTACGGTGGGCAACATTGATTGTTTCAGCCTTATTCTAGGAGGCAGAGAGGGGGGGGATGCAAATCTAGAGAAGCAGTCCCATCCATGCCTACCTACATACTGTAAATACTATTATTTTTGTCTGTGAGTGTCCTGTAACACACAATTTCAAAATTATGGCCTTAGAAATTAATTGCTCTTAAATGGAAAATTGCACTGTTGAGAAAGTTAATAGTGAATGGTGGAGATCATAATTCTATTTGCCTTGGATTGATCCCTGAATATGTTTTGTGGCTAAAGAAAAATCCAGGAACAGTATCATGGCTCCGATTGTGTGTTTAGATCTATTTGATTTGTGTGTGTGTGTGTGTGTGTGTGTGTGTGTGTGTGTGTGTGAAATACTCTGCTTTGAATTCTCTGTGAAAAATTAAACATTCTTAGAATCTCTTGATCTTTAGGCAGGGTCCAACATTAACTTTTTGCCACACATGCCAATGGTGCAGGCTTCCAATGGTCATTGAACACCTAGAAATATCAAGAAAAAAAAATAAAAAAAGAAGAAGAAATAAATAAATTAATGGAAATTTCTATAGTTTATAACTACATTTCCTACTAATGCACTGCTGTAAAAAAGAAGAAAAAAAAATGAATCTGCTAGATATTGCATAGTGATGTCCAGTTTGTGTGTCTTTTTGTTTTTGTTTTTCACAAAAGTAATCTAATTCAGCAAGCTGGATTGTTACATAACCACGCTTTACACAGCTTGTCTGTGTAAAGCGTGGTTATCTAGGCATTGCTTTGTGGTTGTTAAATGGTTGCATACTGGCCCAAGACAAAAGAGCCTAATACCCTTTTCAATGTAAGACCAAAAACTAACTTGATTCAAGAATGCATACGCAGATGTGAGTTCTTGACCAGTGTATTGCCATTATGTGGTTGAGTTGAACATGCATTTTTACATTACTGTGGCAGTAACAAACCTCAGTGCTCAAGGGGGTGATAGTTACCTTCAAAAGTCTGTACCTTTAATTTGAATGTGTTATTTATTCAGGTAAGTTGCTGTAAATCTATTGCCTTGAAACTGTTGCTCTGCCATGACAGTAGTTGATTTGGAAGAGAGAACTCACCATGAAGCAACAGTTCACAGTAATGACCGCTAAAGCGTTGAAGACTTAAAATGTATGTCATTTTCCCCATTGTGAAATCACAGAGCCAAACACCAGTTACTTTGCCTAGAAATAGTACATTTATTAGTTTTAGCTATCAGACATAGAAGTGACATTTTTATTATAATGGTGTTATGTGATAGTCTTCTGCTTTCGCATCTTTCTCTTTCTCATCTTTCTCTGAAGAGCAGTCTTTCTCTGAAGAGCATACTCAAATAGGGTGTATTTAAGTCCATCCATAGGAAAAAAACAACATGGGCTTCCTTTGTCTAAAGCAGACCCCACTCTGTGTCAATTTGATCTACATGTGTCTATGAAAAATTCCAGGTTTACCATGAAGTAATGTAAAGAACTTATGTAAGACTTACAGTACATAATAACTTATAGAATAACTTATATATAAATTTAACTTTCACATGGGTGTAAGAATGCATATAAGACACATGATGTAAAAGGATAAGTAGAATAATGTAATGCAAATGATCAATAATGTTACAAAATTATTACAAATACTGATGATAATCAATATTATTCTCCCCTTCTGGTTGTAGATGAAGAAGAATCAGGACCAACTTTGTCTGTTGTGACTATTTCATCAGTCTCAGTCTCATCACGATCATGAGCTGGTGTACATCTTCGCATTTCTCTGTTTGGTTGGACAGATTTGGATTTTGTGATTATTGGAGCTGCTTGTGAGGAGGCAACATAAAGGTTATCAACTGTGGCTCCATTTGGACCCAATACGTGAGGCTCTGTAAAGGGCATTGTGGAACTATTTTCTCTCAGCTTAGGCAGTTGTGAGTATATCAGTTCGTAAGGTTGTGGCATTAATTTCGTCGCCGAGTCGACAGGTGCTTGTAGATATTTTCGTTCAGCTTCTATTATGTTTGTAATATCTGGATCAAATTAGTCCTTGCTGTTTGTCTTTTCTTCTTCTGGACATTTATTTGACATGATTTTATTCAACTTGTGATGAGTTTTCATTTGAGGATTCGTTGTTTCAGCAAGTGGAACTGGACAACTATCAATGCGGCATCAAATTACTCATTTCAAAATCCAGTAAGCTTTGAATATAGGATATGCTTGTAGCTTGATGGAGTCATTTTGTCTTTCAAAACAATCGATCTGTCATCAATGGATAGTTTAATTTTCAAGCCTTTCTTCAACAGCTCAGCTTGAGTCTTCTCATTCTTTTGTGATCGTCTGACTTTCAGCCATTGTGTAACTGGGATGTGTATATGTATGTATGTAAGTATTCTTATATCTTAATTTATCTCTGTATAAGATAGGGGGGAACATTTGTGTAACAGCAGGGGGATATGTGTGTATGGATATGGGTAATAGAAAGGAATATGTGTCCAGTCAGTGTGTGTGTGTGTGTATGTGTAAGGAGTGAGGGAGAAATAAAGTCTAAACTTTTCTCTCTGCGTGCGTGCGTGTGTGCGTGTGTGTGTGTACAAAGGAAGGGGTCTGTGTCTCCCCTAACCCAGGTAGCAGGAGTGGGGAAAGTTGTCTCACTCTCTCTAACTATGCTGTTCTATTGAGATGTTTTTTAACAGAACATCCGTTTTACATTACAACGAGACAGAACTGCTAGATATAAAAAAAAAGTCTTAGAGTGAGGGGGGACTCTCAGGAGGCTTCTCCCTCTCTTACGGCTCTCTTTTCTGCTCAGATAACTTAACAAAACAGGGATTTTACACACTCCTTAACTTTCTCATCAAGTTTGTTCCTTTTATGAATACTTAAATTAGAAGATTTTTTTTTTTTTTTATCTCTTTCTTTATTCTTCTCCTTTCCTCTTGTTTCTCTAAACAGTGAATGCTACATACATTAAAACCAACTGAATTGCTATAATCAAGAAATCCTAGTATCCTTTTGACTAGCTAACCATTTCTTGTCTCCCGGTCATGACACCTGACCTTCTTAACCTTGTAGCTTAAAATCGCCTCTTTTCCGAGGTCAATTTCACAGTTAAGATAAAATATTTTGGAGTTTTACTGATCAAATCAATTCAACCAGCCAGATCAACCTAAATTAGCCAAATCAACTCAAATTAGCCAAAATAAATTGATCTTAAATTTAGGAAATTAAATTCAGCTATGTCTGACATTTACTAAATCTTGGCGACACCACTGGTATTGATTGATAACACTGTTCTTTACAGTAGTTCTCAGACAATACATCTCATCACTGACTATTATCAAGCAGACTTATTCAAAATTATCAAAAAAGTCTTACCTGATTGTTCTGAGACAGATGCCTGATGCCACTGATAGTGATCGTAATGCCAAACACCAGTTACTTTGCCAAGAAATAGTACATTTATTAGTTTGGTTAGTTATCAGACATTGGAGAGAAAGTAAAATTTTAATTATAATGGTGTTATGCGATGGTCTTCTCTGCCTTTCCCATCTTTCTCATCTTTCTCTGAAGAGCGGTTTTCTCTGAAGAGCATAATCAAATTGGGCGTATTTAAGTCAATCCATAATTTTTTTTTTTTTTTTTTTAAAACATAGGCTTCCTTTGTCTAAAGCAGAACCCACTCTCCCCCCTTAATTTGATCTACATGTGCCTATGGAAAGTTCCAAGTTTACCATGAGGTAATGTAAAGAACTTATGTAAGACTTGCAGTACATAATAACTTTGCATTGTTACAGCCACATGTAAGTTAAATTTACAAGACACATGATGTAAAAGGATGAGTAGAATAATGTAATGCAAATTCAGTGATGTTACAAAATCATTACAAATACTGATGATAATCAATAATACTGATAAACATGAAAAGTCTTCAAGCACCCCTTGTGACAACATTGAGGATGATGCAACATTTTAGAACGCAACATTCCACGAAATCGAGCTTGCGTAGCTAGAAGCATTCACGTTAGCATACTTGTGGTCTGACATTTCGGAATGCAACAAGGCACAAAATCGAGCTTACATAGCTAAAAGCATCTGCTTTTGTGTGCTTACAGTCTGATACATTTCAGAACGCACGAAAGAGAGCTTGCGTAGCTAGAAGCATCTGCGTTAGCATACTTGCGGTCTGACATATTTCGGAATGCACCAACACACGAAATAGAGATTGTGTAGCTAGAAGCGTCTGCTTTCGTGAACTTGTAGTCTTAACACGTTTCGGAGCGCAACAACGCACAAAATCAAGCTTAACGTAGCTAGAAGTGTCTGCGTTAGCATACTTGCTGTCTGACACATTTCAAAACGCAACAGAACACAAAATAGAGGTTTCGTAGCTAGAAGCATCTGCGTTCACGAACTTGTAATCTAACACATTTCGGAACACAATGAACAAAATCAAGCTTAGCATAACTAGTAGCATCTGCATTCATGTACTTGCACTCTGATTCATTTCAAAAGGCACAAAAGAGAGCTTGCATTGCTAGACACGTCTGGATTAGCATACTTACGGTCTGACACATTTCGGAACGCAACAACACACAAAATAAAGCTTGCATTCAGGAAAAATGTGGATACAAAGATGCGACTTATGTGTATGTGTTTTTTTTTTTCTCTCTCAACAACGTGATTTTGAACCGGTGCGACTTTATTTCCGTAAAATAGGTAAATAAATACATAAATAAAAAATGCAATATTTATTTACTGTGGCATTGCAAGAATTAATTTACAAGAACAAATCTAAAAATTGAAAAAGACGCAAAAAAAATGTCATTACCCAATTAGCGCTCTTGTCTGTGAATTCATTATACAGCGTACCTATGTTGCTTGCGTTTTTTGCATAGCCGAATTTCAAACATTACGACTAAACATTACTAAGTTCTTGAAAAGGAAAATTTTCGAAGATGGTTATGTGGGATAGTGGTGTGCCATGTGTTTTTTGTTTTTTTTTAGTCGTACAAAGTGTGCCGTGGCAGAAAAAAGGTTGGGAAACACTGGCGTAAAGGATGTTTCTTTCTTAAGAAAAGATTTAGTCAGCCTGGCGAAAATATTAGGATGGTTAAAAAAGTAATCATCATTCATGCCCATTGGACAAATGGCGTGGGACAAGTTGTACAGTTTAATACTTTGTCTTTTCAGATTATTAGCAGACATATCAACGAGTTGGAATATTGACTATATATCACTTTGAAAAACTCTACAGCATTGTTCACACTCTTTACACTTCTGTTAAGTCAAATGTCATCTTTTTCCAGACTTGGAGAAGGACCATCCCAAGAATGAAGCTGGCGTTCTCTGGAGAATGACTGGTGGGCTGTTCAACTTCACCAAAGGAGCAGTGGGTGCCACCCTCGGAGGCGTGGCCTGGGTAGGCAGCAAGAGCTTTGAGCTGACCAAGACGGCTGTGACAAGTGTTCCCGCAGCTGGAGTGGGATTGGTCAAAGGCGGTGTCTCCGTGGTAACGGGAGGGGTCGGGGCAGTGGGGTCTGCCGTGGCCGGTAAAGTTACACCAAAGAAAAAGGACAAGTCAGATTAGAATGGCTGCTCGCTCCCACCCTTTGTTTGATTCAGTGCTTGTCTGGGTGGTGTGTTCTCACTTTCAGTGGTTTTGGAGAGGTGGCAGGTTCATTTAAACCATGTGGAAAAAAAAAACAGTAACTGGTTTACATTGATATCTGACAATAAAGGGGATAGTTAATCCAAAAATAAAATTCTTACCAATATTCACCCTCCCTCATGTTGTTTCAAACCTGAATGAATGAATATCTTTCTAAAATGGAACACAAAAGTCCCTAACATTCTGTCCAACGTCTCCTTTTGTGTTCAACGGAAGAAAGAACATCATACAAATTTGGCACATGAGGGTTCAGTAAATGTTGACAGAATTTTCATTTTTGTTTGAACAATCCCTTTTAATGTAAAGAACTGCAAAACTGGTCTCACATCAGTATAACTTTGACCAACATTAAAAAGCTACTACTACGTTACATGTGACGATTGGGATATTATTCCTTTTGTTTGCTAATTAGTTTGTATGTGTGTTGTGTATTTTGATTGTTTGTGCGTCGGCGGAATTGTTTATCTGTATTATCGGTGCAGGGGAAAAGTTTTAGGACAAAGATAGTTGACCTGATATCAAACATGTTGTTTAACAATTCTCATGAAACTAAAATAATTTCCACTTCCAGTGTACATTTCACCTCCATAACCATGAAATAAATAGTAAAATGTATATAGATTCAGAGTCAGACAAATTCTCTCTGACCTGAAACAGACTTAATACTTGGTTACATTTAAATTTCTGCAATATCAATTTAAAATGGCATATGATGTACACACAAAATAATTAAAAATGAGATTTCTGTATAAAAAGTGTCAATTCAAGCAAACTTAACAGGTTCCTGCAAAATGTGAGTTTGATCTTTTTTCAAGCCCAACAAAAAAGTTTATTTTTTTCTTTAATTTAAATAATGTGATACTAGATAACGTGAAGTAATCATGTGGGATTTACTCAAATATTCTTTGATTTGGGGTTGGCGCAATGCAAAATAAACTGTGTATGAGTGACCATAGAGTTACTTTGAAAGAGATTTCAGTGCACCACAAAATGTGTTCATTGATTAGTCAACTTAGCTATGTTATGTTCCTAGCAGAGGATTGCATGTTATCATTTAAATCACAGTTACGGTAAGCGTACTGAAGTCTCTAAGTGGTCTAAGTTCACACGTTCCATTTCCTTGGCATAGATTACATTTTCTCCATTAGCACCATTAATGGTGAATTTCCAGTGTAAACACTCCATTTTCTAAGACAATGGTTTAAAACATTAAAATTCAATCTGTTTCTAGGAAACGGGAGCCTGGAGTTTAATTATGAAAAGAAATTATTTGAATCTAAAAGGATGCTTGAGAGATCCAGGGACAAGCCTGACTACAGAAACAGTTTTCTTCAGTACATCTAAAACAGCTTTTTAGGAAGTTTGTATTGCTCTATCTCTATAAAGCATCATTTGTAGCTCATTTGAGATGTTGTTTTGTTGGCCGTATATGTGCCTGAATGTCCTAGGAGTTGTAAGAGCTCGCGGTGGGGCGTTTAGTGTTTCATAACAGTACAAAATAATCACAGATGTATTTTCCGCCCCCATTTTACTGCTGTTTACATCATAAAACTATCACAGTTGGAAATGTGCAAATCAAGTATTTGTTCCATTTGTTTCTGTTTCTCTTTTTTCATTGCTTAAATGTTTGACTAATTTTATTTATGCAGAAACCTCATATGGCATATTATACTGTTGCAATGCATGCTTTGAAGCTCTAGTTTTGCTCTGTTCATCATGCTGTTCACCTTAAATGTGACAATGTATTTCATATTTATGCTTTTTCCTGTTTATGTGTCCTGTTTTTGCTATCTACACACTTTCTGGTAGGTACCCATGTCTTGAAGACGCTGTTACTATAAACTGGACTTTTAAGACCAAGTTGATTTTGTCTATAATAGAACTATTTTTGCTAAATTGATGCTGTATTCTACAAATAAATGCATTCTGTATTTTAGAAACGTTTGCGTTTTTTTGCATTCTGTATTTGATGCATTATTTGATTCTTTCATGTGCAACAATGTGAATGGAAAAAAAATAGAAGAGATTATCTCAATCTGGCTCTGGCGTATAGGTGTGTGGAGATATTTCTATACCATTGATCTATTATTAATTTCAGCTTCAATAATTGATGTAAAATTTAAATGCACTAGCAGACCAGATCTGGATTACATAAGCAGTTTATAAAAAGTAAGTGACCCACATAATTCAGATCACATGGTAAAAGCATCATTTTATTAATGCTCCAACACTCATTGGCAAAAGGTAAAGTATTAGACTGCATCCACATCTACATATACATCAGGTGATAAACAGGTTTTTCATCATAAAATAGGTGAGAAGGTTTTCTTTCTATGAGATGGAGAGAGAGAGAGATCTTCTTATGCCCCAGTCGATTTGCACACTGCATTACACTCCAAGTCCATCTTTGCCATTTAGATTTCTCAGTGCAGCACCGTACCCCTGGCTTAATTTGTTACCCTGTCCGTTGTCATTGTCCAATATGGGCAGACTGAGGTGCTCATAAACCTGTGTCTTTTTTCATGGCATACTGAATCAGCACAAAAATGTATTGGACCAGTCAGGTGTTTTATTTTAAAAAACAATTGCATGGCTCGGCAACATCATTGTTCCAGAATGTTAACCAAGATATTAGTGATTTTAGTATCAAGTAGTAAAAGCACCATTAAAAGGTTGTTTTGTGGTCTTTAACCTTACATTTTATAATACAAGGTGACATACAAGTACTGTCACTTTTATGAAACTACCTGCCTACAATCAACTGTCAAGAGCCACAAACCCAAAGGCATCTCTCTTAAACTGAGTAATAGTAACAGGGCAAATGTCATGACAAAATGTCCTGATCACATTTCACCCCAAAATCGAAAGAAATAAGAAAATATATTTTAAGGAAAGATAACGAAGACTAACTTTAGGACCAATACAATTTTTGCATTCAGACATTATTTTAATGATGGCCACATTTCCCCTAAATTCTCGTTTGTAATAATGACCAAAAGTCATCTTAAAAAATTGCATAAAGCAAGTACATCATGTCACATAAGATTCTAAATCATCTGATTATTCTCTACTTCTGATATCAAAAAGTGAACCATTCATAAGCCGGTAAGAATGCTGGTAGAGGTGTTTACATGCAATGCAAAATCAAGGTAATAGGCAACAATCTTTGTGTGTCAATTGGTTTATATTTAAACTGTTTATGACCTTACCTTGATAAAGGAAAGCTGTTTAAGACAGTCACATGACCTTACACGTTGTTGGTTTATGAAACATATTTGGTTTGAGATTGTGCGTGTAAATGTGGTCATTGAGAATGTTGACACCAGTATGCTGATAACTACCAAAAATAAGTTTATTCCAAAAAATTACAAAGAATGTGAACTGTAAGAACGCTGATAAATGTGTTTACATACAACGCGAAATCGGGGTAATGGGCAAAAATCTACGTGTCGTTCGGTTAATGCTTAAAACGTTTATGGCCTTACCCCGATAAAGGAACACTGTTTACATGACCTTACACAGTGTCGGCTTATTAAGCATAATTGTTGTATGTCCATATTACCCTCAGCCATGTGATACATACAACAGCTAGAACAAAATGTTCCAAATATAGTTGTATCCTGGAGTCACTTAATCACTATAAGTGGTCTCAGTGAACAACATCTCTTTTTAAAATATCTGAAGCGTGCAAATGGGCAGCGAGTTGTTTGAAAAACTTTCCTCATGAGCACTGGAAATCTTGACTTTATTTCTCCAAAAAAAGAGGTTAAGCATATGTTGGTCTAATTTTGTTTTCCATACAATGAAAGAGAATGTTGACTGACTTTGGAACAGAATTACATCATTCTCATTTTTAGGTGAATTATCCCTTTAAGTGGGTAATTTCCTCAGAGTATTAAATTTTACATCCCATTATACATTGCCATGCGACGTGCTAAAAATGACAGTAAAGCTGACTTTGACTTTGATTTTTTTAACAACCTTGTTTTAAAACTTCCCAGCCAGTGTATTTTATTGCTGATTGTACCATAGTCTGGTGTGATTTAAATCAGGTTCAGCCAAATTATTTGTACCCTTTCTGGCAAAGTGTTATGCGAGATGACTCAAAGACCCAATTACTTATGCACTCCTCTGGGTTAATGGAAGAAAAAGTTAAAGTTCTCCAAACAAATGCCTTCAGTAGGAGAAATATTGGTGATACATCCAGACATTGGGTAAAAGAAAAAGCCACCTTCCAAGAAAATGTATGTGTACAGCAACTTTCAAAATTAAAAAGGCCTTCAACCACTTGTTTTACTGAATTACAAATCCAACATTGAAACTGGTCTGTGATATTCTTTGTTCCCAAGCACTGAAACTCCAAATGAATTTTAATGTGACATTTTATTATTTTATTTTTGGCCTTCTTCCACTTTAATTGACTGGAATAGTCAACAGATGCCAAGAAATGGTGAGGGGGGAAAAGCCAGTTTTGGACTCAAATTGCACGCATGCGCATCAAGGCTCAAAGTCTCATAGCCCCGTGCTCTAACTACTAGGCCATGACTTTGACTTAATGTGACATTTTTCTTTTAAAAGAAATTCAATTGTCACTTATTTTTATGTAATTGAAGTTCTATCAGGAAGACTCGCAGATTGAGTGAAATTTAAGATTACATTTATTTGATGAATATAAAACAGAAATGTAATGTCTCTCTTTGGGGTAAGCCCCAAAGTCCGAAGAAGTTGTACTCGGAACCGTCATATCCTGCCGGAAATGGGAGGCAGGGGTGAAGAGCCTACCCCCGTGCAGGACGGGACTCAACTGGTGGTGGTGGGGTGGTGGAGGTTGCCGTGTTAGCACACTGAAACAGCAATGTGGTAGATTGTGAGCAGACTTGTAAAGCTATGGCTTACATGTGATTGGCTAGGAGTTATCTAGCTAATGGAGCGATGATGTATAGCTGCTAGTCTTCCTGCTAGAACTATGCTGCACATACATTTCTTTTTGCAGCAATCGGAGTTCCAAGTTATTTTAACATGCTTATTACCTGAGATTTATTACTTCATTCTGCCCTCATTTTGTACTCTCTCACTCACACTTGTGCAAGCCACATATACATGAGATTCTGGTCTAGCTGAAGCACTGAGGACACAAAAATGTCGGATTTCATCGGAAATGTGGCCCCTTTCTGTTTACATGCCTTTAAATTTTCAGAATAGTTTTGAGAGATTTACTCTTCAGAGACTTTACTCTCAGCAGTCATATTTCAAAGTCTGTTTTGAATATTTCATATGGATTATTACATTTCCTGTCACACTCCATCAACATAATATTGCAATAGTCCTTGAAACAGCCACACTGTAAACCCTAATGTTGTCATTACTGGAAAAATGAAGTTGTCTTAACTAAACATCACTTGAAATGTCAGGTTTTGGGCTCATAACTCAAATATCTCTGTTCCTTGAACTTTTTTCTTACAATTGAAAGACTTAAGATTTTAAGTGTTAAAACGCAAACTACTGAGTACAAAATCAAGGCTATGGGGAATACCCAAAATGCCTTGTGCTTGAATTATTCAATTATGTTTTCTTGGTCAGGGGGAACATGTGAGGACATTTAAATAGTTGTTATTAGGAATTTATAGTGGTTTTAGGTCTTTTTTAGTCTTATTTATGTTGATTTGTTGCTAATAGTTGTTTTGTGTGATGTCACCATGGGTCCTCCTTTGGTCAAGTTGGATCCTGTTAACACTATCTCAGATCTCTTTGTGCATGTGCAACTAAAGTACAAGCATATATGCATTTTTATGGAGAATTAAGTTTATTTCATGATTTACCTATAATTTTATAGGTATTCTTGAATTATTAAGCTGTTATTGTATGACCTAAATTTGAGTCTGTTCAGTTCAAATTAAGTTGAAACATCAACATTTTAATAGCAAACCTGAGTTAAGTCTACGTGCTTCTAGTAGTTAAGTAAATAGTTAAGTTCATCTATATGAACACCAAGTTTTAGGTGAACCTTCTTGCACAAGTTTTGTAGATGCCATTACTGAATTCAATTGAGGGAAAGAGTTTACTGAATCAATTGAGTCAACTTATTAGGGTTTACAGTGCAGAATATGTCAACACATTAACTACATTTTGCCTTGTAATCTATGCATACTTATTATAACCCTGAACTCGTATACTAACAAATCCAGAACTGTCTTCCCACATGTACAGTTGAAGTCAGAAGTTTACATACACTTCGGTTGAAGTCATTAAAACAAATTTTTTAACCACTCCACAGATTTCATATTAGCAAACTATAGTTTGGCAAGTCGTCGGACATCTACTTTGTGTATGACACAAGTAATTTTTCCAACAATTGTTTACAGAAAGATTGTTTCACTTTTAATTGACTATATCACAATTCCAGTGGGTCAGAAGTTTACATACACTAAGTTAACCTTTAAGCAGCTTGGAAAATTCCAGACAATGATGTCAAGTTTTAGACAATTAGCCAGTTAGCTTCTGATAGGAGGTGTACTGAATTGGAGGTGTACCTGTGGATGTATTTTAATGCCTACCTTCAAACTCAGTGCCTCTTTGCTTGACATCATGGGAAAATCAAAAGAAATCAGCCAAGACCACAGAAAAAAAATTGTGGACCTCCACAAATCTGGTTCATCCTTGGGAGCAATTTCCAAATGCCTGAAGGTACCACGTTCATCTGTACAAATAATGGTACACAAGTATAAACACCATGGGACCACACAGCCATCATATTGCTCAGGAAGGAGACGCATTCTGTTTCCTAGAGATGAATGTAGCTTGGTGCGAAATGTGCAAATCAATTCCAGAACAACAGCAAAGGTCCTTGTGAAGATGCTGCAGGAAATATGTAGACAAGTATCTATATCCACAGTAAAACGAGTCCTATATCAACATAACCTGAAAGGTTGCTCAGCAAGGAAGAAGCCACTGCTCTAAAACCGCCATAAAAAAGTCAGACTTTAGTTTGCAAGTGCATATGGAGACAAAGTTTTTGGAGAAATGTCCTCTTGTCTAATGAAAAAAAATTGAACTGTTTGGCCATAATGACCATCGTTATGTTTGGAGGAAAAAGGGTGAGGCTTGCAAGCCGAAGAACACCATCCCAACCGTGAAGCATGGGGGTGGCAGCATCATGTTGTAGGGGTGCTTTGGTGCAGGAGGGACTGGTGCATTTCACAAAATAGATGACATCATCAGGAAGGAAATGTATGTGGATATATTGAAGTAACATCTCAAGACATCAGCCAGGAAGTTAAAGCTCGGTCAAAAATGGGTCTTCCAAAAAGACAATGACACCAAGCATACCTCCAAAGTTGTAGCAAAATGGCTTAAGGACAACAAAGTCAAAGTATTGGAGTGGCCATCACAAAGCCCTGACCTCAATCCGATAGAAAATGTGTGGGCAGAACTGATAAAGCGTGTGCGAGCAAAAAGGCTTACAAACCTGACTCAATTACACCAGTTCTGTCTGGAGGAATGGGCCAAAAATCCAGCAACTTATTGTGATAAGGTTGTGGAAGGCTACCCAAAAGGTCTGACCCAAGTTAAACAATTTAAAGGCAATGCTACAAAATAATAACAAAGTGTAAACTTCTGACCCACTGGGAGTGTGTTGAAAGAAATAAAAGTTGAAATAAATCATTCTCTCTACTATTATTCTGACATTTCACATTCTTAAAATAAAGTAGTGATCCTAACTGACCTAAGACAGGGAATATTTTCTACGATTAAATGTCAGGAATTGTGAAAAACTGAGTTTAAATGTATTTGGTTAAGGTATATGTAAACTTCTGACTTCAACTGTATATTCCTATATATTCTTAGAATTACAGATGTGTATTTGATAGCCCTGTGGAGAAGTTTTGGACTTACATAAGCTCAACACATTAATAAGTCAAAATCAGTTGGTTGAAAATCACATAGGCCTATCACATTTAGTCAAAGACCTGCACCTGTACTGGCTTTATTACTGGTATTATTAGGTATTACTGGCTGGTGTAATTGGTAGTGGGCATGAATTATCAAAATTAAGTTGGCACACAGGCATAAAGATGCTTGCCAAGACAGTACTGGAGGCAATTCTCATTATTTACTCATTATTCATTCCATGAAATTACATGCAGCGTGCACAATTGATAATCGCACCACTGTTAGTAAGAACAGCTATCTTAAACTGCTTTGTAAACATGGAAATGCCATCATTTCGAGGTAAAACTTATACATGTTCTCCGTCACAGCACCACTTAAAGAAATACAATCAGTAAAATAAAAATAAAAGCAGAGTCACTATACAAGTTTATGTCTGAACTTGGTGTCTGAAAGTTTTGTTACTACTAAAAGATCCTCAGCTGTTTAAATCAGAGACTTTCCACTCCAATTCAGCCCAACAATCAAAAGTGGACATTATTAGCTGTTCTTCAAACCACAAGGGGGTGTATTTCTCCTAGATGTCCTGAAAGGTCAAAACAAAACAGACAATGGCACCTTGTAGGAGGTTATGATGGCGATGTCTCTGACACATAACTGTGGAATACTCAAAATGCCAAAATGACAAGTCAATGAGGATGCATCTTAAGCAATGAAAAATAATCTATACTTGCAGTTTTTTCATAGCCACATTTTAAGAAGTAGTTCGATCTGCTCAAGTTGATCTAAAACTGAAAATGGGAACTTAAAAGAATATTGTGGGTTCATTAAAAGTTAAACTCAATCAACAGCATTTGTGGCATAATAATTATGCATGTCCCAAGTTCATTTAAAAGAAAAGGTGAATATCGTGATTACAGTGAGGCACTTACAATGGAAGTGAATGGGGCCAATTTTTGGAGGGTTTGAAGAAATGTGAATATTATAATTGTATAAAAACACTAACATTAATTCTTCTGTTATAACTTGAGTATTATTTGAGCTGTAAAGTTGTTTAAATTGCCATTTTTGCTGGATAACAGGGTGTTACGTCATCATGGCAGCAAAGTTTTTAAATTGGATATAACTTTACATAGAAAAGGTTAGTTGACGTTAGTTGATTACACTGAAATCATGGTAACAAGCATGTTGTTTACATTTTGTGCCAATATTTTTAAAACTGTGTGTATTTTAAGGTTTAAAGATCGGCCCCATTCACTTCCATTGTAAGTGCCTCACTGTAACCCATATTTTTGCTCTTTTTTTAAAGAAGAGGAGGGACAAGTTAAAATTAATTTTTGTGATAACATGCCATAAATGCTGTCGATTGAGCTTAACTTTTTTTGAACCCAGTATATTTAACTTTAAATCCCTCCATTTAAAACAAACGAGGGTAAGGAATTGAGACAATGATAGGATCAAAAACAAAATTTGGTCACTGGTTTACTTACCTAAATGTAAATCCAGATTATCTAGATTATGTAAAATCAAAGAAGGATTAAAGCAAATTAAGGTCAATGTGACAATGCCAAAGTCACATACACAAATTATAGCAGGCACAATGTAAGAAATAGTCTGTCTTCAGTTATCTACACTAGATAAAAAGTGTACCATGTTTTGCAAGTGATAGCATCTCATTTCTGTTTCTAGATTTATTAAGAATTCAAAAATAGCAAAAATCTCTTTTACATACACTGAGCCAAATATTTTTCCCATGGACACTAAATATCTGTATGCACTGAATCAATGAAAGACACAAATTAGTGATATGATGATAAGGGAGATCCACTAAAGAATGAATAATACCATGCATTTCATATGGAAATTTCTAAATTATATTATATAAAATTATATATTATATTATATAAATTATATAACTATTATTTTTCCATGCTATAAACTGTATAGCATTGTGTTTCGCTGTAGTGGAATTATGACATCTAGCAAGATATAACAACCTTCTTATTATTGTGTTGTAACAGTAGTAACTGATTCTTACAATTTATTTGTAAAACATAACCAACCAAAACAAAACAAGCAGATATAAGAGCACAAGTTTACTTTCAGTTACCCTATTTGAAAAAAATTCATTATGCATTCTAAAAGCAAAGCAAACCATATACAATCCTGAAGGGATGTTCAATACAAGTTAAGCTCAATCAGCAGCATTTGTGGTATAAAGTTGATTACCACAAAAATAATTTTGACTAATGATAACTTTGAAGTTCCCTCCTTTTCTTGAAAAAAAATAAATAAATAAATAAAATTACATTTTTTTTTTCCTTACCATGGAAGATTTTTTTTTTTTTTTTAATTGTTTATTTAAGGGGTTTAATGGCAGAAATTTGATGCTTATAATTTAATAAAAGCACTTTAAAAACTTGTGTATTATTTAAGCTGTAAAATTGTCTAAATCATCATTTTTACAGGAGCCTTTTTTGAGTTTATTGTTGTAAAACTGGATGTAACTTTGCACAGAAAATCATGTTTACATGCATATTGTTTACATCTTGTGACTATACTTTTGAAACAGTGAGTGTTTTAACATTTACGGATTGGCCCAATTCACTTTCGTTGTACTGTAATTGCCTCACTGTAACCAGACTTTTGCTTTTTTTAAAGAAAAGGAAGGACAAGTCAAAATACATTTTTGTGGTAATGAATTTTGTGCCACAAATGCTGTTGACTGAGTTTAACTTAAAACTTGAAACTGAAATATTCCTTTAAACTTCATTCCAAATTGTGGTAGTCAATAATTTACACTGAGAAACAACCTGAGAAATAGTCTGGACTGTAACATTCACAATTTTATTGCACGGCTGTTATTATACATGACAGCATTTCAGTCCACATTAGGTCTGCTTTTCTTGAAAATTGTTTTTGGGTCCTTCACATTCACTTTTGTCGAAGCAATGACCAGCATACAGAAATTTTTGTCAATAGTGTGGTGCTCTGTTCCAGTATATAAATAATGAGCATTAAAGTTCAAGTTCCGATCTCTTTACAGCTAAGTGTTTTGGTTCTTGTGCTGTTCAGAAAATCATAGGGTGACTGCAAGGGGGGTCTCCAAAGTACAAAAACAGTTCATAGTGCAAATGTCAATCACATTAAGGCAAAAATATAAATGTAAAAAAATAGCCGGGCGTGCACACCGTTACCTTTGTTACAAAAAAGGAATGAAGGTTTTGTCCTCAATGAGCGAGAGCGACAAGTTTTTCAGCTCCTCGGGGGAGTTGACAGCTTTGTAGCCAAGTTCGTCTAAAATGTGCTGACAAACATTTTGTGTGTAATCAACTATGTCATGAGACAGTTTCAACCTCCAGCTTTCCGCATTGGCCGCTGAGTCCCTCAATGTGCCATACTTATGCTTTGCTGACAAATCATTATTGCCTCTAGTGTTATTGTGTATCCAGTCCACCACGCTCTTTTCCATGGAAAGACCCAGGAATTCGTAAACCTCCTTGGTTTTTTGGAGTGGGTTCCTTGCCAGGTCCTCGTATCTCACCAGCATGTACCTTCCCCGAAGCCACGGTGGCCGGCTTAAGCCTGTGGACACTGAGTTCAGGAAGTCGTCGCACACTGTTGTGAGCTGGCTCAAATCCAAGTTGTAGGGTTTACGCCCTGTGGCTCTCCAGATTCGCCACAGGCGGTACGTGTCCCTAAAGGTTTCAATCCGTGAAGATAATATCCCACGCGGGTCCCTCACCAGCTGGATCACTTTCAGGTTAAGTCGAGGGTCTTCGATTAGCGCCTTGAGGTCACTGACCTCCGGTATGCGCACTGTTTTAATGGCCACATGGCGTCTTTCTCGACACGATTCGGTAGCTAGGGTCAAGCTGAGGGAGGCACACTTTCGAACGCAATCCCCCTCGTCTATATTGCCATCGCTGGGGCTGTAGGCATCACAGACCGGCATGGAGCAAAGGGCTTTGCTGGCTCCTCGTCGAAAGAGTTTGTCCGTGGTGTGGTTTGCAGGCTGCGGTTTGATGTAACTCTCCAAGAAATACAAGTCGCAATTGTACAAGCTTCTCAGAAGGTCACGACTGGCTCCCAGCATCACCCTGCGCTCGACAGCATATCTGCTGGGAGAAAGGTGAGGGATTAAGGTAGTTTGAATGTGATAGATTGGTTCAAAAAGATAGAACACATCTGAGTGCTGGTTGAACAGCTGTCCAACGAAAGACGAGCCGCTTCGGGTGGTCGCCAAGATGAGGATGTGAATCTTCCTGGAGGAATTGTAATTGAAATACGGGTACTCGTCACACGTCCGATCGAAGGGCTCCACATCCAGTCCCAAGCCGCAGTTCAAAGGGTTAGCAACCGGGCACATATGAAAAGGCTTGGCTGTGAAAGTCCTGATTGCTGTGTATTGGATCGCTATTGACACCAATGCAAGCAGAATCAAAGCCTTCCAGGAACATTGCATGGCTGGGTAACTTCATTTAGATGATGCAGTCTGATTTAATCCTACCAACAAAGGCACAGCTGGGAAATAAAATAGATCTCAGATTGAGTCTAATGAAAATAAAAATAAAAAAACAGACCATAATGTAAGACATGGGGAGCTTTTGAAAAATATAAAAAGTATAACAATGAATTACAGTTTTGAAAAATCCATTTACATTCAAAAGGTCTAAAGTAAAGGAAATTAACTTTTTGTAAACTAAATCAGTTATTGTAGTTTCCAAGTCTATATTTAAACTGTAGAGACAAGTCAAACGTTAATTTCTAGCACTGAAATACTGTAAAAAGAGAAACTATGCTACATTAAGGAATAATTTCTTACTTTTCATGCAATCTAGTGAGGTTGACTCAGTCATAAGAAATAGTCATATTTGACTTGAATAAAACCAGTTAATTTAGATGTTCCCACATGAAGCACATTATTAGTTTATCTGACACAACACAAAGTACATGTCCCTTCAAAATATAGCTATTGTCTTAAATCCTCCAAGCACTTTGCCTCAGAATTCGATAAAGTTGCCACTCTTTATTTTAATGCAGCTGAACTCTAGAAACTAAACTAGCTCCTACAGGCTTTTATAAGCCTAGGGTATTTTGTTTTTCCCTTGGGAAAAAGGTGCATGCAAACCAACATCTAGAATGTAGACTGGCTCCTAAATCTTAGCAGAAACTGGCACCAGTTCAGGCACCTGTAGAGAGCTGCATTAATTGAAGTCTCTCACAAAACATCATGCCTAGATTTGAAAGGCAGCCGCCGACGACAGCGCGTCGATTTACCGCAGTGCAACACAACTCATTATTCAGTAGGAAATAACAAAAAAATAGTAGGCTACCATATCTGACTGTCGGCTATCTAAAACGGCGACCAACTTGGTTTCGTTTATTCCAGCGCGAAAATGTAAGGCATCCAATGGACTTGAAAATAGCGTAAAATAAATAGTTCAGCTAGATATACTTGCCTCATATTAAGCTGTATGAGAACATGCCGAAAATTTAAACAAAAGGAAAAAAATCTCCATAAACCGCGATGGCTTTGCGTAGCAGTCCCGTAACGCCCTTCATAGACACTTAACGCTTTTTGTTCATGTGTTTAAATATCGATGGGCTCCTTATTGCCTTAAAAACCGCCGGCGGCGGCGATGAAAAGGGTCGTAAATCCTCAAGCAGCCCCATTCATGCTTAGGGTAAAACATTCAAAGACGGGCTCCGTGGGAGAGAAAAGAGAAGAATAAGGTATTGACGCGCATCCTCCGACATCTCTCTGTGACTAAAAGCGTAACGCCGGACGAATATTTCTTTCGTCGTGAGGTAAAGAGTGAAGAGAGGCGTGCCAGACGGTCCCAGATTAAGTAGAAGGTAGGCAGCCCTACGAAACCCTCTACGAATATTCATCCCCTTCCCTCAAAACCACAGTTGACAAAGGAGGAGAAAAAAAAAAAAAAAACAGCACGGGGGGAGGCAGATTAGGTTCACTACTCGTCCTCCCTGAGAACATGTCTGTGCTCGATGATGATGATGAAGCCTTTGAAAGCGGAGTTAGTTTTGGATGAGGTGAAGTCGCGGGGTCTGGAAATTTCAGCGCATTTTTGGTCTTCGATACATTTTTTGACGACAGTTTGATATAGAGAATATAATTCATGGAATATATGCGAGTAAAAATGAGCCAGACATGGCCGGCTGGTGGATTCTGGTGCTGAATGACTGAAAGGCTGAAAAATAATTATGTAATGGTACAGTGTGTCTAGAAAAAACAGCGTTGTGGTTTAATCTTAGTCTGTTTACCCGTTTTGGCATATTTAGTTTGGTTTTAGCTGGAGAGAAGAGTATACTTTTTTATTTTATTTTTTTTAATCTAATTTTCTCCCAATTTGGAATGCCCAATTCCCACTACTTAGTAGGTCCTGGTGGTGGCCCGGTTACTCACCTCAGTCCGGGTGGAGGAGGACAAGTCTCAGTTGCCTTCGCTTCTGAGACCGACAATCCGTGCATCTTATCACGTGGCTCATTGTGCATGACACCGCAGAGACTCCCAGCATGTGGAGGCTCATGCTGCTTTCCGCGGTCCACACACAACTTACCACGTGCCCCATTGAGAGCAAGAACCAATAATCGCGACCACGAGGAGGTTACCCCATGTGACTCTACCCTCCCTACCAACCGGGCCAATTTGGTTGCTTAGGACACCTGGCTGGAGTCACTCAGTACACCCTGGATTTGAACCTGCAACTCCAGGGGTGGTAGTCAGTACTCGCTGAGCTACCCAGGCCCCCAGACAGAAGAGTATACTGTAACTTGTGTACTATATTCAAAGTCTTCCGAAGCCATTCTACAGCTTTGTCTAAAGAACAGACCATAATTTAAATCGTTGTTTGCTAAAATTATTCTTGGAATTTGACAATAATCATACAAAAGTAAGAAAATTAAACAGTCATTAGGGTGAGTAATGCTGACAGAATTTTCATTTTTGGTTGAACTAACCCTTTTAAAGATTTCTACTTTTCTTTTCAAGTCTGTATGTTAAGCGAACCAAGTAGATTAATGTCTATTGGCATAGCAACCAATCTAACGTGGCAGAAATTGGGAGTTCATTTGACCCTTTGAATCAACACAGAAAAGCTCTATTCAATCTTATACCAAATAGTCTCTTCCATTTCTCTCTTTATCTGCTGTGTTTTTCCTCTCTGTCCTTTTACCTGAAGCCACATACTGGCATTTGAAATGGGGTTTTCACCCCAGTTCAATGTCTTGCAATCTTAGGAGCTGCCAAATGCGAGATTATGGTTGGCTTTTGCTAAATCAGTTTTATCGTTTGTGTGCTCAACGCAACCACAGTTTCAGTCAGCATGTGTGATCAAGCATTCGAAAATGTCGGCTTGTATATTGGCAAGGCACAAAGTGTGCAGTACTGGGGTGAAGATGGGTGTGTGTTCTCTTTATCCTCACTGGTGAGAGCTGGAAATAAGCTTTCAAACACAAATGATCTTCCCAATTCTGTCCACTGAATTGCACAATGCTTTGGCGGTTATTTTCTAGGGCTCTGAATATGTGGATCATTCATGACAACCGTGTCCAGAGAAATGAGAAAACCCAAAGCATGAAACATGATTTCAATGTGTGATTGTACTGTGTGCGAGAGGCAGATGAAGCAAAACCATAATAGACTTACGAGAAACTCTGAAAGCCCTCGCATACAGTACACTGGCCTGGTTTAATAAACTAGCTGAAGAGCCCACAATTAAATGTTCTGTTCAAAAAGTGTACCACAACATTATGCTTTCTGCGCAGCCAACATGTCATATTATCAACCAGTAAAAGTTTGTCAGGCATGCAGCCAAATTTCCCCAACTCAATAACCCAAACTTCACCTAAACAGGCTTAATGAATATAAGAACGGTCTGAGCATTGTCTCTCTTGATGGTTCAAATGCAAGCCAGGAACATTTGGGTCTCCTCTGGTCAAGGTTTTTCCTCTTCTGGCAGCTTTGGATCAGTGCCTCTAGAGGAGACAGCTGACTTTATTTAGTATAATTGAAAAGAGTTTGTCTGAGAGAGAAAGAATAGGAAAACGGTGGGCCGTCAAGTCTGACTCTAATTAAGACAGGAGCTGCCATGGTGTTTTCATTAGACCAGATAGCTCCTAGAATTGGAGAACAAATGCCACATACTGTATATGAGATTAGCTGACTTAAGAACAAGATGTATTGTAAATAATAAGTGCTTTTTATTTATGTTTACTTTTTAATTTTGTTTTCTCAAACTGAGTAGTCTGATTTTATTGGGCAGAGGCTGAAGTGTCTAAGACAGTTGTTGAAAAGATGTTGAAACAGTGTGGATAGTGTTGCATGTAATTGTGTTGTTTTTCAGCAAGATTTGCCACACAGAGCTCCGTGCCTGGTGGATCCTTTCTTAAGTCAGAGTCAGAGGTGTTGTGCACACTGGAAAAACGTAATTGTTTTCTCCTGGATTGTAGCACGTCTTTTTCCACCCACTGATGGTACAGGTCTTAAGGTGGGCCTTCATTATTGGCAGAAATGGAGGGTCAAGGGCCTGTGTAGGCATCGATCCAGATGGCAGTCTGTTGCTTAGGGCACAGAGCATGTCAAGACCAAGCTTCCTAGAAGATATGTTCAGGTCTCAGGACAGTAATATCATCCTGTTCCTACTCGAAGATTGTTGGACCTGTCCTTGGTGAGCAGGAGAAAAGCCAGACATGTTTAATGGGCTCTTGTAATACATTCTGCCTTCCTTCTTGCACAGTGTGTAGTGGTTTTTAGGGTGCACAGAGAGCATTTTAAGTAGGCAAAAGCCCTTGACGAGGGAGTAATTGGCCAAATCGCGTATTGATATGTAATGTGTGGAGTTCTTTGGCTATAGTAAATGACTGCACAATTTTTGTAATAGGTCAGTGGGAAAAGTACAGGGCCAAGAGCATGATAATGAATAATTCAGAGTGTCCTCTTCGAGATGAGGCTTGCAATTGTGATTCCTCCATGAATAACAATAATTCCCATCAAAAATCCAAAAATGACTGTTTTACAACATTGTTGCCATGACGGTGACAAATAACTAGAAGTACATCCGTCTAAAACAGTATGCCGCAAAACATTTTTTATGTCTTATAATTAATGTAAGTACTTTTATAAAATTTAAAAAAGTTTCACATTTCTGCCTTAAAATCCTCCAAAATTGGCTCCATTCACTTCCATTGTAAGTGCCTCACTGTAACCTCGATTTTTGCTTTAAAAAAAAAAAAAAAGGAGGAACAAAATTCATTTGTGGTAAACAACATTATGCCACAGATGCTGGCCGTTGAGCTTAACTTGTATTGAACTAGGACTATTCCTTTAATGTTAAAGGTAAAAGATCTACTGTATATGCTTACACAAATAACAAAATAAGACTTGTCATATGCATTTCTGCTACACAACAGAAAATGTCACCCATATTTTAAAATGAAGAAGACTTTTTTGTAATATTGTAGATGAATTTGTCTGGTATGTCTGGTATTTAAGGTCACTTCATAAGCCGCTCAGGTCTAAGAGCATTATTAATTGTGACTTAAGTTTGGTGGCATTATGATGTGGAATCACTGAAAATGAGATCGAAGGAAGAGGAGATTAAATGGAGATTGCGTAGTCATTTGCACTTAAACGAGAGGCTTAATTACACATTCTAAATGACTGTAGTTGTAGGCTCATCCCTGTTGCTAATTAACCTCACAGAACCATGATGACTCTCAGATCACATAAATTACAGCCATCGGAAATATTATTTTTTGCTCAAATGTGACCGTGATTTCAATGTGTATGACTTTTATGGACCACTAATAATGATGTATGCCAACCAAATCGCTTTTAAGTGAGAGCAATGGCTTTTTCAGCCCACTGCTCTTGTGCTTTGTCTAATTGAAAGAGAGTCATAACAAAAGCCATATCATCCCTAATGCTACACGAACAAGAACCATAATGACTTCACAGCAAAATATAAGGTCTCAGGGTGTTTAGTAACACTTGGTCCATGGATAGTTTAACCATTAATGGAGATTTTGTTTGTGCTATAGAATGACTGGAAGTGCTCTGGTTTTAGGTCATAAAAGAAAGAATCATAAAAGATTCCCAACAATTGCCACCGGTGTAATAAAAGATTTCCTTTTATTGTTTATTTATACTGAAAGTGACAATTAAACGGTAACAAAAGGAAAAGGCCCTTCACTCATATGCCATTCGTTTTTTATTCATGGCAACTGAAATTAGTCAACAATCTGAATACATTTTTAAAGTTCCTGTTGAAATTTGCAACCCAGTCTCATGAAAATTCGTACATATTTTACGAGTTGGCTATTTCGTATGATTTCGTACGAGTTCGTTTGTATAAATTTGTACGATTTCATCACGTGCAAATGCCCGGATATCTAAGCTTGAGTTTCGCACACGAGGCATTAAGGACATGCTTATTAATATTATACTCAAACCCCTTATCTAAACCTAATTGATCAGTAGAGTGTGTAAACATGATAGGAAGCGTTGTGTGTGACAGAAGCAAGTAATTGTCGTGTATTAGATGGAAACGATGTCCAGCGACGTCATTGGCTGTAGTGAAAGTCGTACGAATTCATACAAGTGTAGTCACACGATACCATACGAATTAGCCAAATTTAGAAAAGTCGTATGAATCCTTACGATTTTGCCGTGAGAGTGTGTAGGAAATTTGAGTTGACTCAATTGTATATCTGTTGACTTATTTTTATGGGCCTCATTTATTAAATAAAAGTAGAAGAATTTTCTGTTTGTAAAAACATTCTTTGGTAAACTGTAAATAAATTGCACTCAAATGTTTTTACACAGAAATTCATGAATGAGGCCCTACTACCCAGTCTCATGGCAAGTTGTAATAATATTATGAAATAGCGAAATCGTAGAATCATTGGCTTGTAAAAAACCTATATGACTTTACTTCCATAGAGAAAAATAAACTAACCAAATGAGTGGTGTTATTAAAATTTTTCTTAAGTTTAACCCCTCACCAAACCTAAATCTTACTTTTTTTCTTTTTTTGCCAGAGGCTATTTGCACTAAGTGTGAAAAGCAACAAAAAGCATCTTCTTTGTACTAAGTGCAAATAGCATTATATGCTGTTTGCACTCTAGTGCAAATAGTGGCAGATACTCTTACACCCCTGTTTAAATACTAACATACAGTATAGTGACACTGCAGCATTTTTATTGTTTATTTGGAGTCCCACCGACACCCTACACCAAATCCTACCCCGAACACTACCTTACAAAAATTAATCATGGTTTTACTACAGTAACCGTAGTATCACCATGGCATTTTTCTAGTAAAATCATAGTAACCACAAAATTAAACATGGTTACTATTAACTACTATTAACAACATGTTACTGTAGTAGCACCATGGTTAGTACATCCGAACTATATAGTTTCCACCAAAACACATGTTTACTACAATATTACTGCAGTAAAAACCATGGTTAATTTTATCTGGATCAAATCCTTCTCTCAAGTCCCCGACCTTCACTGTGACCAAATCACTGTGAGGAATTTCTTTTATTTATTTCTATAAGTAGCATTATAGGAAATATTAAGAGTAGAGACATGGGAAAAAGTATGTCAAGGGGTGGGATTCTAACCCAGATCTCCAGCATGACAACATATACCGTCGTTACACCCAGAGCTACAACAGCTGCACATTAGGGGAGCAGTTTGTTGTAAAATTCTGTTTCCACCAGACTACTGGAGTGCAAATAGTGATTTAATTATCCAATTTCTTAATCCACTAAATGTCAAACCCGTTAACCAGTTTCATTTCTCTGCCCCATTACGGAAAAATTCAAATATGCCCGCCTTCATTTGATCAGCAGTTAACCCCAAATAAATCTGTTGTGTGTGTCTTGAGTTTGGTCTGAGCAGTAGTGGGCAGAGTTAGTGTAAATAGCCTCTGCCAACAAGATGGGCTATTTGCACTTAGTGCACTTTTATTTTCTGGTAATGAAATGTAAAAATGTTTTATCTCTGTGGTGTTATGAGCCAAATTTGACCAGTAATGGTGCTCTTTTACATAATATTATGCAATTTAAAACAGATTTGTAAATCTATGCGTTATATTTTATCAAAAATATTTAAAATGAAAAATCGCCCAACACAATTTTGTCCCAGATGAGCTGCATCTTAATCACAGATATACAGACTGTATACTTCACTCCTAAGTATTGTTGTACACATAAGCACATGCATACTCACAGTATGTTTTTAACAGTTGTGAACCCGTTCAAAGTGAGTAAATGAGTTAAAACATAATTTTAGATGATGATAATTAATTTATGTCTTGTAATGTTACATGGCCATTATCCTTTTTAACTTGTTTGGTGGTTGTTTTTGAACAAAGAACATGAATGTTGGCTAATTAACTTTCTCTAAGGCATTCATTAAGTCTATTTTTTATGCTGCTACTTCGATATCTCTATGATCATATCTTCATATCTGCTCCTAACTTCAACTTCAAAAGCCCATGACATAAGATGAAAAATACTAACCAAGGTTGTTTCATAATTAGCCACAATTAAGCTTTAGTGACTTTAATGAGTGAGTAAGTGACCTAAAGATTTAGTGATCTGTTCAGCGTATAACTATGATTCATGGTTGTCATCATCATTGTGCAATCATATTCATGGCTTATTGATGTTTAATGAAAAGGTGCCCCATTTCTTTTCGATGGACTTTCTTAATGAGTGAATCACAATGCAATTCCATTCAAAGTATATTGGATTCCCATATATATACCAAGAGGCCAAGAAGGCAAAGAGATGAAGCTGTTTTGTGCTCCCAGATCCCACAGTAATGATCTTCTCTCATTTGCTGTGCCCTCTCTGCTGTCTCGTTGCCTCTCGAGAGAGAATCTTGCATTACTCTTTTCCTCTTAAAAGCTTGACCCATTTTTTCTGCATCTCTGACCAGCTCAACTGCACAGCAAAAAATAATGTTTAAATAAACATTTGAGGATGTTTGCGGTCAGAGGAAGGTTTTTTTATTTTTTTTTTTTGGTGAAACACCTTTGGGTCTTGGCTGAGGTAATCTAACTCCAATTTTGAATGCAACTTTTTCAAGTGTGAAAAGAAACTTGAATTTCCTTGCATGAGTCACAGCATGATCTGCACTTTTGAGGACATCATTAAAGGCACAAGTATAGTCCCAATAAAAAGCATGTGTTTCAAATCGCATTAAACAGCAAACTCAGGTCCACACAGCCATCATTCAAGACTTTAAGCATTATTAAAATTACCTTCTTTTCACCCCTCATACCTAAACACTCCCATTGCTTCACATTAGAAGGATTGTTTAGTGAAAATACATCACCTTCATCTAATTACTTTGCCCTCTGTTGGAATGAACTCTTTCCATCCATTTATTAAGTGTTACAGTTTACTTAAATTACTGCCATCCCTCTCTCCTCTCCTCCTCCTCTTTTCTCTCTCCCTCTCTCCTCTTTTCTAAATAGATGCATTTCTAGCTGTCAGAGTTTGTGGGACAGGCTGAAATATGGAATCATGCTGGCTTTTGTTGCTTTAGTGGTTCTTCTATGGAGACGATTACAGAAACAACTCAAAGGGCCTATGCTGGATTAGGGCTGGTATATTACATTGTGATGGATCGAGCAGCCAGGATTTGGCAGTCAAACAGTAGGAGCACAAAAGAAGCCCATTTTTAGAAACAGCCTATCAAACCCATCCCACCTGAGAACCATCAGATGTTCTTTTAATTGGAAATCTTTCATCCAAGCCCTGATACTTTGTTTCCAACGACCCGACAAAGATAAGTCAGTTCTAAATGTACATTTTAACAATGTACAACCAATATAGTTTTGTGCAACAATTAGACTGTGTTTTAACTTGCGACATGATAGAGGGCTAAAAGCTATCGCTTTCATGTATATTTGAGATTTTACTTAGCTGTGACTGCGACTAGTGACATGCCACAGGGTAAATGAATAATAATAATAATAATAATAATACATTTTATTTTTATATCACCTTTCATACATAAAATGCAGCTCAAAGTGCTTCACAATTGGAAGTATAAAAACATAGAATTCAAAATTTCAGAGAAAGTAAAACAAATCATCGCAATGAAAATGAAACAGTACAAAGATACAAAATGTAAATAAATAAATACAAATAATTAAAACAAATGTAGGGAAATCAAAATTAAAAACATGCTAATTGAATATAATGATAATCAATAAAAAAACATAAAATAGATTAATCAAAAGCTAGTTTAAAAAGATGTCTTCAAATGCTTTTTAAAAATGTAAATGCTTGGTGCTTGTCTAATTTCAGTTGGTAAATTATTCCAGATCTTTGGCACATAATGGCTAAAAGCAGCTTCACCAGATCTCTTAATATTTAGATGACAGCATGTAAGAAATTCTGCATTAGAAGACCTCAAACTGCAAGTTGGAACATAATTTGATAAAAAGACGATGGTGCTAAAGCATTAAGTGCTTTAAAAACCATTAAAATCAATCCTGTATTTAATGGGTAACCAATGCAAATCAGCTAAAACTGGTATAATGTGGTCTCTCCTCGTGGATCTTGTAAGTACTCTGGCTGCAGCATTCTGCACCAGTTGCAGTCTATCTATACAACTCTTAGGTAAGCCAGTATAAGTGCATTACAATAATTGATGTGAGAAAAAATAAAAGCATGAATAATTTTTTTCACATCATCGAGTGAAATAAAGGGTTGAATTTGTGCGGTATTTCTAAGATGATAAAAACAGATCTTAGTAACATAAGTTATATGAGACTTAAAATTCAGATCACAATCTAGAATGACACCAGGGTTCTTCACCTCTGTCATTGAAGGCAAAGCCAGAGTACCTAGTGTAGTTTCAATTTTTCCCCCTCATGTTTTGAGCCAACAATAAGTATCTCTGTTTTATGTTTATTTAAATACAAAAAGTTAGTGTTCATCCATAATAGGATGCTGGACAAACATTCAGACAATCTCTTTAATGCTTGTGTGTCATTTGGCTCTACAGAGATATATAGTTGAATGTCACTGCTGCAAATTGCTTCCCCTGCATCCAAATATGCATACTTTGCTACTAATTAGTATGCCAAAAGCAGTTTTTCAATTGAGTAGGATGTCCAAATCTTCAGTATTCATAAAACAGTAGGCAAGAAATACCCGGATGACCAATGAAGTGCACATCCATTGGACACTTTACAATTGTACTACCATAATCCCACAGGAGCTGAAGAGACGTCATATTCAAAACACTAAATTAAAATAACAGAGGAGAACTGTAAGTTCTAGGCTATAAATACCAAGACAGTTGTGTCTTGTAGTTAAATTGTACTTTTGTCAATTATTTTCACGTTTGTTGTTAATACGTCGTACTTTCAGATCACGGTACAATGCTGCTCACATTCCTGTATAAATTATGAAGAATGTACCATTTCTAACGGTGGAGAAGTACATTCTTTATTAGTACGCAAATTCAGATGCAGCTCAGGTGTCAATTTTACAGTGTTGCGCTGGGTGGCCCTGCCCAAAGTAAAATTTCATTGGTCCAAAATCTTGCTTCAAATTACTGTAGATTAAAAATCAGATTTGTTCAGATTGGCTGATATTAGCTGCTTTACTACGATCGGGCCGAACGGTTCTGAGCACGGTGAGGATCAGTTCCAGTTGCATTTACACTTAAGCACGGTTCGGCACAGCACTATTACAAACTGTTCTCGGTCAGGATTTTTTGGCACGGTTAGTTAACCATGCTTAACAGCGCTCTTCAATTCTGGTGGAATGGATTAACTACATGGTGACTCACGATTCCCATAATTAATTTAGTGAAAAAGGTGCTAAAATAATGCCGATACTATCACTATCAGTGTGTGCAACTTACTTTTAGTGAATTTTCTTCTTGGTTATTAATATCTGAATATAGAAGAAGAATCTTGATTCTCAGTCAGCTCAGCTGTGATCTTTTATAGAAGACCTTCGACTGCATAAATGTATTCGCTGAACGAAATGTTCAAAGCTGACAATCACCCTCACTGCCCCCCTCAGAGAAGGCAATGACGAGCTAAGCCATCACTCAGGAGGCCGAGAAGGGCCTAGAACAGGATCCTGGCTCTTGAGTGAGATGCTAATGAAGATAAATGGTGTATGTGTGGATTAATGAGAACAGAAGGCCAGGCGAACGAGAGAGCCGGGAGTTCCGCGAGAAATCCTCCGCGGCATCTCCAGCCGTCTCGCACTTCACGCGAAGAGCTCAGTTGCCAATGATGGTACTTCACTGTTTGCCCTTGAAATGCAGGTCCGGCAATTATCTCTCCCCTGTGCTGAAAAGGGGGAAGAGACAGACCTGCCTGGAAGCTTCCTCATAATTATATGCTGCCTCTCCAGCAGGATCAGATGAGATTAATTTACCCGTGAACCATCTGTGTTACTCCACAGTTATTGGCGAATGAGGATATTGAGCAGTGTCTGGGGTTTTTAAGTAATAGAATGAATCTCACAACTGTGCTGCTTTATCTCAAGGACAAGTATGAAAAAGAGAATAACTTTTAAAAATCTGACTCAACAAATACAGGATATGAAACTTGCAAGTTTGTTTTGATGGGATATTCTCTAGGGTTTGGAATCAGCAGGAGCCTGGCGATGTGATATTACATTGATATCTGGGTCACAAAACTATAATATTGCATTTCTTTGTTTAATTTATTGCGCTTCAAAATGGTGACATAATGCAATCTTTCAATCTCTTGTTTCTCATTAATCTTCAATGGACTTCGTTGAAATTGCTGAGTTCCTGCATTACTTCATTGCAAAGCCATAACTGTATGGATGATCTGTACAGACATCCTTACACAAGCAAGTTCAAACCTCCTATTGTGTTCAGCATTTGCATACACCTTTTGCATTCATGGGCCAATTTTGACCCAGTGAAATTTAAGCTTATAAATCATTTATAATCTGATGGTTTTCATCAAAAACTATGTGTATGTCATTTATAACTTTTGGCATATTAACTTACAAATATAAAAGTTACTAATTAAAATGCCATTTGAAAAAAAAATTTTTTTAAAGAAAATAAATGATTTGACATTTCAAAATATACATTAACTACAACCAAAACCAGTGTGATACATGTGAAGACATATTTTATCAACATTCCTGTGAAATTTTATTTAAATATTATATAACAAAACATTTTAATTAACATCATATATAAGAATTACTAGTAACTGAATTGAATTTCTGTGACGAGGAGGAGGGCGTGGCCAGGCCATGAGGGTGCACGGCCGGCGCTGAATCAGATGATCTGCGGGAGAGCGAGATAAAGAGGGGCCAGAGACGCCAGTTTGGGAGGGAGAGAGAGAGAGAGAGAGAGAGAGAGAGAGAGAGAGAGACGCACGTGTCCGCTTTGCATGTGTATGTGTTTATGTTTTATGTTGTTTTGAGTTTTACATTACACTTTATGTTGACAGCCAGTTCCCCCCTCCTCCTTGCCCATCCTGAACCCATTACAGTGGTGCCGAAACCCGTGAGGGAGGAGGGATGCGCTGTCGCTGAGTTCTCGCCGCTGCCATCCGCCAGGGGAGCTGCCACGGCCGTCTGCCTGGGGGACGGATGGGTCGCTGCCGGCCGCCGAGAGCCGGAGGAACCGCTGCCGTCCGCCAAGAAGGGGATGAGCGGTTCTGTCCGCCAGGGGTCTGAGGGCTCGCTGCCGTCCGCCGGGGGAGGAGCGAGCTGTCGTCCACCAGAAGGCGGAGGAGCAGTTGAGGACCGGGCGACAGTGTGTCCAGAAACCGGCGAGTAATTTTTCTCTGTTCTGTCTCTCTCTCTGTGTGTCTCCCGCTCACCCTTTCCCTCTCCCCACGCCTCCCCTCATCTCTCCCCCAGGTTCCCAGGAGGCAGGGTGGACCACCAGCTGACAGAACGGCCAGAAGGGCAGCATCTCCCCTCCAGAGATGGGGGGGAGTGAGTCAGTCCGATGGCACCCCGGCCTGAATGGGCGGGGGAGGAGTGTGACAAGGAGGAGGGCGTGGCCAGGCCATGAGGGTGCACGGCCGGCGCTGAATCAGATGATCAGCGGGAGAGCGAGATAAAGGGGGGCCAGAGTTGCCAGTTCAAGAGAGAGAGAGAGACGCACACAGTCGCGCTGCCTCCTCCTTGCCCATCCTGAACCTGTTACAATTTTCTATATTCCCAATGCTGCTCAACAGAATTTGGTGGAAACTTTACAACTCAAGTATACAAAATTAATACATTTTAAGCTAAATCTATTGTATTTCCTTGCATGAACTAGCAAATGTTGATGCGTGAGTATGCTGCAAGCTGGTTCATCATCAGATTGCTGCAGAATAAAATGTGGACAATTTGCCCTTTTAAGCCCTATTTAGACTGATGTGTGCATGAAGTTTTGCTTTCGCCACACCCCCTTTAGACAGCAATACCTTTGATTTAGTTAATTGGTTATGTTTGTTACATCTGTCATGTCTGTTTTGTACAGGAATGTGTGTGTGTCTGTGTGTGACTGTATGTGTATGTGTCTGTACATGTTTGTAAACAAGTTGCACACTGTCAGAAAAAATATGCAAAAGTTGTACCTTTTGGGGTACAACAGCTTGTCACTGGGGCCGTACCCTCAAAGGTACACCCACTGTACCCTTATATGTTAATCGGAATGTATTTGTACTGTACCTTATCTGTCCCTAAAGGGTACATATTAGTACCTTAAGGTGTAAAGAAGGTACAGTATGTGTACCTTTGAGGGTTCTGCTCCAGTGACGTGCTGTTGTACCCCTAAAGGTAAAACTTTTGAAAAAAAATTTCTGACAGTGCAGTCCCAGTGAGAGACAAAAAAGTGTGTGAAAGTATGGGAAAGATGCTAAATGTAAGTAAAGTGTTTACAATAAAAAAAAATCCAATTCATATTTATAAAAAAAAAAAAAAACTACATCATATCATGTGTAAAGCCACAATTGATGCCCAGGTTAAAACTGACCTGCGACAAAAGATGTAACTTTTTTTTTTTTTTTAAATCATTATATCTCAAACAATTTTATTTTAAAATCTGATTTGTTTTTTTATTTTGATAGTCTTGACAATGTCACAAATTTGGTAACCATACTAAAAATGATGTGGTATTTAAAAGTTATTATCTACCTCTCCCTGTTCAAAAATGACCCGAATGCAATAAGAGGGTTAAGACGTTCTTTGCTTGTTCTGACTTGCTCTGCATTGTGGCCAAATAGATACAGTTTTGCTCAAAAGTTTGCATACCCTGGCAGAAATTGTGACATTTTGGCATTGATTTTGAAAATATGACTGATCATGCAAAAAATCTGTCTTTTATTTAAGGATAGTGATCATATGAAGCCATTTATTATCACATAGTTGTTTGGCTCTGATCAAAAGTTTATATACCCTTGAATATTTGGCCTTGTTACAGACACACAAGGTGACACACACAGGTTTAAATGGCAATTAAAGGTTAATTTCCCACACCTGTGGCTTTTTAAATTGCAATTAGTGTCTGTGTATAAATAGTCAATGATTTTGTTAGCTCTCACGTGGATGCACTAAGCAGGCTAGATACTGAGCCATGGGGAGCAGAAAGGAACTGTCAAAAGACCTGCGTAACAAGGTAATGGAACTTTATAAAGATGGAAAAGGATATAAAAAGATATCCAAAGCCTTGAAAATGGCAGTCAGTACTGTTCAATCACTTATTAAGAAGTGGAAAATTCAGGGATCTCTTGATACCAAGCCAAGGTCAGGTAGACTAAGAAAGATTTCAGCCACAACTGCCAGAAGAATTGTTCGGGATGCAAAGAAAAACCTACAGGTAACCTCAGGAGAAATACAGGCTGCTCTGGAAAAAGACGGTGTGGTTGTTTCAAGGAGCACAATATTTGTTGACCCCTCTCCAAACATAGCGCTTATGGTTGTGACCATAAAGCTCTATTTTGGTCTCATCACTCCAAATTACAGTGTGCCAGAAGCTGTGAGGCATGTCAAGCTGTTGTCAGGCATGTTGTAACCAGGCTTTTTTGTGTGGCGTTGGCTTCTTTCTGGCAACTCGACCATGCAGCATTTATTCAAGTATCATCGTATTGTGCTCCTTGAAACAACCACAATGTCTTTTTCCAGAGCAGCCTGTATTTTTCCTGAGGTTACCTGTGGGTTTTTCTTTGTATCCTGAACAATTCTTCTGGCTATTGTGGCTGAAATCTTTCTTGGTCTACCTGACCTTGGCTTGGTATCAAGAGATCCCTGAATTTTCCACTTCTTAATAAGTGATTGAACAGTACTGACTGGCATTTTCAAGGGTTTGGATATATTTGTATATCCTTTTCCATCTTTATAAAGTTCCATTATCTTGTTACACAGGTCTTTTGACAGTTCTTTTCTGCTCCCCATGGCTCAGTATCTAGCCTGCTTAGTGCATCCACGTGAGAGCTAACAACTCATTGACTATTTATACACAGACACTAATTGCAATTTAAAAAGCCACAGGTGTGGGAAATTAACCTTTAATTGCCATTTAAACCAGTGTGTGTCACCTTGTGTGTCTGTAACATGGCCAAACATTCAAGGGTATGTAAACTTTTGATCAGGGCCATTTGGGTGATTTCTGTTACCATTATGATTTAAAAAGGAGCCAAACAACTATGTGATAATAAATGGCTTCATATGATCACTATCCTTAAATAAAAGACAGTTTCTTTGCATGATCAGTCATATTTTCTAAATCAATGCCAAAATTTCACAATTTCTGCCAGGGTATGCAACTTTTGAGCACAACTGTATAACTGAGCATTACAAATGTTGAAGTACACTTCATCTTTTCACTTTTACTTTCTCAGAGTGGTGGTTAATCTGTTTTGCCCAAAATAAGTTTGTTTTAAACTGCTTTAAACTATGACATATTGCAGTCTTTAAATCTTTGTCTATCTTGTTCAACATGAAACATCAATATTTTAGCATTGTGTTGGGTTGCCACGTAATGTCCAATGTAAAATCTGGGCCTTAATGCCAAGCCAGTAGAGAACTACTGTTGTAGATCATGATAATGCAAGCTTAATAATGCAACGCAAGTGTCATTATGCTAACCCTGTAGATGCTACTAAAAACATAATTAATATCCATTGTGACAATACGTATGGATTTCAGAAAGCTTTAGTCTAAAATCTAAAGAAGATTCAATTTAAAAGCTACTCTTTTCAGATAGATAATCCAAACAAAAGCTGCACAGTCCATTTTCTCTTTAATTAATGTTTTGATTGGCCACATTAATCACAAACTGCAACAGTTCAGGCCGTATCTCTCTTCAGCACTTCCCTAAACAAAACACAGCAATAGAGGGGAACAAACGAACAGATAAAGCAAATTGGATTGGAAATGTAGTCCCCCCAAATGACCACATAAATTATTGCCCATGCAAATCATCCCAATGTTAAGCGTCAAAGAATCTACCAAGAATAATGAAGTCCTAGAGGAGCTGGGGTCTATCAGAAAAGCAACATTTCTAGACAATACCGTCGATCTCCATGTGGATAATGCCAAGCTAGCAAATACATTACTTTGAAGAAACAACAGAGATGCCCAATCGTATAATGTCTTTGACGCATGCCTGCAGCTTGAATGTGTAATGAGCGATAGCAAGACAAACAGACCCAAGAGCAGAGGAACAGTTCAAAGTATTTATTTCAGTCAAGCAGGTATTGGAACTCTCTGCCCCTCCACCTGACAAGACACGGAGGAGGTGGGACGGGGGTGGCTGGGTGTAATTCAGAACATAAAACAGGTTTGATTTTGGAGACTTGGAAAATTAGGTGAATTCGCTTGAGGTAAGGAGTTAGTTTGAGACAGACCGCCACCGGACTTTGACCTTGTCGAAAAACTTGAGACCCAGCTTATGTGAGGGGAGTCGGAGCGGGATGTCCTTAGAGGACAGCCAAACCTTCTGCCTGCACATATAAGCTGGGGCCTTAGCCCGGTGCTGGTCCGCCGACCTCTTAACGCAAGTGCCAGTCCATATGAGGGCTTCTCTGGTGGCTTTCCAGGTGGATAAAGGTGTGGGCAGATGGAAACTGCACATCAGGTTCTTGTGTGGGGAACAGAGGGGGCTGATAACCGATCAGAACTGGAACTGGAAGGGTGATAACCCCATAGATGACAACTCGAAAGGAGGTGTGGGCATACTCGACCCAGACTAAATGATGGCTCCAAGAAGACGTATTATGGGAGGACACACAGTGCAGGGCATTTTCTAGCTCCTGATTCACCTGCTCTGCTTGCCCATTTGTCTGAGGATGAAACCCAGAGGACAAACTCACCGTAGCCCCCAGCTTTCGATAGAATTCTGCCCAAAAATGTGAAAAAAATTGGGGGCCTCTGTCAGAAACCACATCGATTGGGAGGCCATGAATGCAGAAGACATGATTAATGACTACTACCACTGTCTCCCTTGCTGAAGGTAATTTGGGGAAGGGAATGAAATGAGCCACCTTCGAGAACCGGTTAACTACAGTCAAACCGACTGTGTTGCCATGGGGGGGGGGAGACCAGTTATGAAATCCATGGCTATGTGCGACCCGGGTCTCGAGGGGGCAGGATGCGGTTGGAGGAGCCCAGCTGGGGGTTCACAGGATGTCTTATTGTTCGCACAAATGAGGCAAGCGGCTACGAATCGACGTATGTCCTGCACTAGTGATGACCATCAGAATCGCTGTCTAAAGATTGTCTGGGTGCGAGTCGCCCCTGGATGACAAGCAACGTTGGATGAGTGACCCCACTGTAGGACGTGCATCTGAACAGATCACGGAACAAATAACCAGCCCGCTGGGCACACAGTGGGGGGCACGGCACGGACCAGCTGAACATCGCCCTCAAGTATGTCAACAGTACTCTGGATAAGTCTGCTGGTTCATTTTGCAACGAAACACAAGACTGGACAGGGGAAACAGCAGAGTTAAGACAGTGCGACAAACAACAAGCAAGTACAGTGTTGGTTGACCAGTCTATGTGTGGGCTGTGTATTGCCAACCTAGGATGCCCCTACACTACTGGTGCTGATGGAGATTGGATCAGATAGAAGGACAACTGCTTCATATGATTCCCAGAGATGAAGGGGACCAGCTTTGTGGATTGAGTGATGACAGACAGCGGTGTGCAATTTAGGGTGTGCGCAGTGAGTTTATCCAACTGGACCGTAGGAAGTCACCATTTAGAATCCAATTCAAAATCCATAAAATTCCCTTCAGCTCCAGAATCAACCAAGGCAGAATCCGTGTGATAGGAAGATCCATACTGCAGCTGGGCCAGGAGAAGTGTCCGAAGTCCAGAGGTTTTGTCTAATGGTGTATTGTTCACCAGTAATCCCTTTCCTACAGAAGAGAGATGTCTTTTACCGGACAGGAAGCAGAGAGATGATCAGATCGAGCACAATAAAAACATAGTCCATTAACAAGACGTCACTGTTTCTCCCTACGTGAGATTTGGGTTCTAGTGACTTGCATTGGCTCAGAGTCGGGCCATGATACTGGTGAGTTGGCTAAAGAAGCAGACTGAGTAAGAGGATCAGCCACCAGGGTAGGTGGAAAGCTGTGGCGACGGCATAGGGTCAGGCATGATCAACTCGGTTAGCCAGATCCACCAAGTTATTGAAGTGTGGAGGCAAATCCAAAGAGTAAATCTCTTTCCGAATGTCATCGGAAAGACCATGTAGAAATCGATCCCACATAGTGTGGTCATTCCACTCACAAGGAGCAGCTAGGTGCAAAATTCAATCACATAATCTGAGACTCATAGATCTCCTTGAGACCCTCGACACCTCCCAACCTTGAGCCGAGCGATCAAACACTCGGCGGAGCTCCATGGTAAAGGCATGATAGGAAGTGCAGCAGGGATGTCTGTTGTCCTGTGCCTCCTTCCGGTGAGGAACGTAATTACACAAGCCACCTTTATCATATCCGACGTGAAAATGGAGGGCTGTAACGTGAAGAACAGGGAACATTGCGAAAGGAATGTGCTACAGGATTCAGCCTAACCTGAATATGAGGCTGGAGGGGGAATGCGGGCTTCAAAGCGTCCAGGAACCAGGGGAAACACTGGAGCCGGTGAGGAAGCTTTCTGAGAGGGGCAAACATCAGGAGATAGGCAGAGCTGTGAAGCCATCGACTCCAGAGCCCAGTTCGAAGCAGAGATTTGATCCTGCTGACATCCCAGCAAAGCTCCCTGCTGAGAGAGAGCGGAGCAAAGAGTGGATTCCTCTGCTGGGTCCATACCTTGGCTAGAGTGTTCTGTAACGAGTGATAGCAAGACAAACAGACCTAAGAGCAGAGGAACAGTTCAAAGGATTCATTAACAACAAATATGAGCAGTCACTGAGTTGTGGAATGTCAAAGATCCCAGCACCAGCTGCAGCAGCAGGAATCAATCTCTGATAAGTGTGCGCGCCATGGCCGCACAAGGGGAAATCCGTGAAGAATGTGTTCGTAGGCTGAGTGTGAGCATTGTGGAAGTCAGGAATAGATTCGTAGAATCCTTTGTTGAAGCTTAGTGAGGTGCAGAACAATGTTACTCAATGTTAACAAATCTTACTCACGACATGCGGGCAGAGACAAGGTATCCTCCATGGAAGACCAGCTGACACGCAGCAAAACTGAAAGGCAAAGACACATCCGACATGCGGGCAACCAACAGATACACGAGACAGAACCAACTAGGCAGAGAGAGTGAGGTTAGTTACTCAACATCAAACAACAATCTAGCAAAGATACTGAGAAAATGAAGGGCTTAAGAAGAGAGTGAATTAGAGGAGAACAGGTGTTGCTCAGCACACTAATCAGTGGCATGATCAGCGTTCCCCCGGGAACAATCAATTTTCTTATGGAGACGCCGATCAGGCATGCCGGTTGCACCTGCGAGACATGAGGGAGAGAAAATGACAAAACAAACCGGCAAACTCACCGGAATGCTGCTTCTCGGTGTCTGAACATGAAGTGAATTCAGTAAAGTCCCTCGGAGACCACTAGACAGCCAGTGCAGCACTTTCATTGTAAATATGGCCACAGGAGAAATGAATGGAAATGTGTTCTGAAAGCATTTTTGAATTTGCAGTCCTGAATAAGATATAAGCAATGTGAGGCTGTGGCTATCTCAGGAGACTCATCTTCTTGAAGCTTTGAGATTGCAATCAACGTTTCTGTAACCACCAGGAACCTCTTCTTTACTCAACCACATAGCAGCCCCTTAAATGTGTTTAGGTTTCGGGTAGAGGCAGATAGGTTTTTTTCACTGGGCTAAATTATTATTGATTTAAAAGCTGAATCCTTTTCTCATGAAAGGTACAAACCATACAAGTGGGAATAATTTGAGCAATTTGTCTTGCACCACACACAAAAAAGAGAGTGATAACGGGTAATTTCATTTTTCTTGTATGCGGCTTTGTTGGATGCTTTTTCAAAAAGCAACAGATTTTCATAGATAGTACTTGAACATACATTTTATGGAAATGACATACAGCTTTTAAAATATTTCATATTTCAAATCCTACTTTCCTGTGCATCATCCCCTAATGTAACGCTAAGTGATAATGTGGAATCGTTTTAAGAGAAAGTTCAAGGTTGAGATTTTCTTCTGTATAAAACGATGCCTGAAAATCCTCCACACACTCATATTTGTCTTCACTGATGTTCAGTTCCTCTAAGCTCATTTAAATTTCAACAAGAAGCTGGTTGACTCTTATGTCAGTCTACACAGATTAATGGAGTGGAACGTTCCTCACAGTGTGCGGGCAAACACAAGATCCTGAATGTGTAAACAAGCAGCACAGACTCAGTACGTCAACCCAGATAAAGGTCTTCCACACAGAGTGCCAGTGTACTAAGGCATATGATCCATGCAGCAGCCTCAGAAAATAGTCATGAGGCTTGCATTTCAAGAAGCCGACTGGCTTGTCCTCTATTTCTCCTCTAGCCCTTCTCATCAGAGCCCTACTAGTTCATATTCAAGTTTGGGATACTCTTTCCAGGGAAAGAAAGACACAACTGCAATATTAACTACTGTCTAGTGGGTGAATTCACTAAGCAGTTTTGTTCACGGAGCCCCCACAATTCTGTTAAAGCAAGCAAAAAGTGCCAAAATTGCACTGTGCTGTGTGTATTTAAGTTAAGCAGGGCTGTACACTTACTTTTCAGTAATAATCTTTGAATGCAATATATATATATATACACTGTATATACATATATACAATTTTTATCAAATGCATCAGTTTCTGCCGGTCTCTTTTTAGCAGGCAGGCTGTAATGCACAACCAGTGAGCAGCATTGAAGGAACATTACTGCAACCCTGACAACTTTGTCCACGGCAAACCACGCAAATGTCATAATTTTTAAATACAAATGCAAGCAAAACTGTTTCCCTGTGCAATCATTCCTTTCAGCTTAAATACAGCTTCTTAATGTAAATTAGGGTTATTATTTATTGAGCCTTATTCACAAAACCCAGTGCTCTTTGCCTGCCACAATTACCGTAGCACTATTATCTATTATCTACTATCTATTGATCAAAGCAACAGTAATTGGCCAAATGATGATCAAAAGATCTGGCCATATATCCAGACGAGCAGTTTAATAAAGGGCATTTTTGGCATTTTAAAGAGCTGATTCAGATGTCTGGATCACAGTGGTGGAGCGGTTCTGTACATTTCCAGTAAAGTATACCAGATTGCAGTAGTCTGCTGTATCAGCCTCCATGTAGTACTCAAAACCGGCCCGCAAGATCCAGCATTGCGCTGTGCAAATTGTGTTCAGCACATCATTTTTTAAGGGTGTTTGTGTTGTTACCTGATTTTCATAATCCCAGTAGTGAATTGGGTACTAAAATAATGCAGACAGCATGTGCAAATAAACCATGCTATCAATGAGCGCAATTAATTCTTATTTCTCTAGGTGCCGAATGGCGAGGCTTAAATTGACACTACACTATTGCTTCACATCCTACCTAGTAGGGTTAAATCTCTTCCTCTTTGACATCACAAAAATATCAGAGGCTGCGTTTTTAAAATGTTCTGGATCAATGGGCCGTTTTGGATTATGCTACCTCTCCAATTAGACAGGAGGAGTCTTTTGCACCCTGTGGTTTCTCAAAGATCCGGTGTCACAGAATACTGTAATCTTAAAGGGAAGTCAATGTGAGCAAAGAATGCTAAGTGCCTTGGTAGCGATTCGCCATCTGTTGAATTAATTGTCTGTAAAAAGTTGAATGCTGGGGAAAGGGGGTGTTGAACTGATTCGCATTGATTTGCTCCAAGGCTTTGATCCATGAGAAAATGCCTTGTAATCATGCTTGAGGAGCAACAAACAAGACTAAGAGCTAATCGCGTTAATAGCGTAGTGTTATAAAAATCCCCTTGAGGTGATAAAGCGGTATGAGTGACTGTAAGTTAAAGCACCGTAGCCTTTTCATGGAGTTCTGTTTTCATAAGCCCTCAAACAAATCAGCTGATTTGGAAACAGAAAAAATGGGAGCCAGTCATGATACATTATGGGAATAAGTTGGTGATATCTCCATTCTTGCAACCATAGTGCAGTATTCTAATGCACTGTGAGATGCAAACAGTGTACAACAGTGACTGCCCACTTTCTACATGGCCTCGTTTCTAGAAGTATTTTTCCCATTCATTCTATTTGATTCAATTTCCATTCCATTCAATTTCACCAAAAATGCATTTTTAATACAGTTCTAAGCCTTGAACCAAGCAAATCGGCTCTGAGATAAACTTTGATTTAAAGCAAAAAAATTATACTTAAGTCTGAAAATTGACAAAGGTACAACATTGTTTACATAAATGTTAAAGTCTTAAACGAGTGAATGAATTATTCATCCCATGAAGCACTGCGAAAGACATAATCAAAGGACAAGACATGTTAAAATATTACATACAATAACTGTTGTCTAAACTAAACTGGTAACACTTTACAGTAAGGTTCCATTTGTTAAAATTAGTTTATTACATTAGTTAAAGGGATAGTTCAACCAAAAATAATTTACTCACCCTCATGTCATCCCAGATGTGTATGACTTTCTTTCTTCTGCAGAACACAAACAGATTTTTAGAAGAATAGTTCAGCTCTGTAGGTCCATACAGTGCAAGTGAATGGTGACCAGGACTCAGAAGGTCCAAAAAGGAGTGGGCCATCGCTGTTTCCATGGTGTACCATAGTAACAGCAACTTCCCTGATTGGTGGATCTCCTCCAGGATTATTGGTAGTGTAGTTCTTCACTGGGAATTTGGCTATAAAACACTTCTTTTTTTTTCTTTTTTTTTACAAATTAAGTTGATATCACACAGTTGAATTGTCCCAGACCAAAGCTCCATTGAGAATGACTTAAATTTACATTTAACAGACACTTTTATCCAAAGCGACTTACAAATAAGCAATAGAACAAGAAATTTGTCATACAAAAGTCAACAATATCTGCAGTTGTATCTAAAAAAATAATAAAAAAAATGTTTTAATGAACTTAAAATCACAGTTGAATTGTCCCAGACAAAAGCCCCAGTGAGAATGATTCACAGTACATTTACATCTAGTCATTTAGCATGCATTTATCCAAAGCGACTAACAAATGAGGAATAAAACAAGCAATTTGTCACACAAAATCAACAATATCTGCAGTATCACACGGCCGAGTTCCAAAAGTGATGATGACCTGGTTTCAAGATTTATTAAAAAAAAATTCACACACAGATATGTAAACAAATTTGTCATTGTTTATAAAACCAATAGTTCCACCTTTAAATTCAGATTGGATGAGCCTAGTTCAAAGCTGTTGAAAAATGCCAAAAACTGCATTAAGTCTATAGGCTTTTACAGAAGCATATACTGTATGATTGCTTAACAATCACTTCGCTCATGGTCTGTGTGTATGAAAAAGTTTAAGTGTTATCATAAAAAATTCACTGTCTGTTTGGAAAAAAAATACCACTGTTGCTCTCAATTGTCGACCATAGAAACGTATAATGCCATAATGGTCCATATTCAGCTTGAAGAGCATGAAAAGATCCCCAGTGATGTTTTCTGGATATCAGCTGAATTGTGGACACAATTGCGACCTCATTCTCTAAACACTTTACACCTGAGATTGGCACCTGCCCTAACATGGGCTTCCAGATGTGAGGTCACAACAAGTCGAAGGGTGGAGATGACGTTGTCTGTCCCAGATGATAAAAGTGTCAGAGAGGCACCATTTCGCCTGCCTGTCACAGGCTTGTGCATTTGCGTTACCCCGTGTGGATGCATGGGTAAGACATCCAAACAGTCCTAACTCTGCAGAGCTGTCACTGTTTGTCACGGTCATGCGGAGAGACTGTCTTAGAAATGAAGCCAGAATGGAGGATGCAAGCTGGAGCAGAGGTTAAAATAACCCCTGGAGAGTGACTCATAGAACAGGCTTCTCTTTTCACAGGGAGGAAGTTGATCTACTTGATGTCGAAGCTCAATATCTGGCCATGTGAATGAAGAACTGAGCAGAGCGTGCCGCAGGAGACGTTACAAGTGATTAGAGACTGATTGACAACTGCAATCCCTTTGTCAGTACAGACCACAAAGCAACATGTGCTTTGTGCTCTTTCTTTTATGTTGTTTTCCAGTAAGATTATCTGATATTCTTCGAACAAGATGAATTTACTTGAGAAGCAAAACTGTGTAAGATTAGACTTGTATTCTTAAATTATAGTGAAAGCTAATCTGAAAATGAAAATTCTTAAGGCTAACATTCTGTCTGTCATCTTATATGGATCAGTAGAAAGTGGAAAGTCATACTGTTCAGATTTGGAACAGCATGAGGTTGAGTAAATGATGACAGAAATTACATTTTTGGGTGAACTATCCCTTAAGTTTATTTTTCTTGCCCCCTTGAATAAAAAAATAAAATCTCGTTTTAAGCATAAACCAAATACAATTTTGTTAATGATTAAAACAAGAGAGAAAAAAAATGACAGTCGGTTAAGGAAAATAAACTTAATTCCATATATTAACTCTGAAAACAAGTCTTAGTATCTTACACAATTTAGCTTCTCAATTAAATGTATTTGTAGCCTTCCATTAATCATATTTCACTCCAGTTGTGATGTACACATAAAATGTTCCTTCAAAAGCAAGTGCTTCTTCCTATATGAGCAATTAAACATGCTGCAAGGGTCCAATCACTTCCAGGCCAAGTGTGAGGGCCCACCGAAACAATTTGACAATCTGTTTGCTACAGCTATTTTGTCACCTCTAAAAGAACAGAAGAGAGGCCACTTAAAACCATTTTCTAAGCCTGGCCATGCAGCTGTCGGATTACAGTGATTTTCTGTCATTCTCAGTCTGGGCTGGATTATGGCTAAATCCCACGAGTGACCCAATACTGCTTTAATACAGATGCTCAAACAGTCTCTGTGTGTTTGATATTTATGTCAGAACAGACTGTCCATCCCTTAAGATAACATACCCACGAGGTTCTATCCTGAGAACAGAGAATAGCAGGAACAATCGAATTGTCCCAGATGAAATCCCAGTTGAGAATGATGACCTGATTATGATAAGATGTTATTGTTTAAAAAGTTATTCATACACAGATATATGACATTTTTATTATTATATGTGAAACCAGTTAGAATTCTGATTACATGATTCATGTTTGAAGCCGTGGTAAAGTGCAGATTATATGCAGATAAACAGCCCTCAGTTAGGTTTAATAGCACATTCAACTTTTTTAATTATTATTTATAAACCAAATACATCTGACTTCTGATTGGATGAGAAAATGTGTTATTATAATTTATAAAACACATTGTTCTGACTCTAAATTACGATTCGATAAGATTTATTTTTTATTATTATTTATAAAATGCGTTGTTCCAAGTCTAAACTCTGATTGGATAAGAACATGTTTTACTGTTATTTATAAAATGCATAGTTATAACTCTAAATTCAGATTGGATGAGAACACTTTTTATTATTATTAATGAAATGCATAGTTCCAACTCTAAATTCTCAATGGATTAGAAAGTTTTTTATTATTATTTATAAAACACATAGTTCTGAGTCTAAACTCTGATTGGATAAGAATTCAATGAAGCAGAATTCGATTTCAGTCCGTGTGCCCGTTAGGCCATATCTCTGCCCATATTCATTTTGATGTGGCAACAGTCTGTACACACCTTCGTTTACGCATGGACTTTCCTCAAAATCTTATATTTTACATGAGTGAGTTGATTAGTGGAAGAAATGTAGATAAACATTTAAATGCGCAGCGTGTAAATGCTGACCCAACACTGTGAGGAATGAGATTAATGTTTGAAAAACTGCTGGTGAAGCCTTCAGGACCATTAATGGGCTAGCAGTTGAAGTAGTTTAGGAGTACTCTTGTAAGTCAATTAAGTTAAATTCAAATGATGTCTGTTGTCATGTTGTACTGTACTGTAGACACACACTGTGATCTCTTAGTAGATAATTGGTAGGGGACACAAACAGCTCAGCAATTACCTCCAATTTTAGATCTAACCGAATAATTTTCCCTTTTTATCTTACGTTTTAATAACAAGGTGCATAACAACAGCATAAGCACATTTTCTCCTAACATTTTGAAAACTTTTATTGAATACTAATAACATCAAAAAATGTTTCTTAACAATGTTCCTAACCTCTGCATACTGTTTGCAAAAGTTGTTGGAACGTTCTCTGTAAGGTGGGCAGAAACTCCAGCAAAAACTTGTTATGTATGGCAGATGGCCCAACCTTCGCTTAGTCTTCACCTCACAGCAATTGGTTGCTGTCCAGCATTTTCTGCCTCTGATTTGCATAAAGTTCAGCATTTCCTTGCTTTTTGACACTCTCAAACTGCTTGCTCTGCTCCACTGTCAATCTCACAACCAAGTCTAGCTCCCATTGAGAATGAATTGGAAAGCCCTACTCATGCTCCTCTCACTTTGCACCAGTGGACACATACTTTAACCTTCAACCTACCCAGCAAAGGAAATTCTTATAATGGGCTCTCAGCTCAGTGTACCATCTGAAATAACAAATGGAGTGGTGGTGGCGTAGTGGGCTAAAGCACATAACTGGTTGCTGGTTCAATCCCCACAGCCATCACCATTGTGTGCTTGAGCAAGGCACTTAACTCCAGGTTGCTCTGGGGGGATTGTCCCTGTACTGTAAGTCGCTTTGGATAAAAGTGTCTGCCAAATGCACAAATGTAAATGTAAGTTTTGAGTACAAACTTATTTCAACAATAAATTCTGACAAAAGTGGTATCATAAATTTAACTTCTGTAGCTCAAACCCAGCTAAATGCGGGACTTCCATTCTACAGCCACCATAATGAGTGAGTCTGTTTCTAGTGTGAGACATACTGTTGTGTTTAATAATGTATTCAAGATATAAGCCACGGTTGTATCATAAGACGAAACAGCAGTCTGGGCGAGTTGTGTTATAAAATTTATTTATTCAATTATTTTTCTACTTTTCAAATTAATTTGACCACTTAAATTGTGAGCTATAGCCAAGGCAAAAAATTCTACTAGCATGATCACCCATTCTGAGGTATTACATCCAAATTGTTCCATTGGTTCCATGTCCCAATTTTCAGGTCTTGTTGCAATTCAAATCATTCTCAACCGTATACATGCTGCAGTTTAATAAAAAAAAATTTGTTAAATATTTGTTTAACTGCTGTCCTTTTCCTTCCCTCTCTCACTCCCTCTCTTTTCACTCTCTATCTAGGTCATCGGAACCGCAGAGTGTCTCTGTAGCAGCAATAGCTTATTCCCTTTCTCAAAAAACAGAGGTTTGTTTTTAGCCAGACACACAATAGGCCAAAGATGAGACCATTATCGAAAAAAGTAATTGAAGCAACAAAGATCCATAAAGGGTGACAATAGTTCCCCTCTCCCCTGATGCAAGTCAACACGTTCGCTGTGAAACATCAAACCCCTTTAATAGCAAAAAAAAAAACAATCTTTTTGTTGATTGCCGAGACCTGGCCGACAGGTTGCAAGCTGGGACTTTAAACCGGTATAACCAAATCTCCCACAAGTAGCTGTGTCAAAAGCCTTCTCTGTGGGTTTTGCATGAATACAGTTGATTATTCACAGAGAGCCAAATTATGATTACAATCAGATTGCATTACGGTGATCAACACCGTATGACATTCAATCAGGGGTTTTAATCGAGGAAATGAACGATAGCAATCAGGTTGTTAGCGCTAAATAGAGTCTTCTTGCCAGAAATCTGCACCACGTTTACTACCAACTACAGTATGATGAGGAATAGCACATTAAATATTAAAAAAGACATTAACCTGCCCAAAAGGCTGGATCGTGCTTCTGTAGTTCTCTGTTGATGCCTGGGGGGTTGTGATGGCCTATAAAAACTTTTGTTCCACTGTTCAGGATTGTACTTTACAAGACAAAGAGTGGAGAGGTACCTGGAGTTACATACATTAAAGCCAGCTGGATTCCTGTTGCGTAAAAAGCTTTTCTTTTATCATTTGTTTGTGCCTGCAGAGAAGCAAAAGTTAAGTGCCTGCGGAGCATGGCAATGAAAAGGACAAAACAATGTAGGGTTATTAGTGGTGAACTATTATTATTGCTCATGTTTTGGGTTAGGGATTTGAGAAAACCACTAAACTTAAGTACATTTATGATTTGGACATCAATGATACCTCAGTTTGTACAGCTTATTGAGGAGGGGTATGCTATTATGTCCAGGCGGATGACAAAATGGGCAGGGGAAAAAACTAACATAGACTAACATTAAAAGAAGGACCCAAGCCTTATCAAGGGTCAAGAATATCCAGCCTGATCTTATGAAAATTATGTGACAACATTTTTGCAAAATGATACTACATGGTACATTACATATACAGTGCATTCAAAAAGTATTCAGACTCCATTTTTTTCACATTTTGTTATGTTGCAGCCTTGTGCTAAAATGCTTTAAATTATTTTTTTCATATCAGTCTACATAATATACCCCAATATGACAAAACAAATAATACATTTCTGATAACTTTGCAAATGTATTAAAAAGAAAACACTGAAATATCACATTGACATAAGTATTCAGACCCTTAACTCAGTGCATATTTGAAGAACCTTTGTCAGCGATTACAGCCTCAAGTCTTTTTGGGTATGATGCGACAAGCTTTGCACACCTGGATTTGGGGATTTTCTGCCATTCTTCTCTGCAGATCCGTCAGTGGATAGCCATTTTCAGGTCTCTCCAGAGATGTTCGATTGGGTTCAAGTCCGGGCTCTGGCTGGGCCACTCAAGGACATTCACAGAGTTATCCCTAAGCCACTCTTGCGTTGTCTGTGCTGTGTGCTTAGGGTCATTGTCCTGTTGGAAGGTGAACCTTCGGCCCAGTCTTAGGTCCTGAGCACTCTGGACCAGGTTTTCATTAAGGATGTCTCTGTATTTTGCTGTGTTCAGCTTTGCTTCAACCCTGACCAGTCCCCCCAGTCCCTGCTGCTGAAAAACACCACCAAAGCATGATGCTACCACTACCATGCTTCACCATTGTGATAGTATTGCTCAGATGATGAGCAGTGCCTGGTTTCCTCCAGACATGATGCTTGGAATTGAGGACAAACAGTTTGATCTTTGTTTCATCAGACGAGAGAATCTTGTTTCTCCACATTCTGAGAGTCCTTTAGGTGCTTTTTTGCAAATTCCAAGCAAGCTTTTATGTGTCTTGCACTGAGCAGAGGCTTCCCTCTGGTTACTCTGCCATAAAGCCCAGATCGGTGGAGTGTTGCAGTGATGGTTGACCTTCTGCAAGTTTCTCCCATCTCCACACATGATCTCTGGAGCTCAACCAGAGTGACCATCAGGTTCTTGGTCACCTCTCTTACTAAGGCCCTTCTCTCCCGATTACTCTATGAAGAGTGCTGGTTGTTCCAAACTTCTTCCATTTAAGAATTATGGAGACCACTGTGCTCTTGGGAAATTTCAATGCAGCCAAAACAATTTTTTAGCCTTCCCCAGATCTGTGCTTTGACACAATCCTGTCTCTGAGCTCTGCAGGCAGTTCCTTTGACCTCATGGCTTGGTTTTTGCCCTGATATGGATTTTCAGCTCTGACACCTTATATAGACAGGTGTGTGCCTTTCTAAATGATGTCCAATCAATTGAATTTGCCACAGGTGTACTCCAATCAAAGTGTAGGAACATCTCAAAGATAATACAGAGAAATTGGATGCACCTGAGCTAAATTTCAAGTGCCATAGCAAAGGGTCTGAATACTTATGTCAATGTGATATTTAATTTTTTTCTTTTTAATAAATTTGCAAAGTTATCAAAAATCAGTTTTTTGCTTTGTCATTATGAGGTATGGAGTGTAGATTGATGTGGAAAAAATAATTTAAAGCATTTTAGCATAAGGCTGCAACATAAAATGTGAATAAAATTAAGGGGTCTGAATACTTTCTGAATGCACTGTATAGTGGCAGTTCTGAGGTGAAATGTCCACTGAGTGGTGCTAAAATCAAGTGAAATGTTCTTCCAAACAGATGAGATATTTAAAGTGGTCATGTTAAAATACAATTTTCCTTAAATTTTTTCAAACCTAACCGATAGTTTCATTAAAAGCAAATGTGACATGAAAAACGCAATTGCTGAAGCAACCATGTCATTTTGAGGTGTTTCTTTGACACTTTCGCCTCATGTGTCGAATTACATGCTCTTCAAGACTCGTTCATTGTGTAGCGGGAGCCAGCTGGTACGTGATAACTTTGTGGTACGTTTAAACCTCACTCCCCTGGCCTCAAGAGGCGCACTAGCGACTGATGCTAGAGGCTGTAACCTTTAGCCTCCTTGTTAGCATGCCCGCCTCACATGCTGGCTAACGCTGGTTCGAATCCCACTTGGAGCGTGTCAAGCAGGTCCGGTTACAATTGCAAGTGCAACAGTCTATGAGTTACAACGCAATACAACAAGCTTGTAAAGTAGTTGATTATGTAACGTAAACGTTACGCCTGACAAGTCATGCGCTACAGTTAAAGTGTTTTGATATCATACGTTTGCATTGCATCAAGAATAGTAAGTGTTTATGAACTGATAATCCACCGTTTTGCTTGTGATTTGTGTGAAAGTGAATAAAAAGCATTGTTGTTGCAGTGACTTTTGTGTTAATTTCACCAGGAATCTGCAAGTTATACGTACAACAAGCCATGTAAAAATTATTTAGCAAAAATTTAAGTATAGTAACATGATTCTATGAGACCAAGTTGAGATTTTTTAGAGGCCCTTTTGACTTGTTTCAGAAAGTAACAACCAAGTAACACCCTAGCAATGCCATAGCAATCACACAGCAGAACAATGTCTTGGCAACCACCCATCACACCCTAGCATCACTGTGTTAAGTTTTACATGGGAACCACTCACATTTTCTCAGAATTACCAGAGCTGGCAAATCCAAAATTTCATGTGTGTTGAATCACAATTCATACGTCTGTGCCTTTAATGGCCATTAAACCAGAGGGTCACCAACCAGCCTTGAAAACCCACTGGGTTGACATGGAAATGCACTGAAATGCCTTGGCTTGCAGGCTAATGGTTTGGACATGCGCTGTGCGGTACCCTTTAATTGTGTTTGTAGATATACTGAAACCAGGGTCACTCAGATTGGACAGTCCATTAAAAACCTATCCATGTTTTGAAAACCATAACAAGGTTGTTTTTTAGTACCGTTTGACTAATTCACACTCTGTGGGACCCGTTCCCGGCTCTTCCGTCAGCTTATTAATCGCTCTATCAATATGTAACAATGCCTCTGCCTCTAAACCAAAGATTAATGGAACGTGTACAGTGACTGTGTGTTTCACATCAAGATGAAATCCGACGCCAAAACTAGACCAGCTTGGACCCATCCTGCTGCACGGTAGGCAGTCAGACTCTCCTCTCTGAGCAGTCCTGTTTTCATTTATGTTCTGCATTGTCTAAATTGCTGTTCTTGCAGGCCAGGTCACGCTTGTGTTCACCGGAATAGGACTGTGACCCATGTGCCGCACACCAGTTTAAGCAGCTACTTTCTCACTGCTGCCCCTGTGCTAACAGTAACTGGGTGAGGCCAAGAGAAAATGATGAATGGGTGTGGTGTGTGTGTGGTGGGGGTGCTGATGAATCAGCAGCAGAGGACATTGTGTCCATTCCATCACACACACACACACACACAAACCCAGAACCAAACAAGACTCAGGGGTCAGCCGTCCCAACAGTGTAATCTGTCCCCCCAAATTGGGTTTGATAACGCACCGGCTAGAGCGGCAGCGGGCATAATAGCTTCCTCATGCCCAGTGCTGTTACATGTGCCTGTTTATTGCCAGATGTCTCCCTTAGAATCTAATATAGCAGCTGTTCTGTAAGTGAAAAAATAAATTTCAAAGAAACAGTTCACCCAAAACATGAACATTATGTCATCATTTACTCACCCACTTTCTTTTTTTTTTGCTTTTTTTTTGTTTTTTTGCTTTTTAATAGCATAAAAGATATCGTGAGCCCTATCTGTCAGCCCACACTGCATATCTCCAACAATATCCCGCCCAGCAATGACAATCGAAGACATTATCATGGAAGAAATTTCTTCCAGAATAGTTTTATCTACATCACAAGGGGTCATTAAAACTTCTTCAACTATGCTCTTGACTAAAACTTTCTCAGACTACAACGTAATCTTGCACATATAGAAACTCCACTTGCAGTGTTTTATAGTGTCAGTGCTTCCCCCTATTAAATAAAGCAATGAGTTCCTGAGATATATGACTGTGTTGCAAGGATATGCCTCTCTTTCCAATTTTAACACCTACCAGTCCCAGTATTTCATATTGAGCTCTCATTTATATTTCCCAAATGTATTTTTCATTGCTTCATATTTTCACATCTCAAGTATCGATTTCATCGGATCATTTCAGTCCATTACAATAATGCAAAAAATGTCCTTCCTCTATAGATATTTTTACTTGCACAGTTCTACATTGACGGATGAGTCTTGGTATGTTTCTATGTGTTGCATTTTCCCCTTTTGATACAGTTAGAGTTGGTTAAGGAAAAGCATCACTTTGACTAGATTTGTTCTTATCCCTAACCCAAAATATTACATTTCAGTGTGTAGCTTGCACTGTTTCTGCTGCAGACATTAATGATGCCTCAAACTGTGTGTCTTGTTGAAGAGAGGAGTACTATACTTTTCTAAACGTTCAGACTTAATAAAATGGGTGCAAAAAATCCCATAGCCTTGCACTGACAGTGGGACCCAAACCATATGGATGATGATAAGAATATCATAGAGACTTGCTGGTGGGCTTTCTTGACATAGGCCTGTAAGCAACCACCTAGGAACCACCCAGAACACCCTAGCAACCACATAGCAACATGCTAAAAACCACTCCAAACATCTTAGCAACTTCATAGCAACACCCTGGTCAACCATTCACAACATCCTAGCAAAAATCTAGTTCTACGCATGTAAAGTAAACTATGAGGATTTAAACCAACACCCTATAGCATCCATCTACCAAATGGAAACCTTCAGGCAAAAAAATAGATGCCACCATCCTTTGCAGGACACAGCTGCATGTGTGTGTAAATGTTATTAACTTGCAGGCTTGATGTTCACCTGTGGCTATATTCTATCATGGATCTTCATTAACAGCAGAAGGAGCAAACATGTTTATTGCTATTGCTCAATCTAGGCAACTTCAGTTCTGTTTTTGGACCCTTGAAATCAAGGGCGTAGATTTGGCTTGAACATTTGCAGCCTGAAGCATTTACTCATGTTTCCATTGATCATAGTATAAATAATAGGGTTGTTGTACTTGCTTGTTTTGATTATTGGGGAGGTTACCTCCCTCCCATCCCCCCTGGAATATACACCACTGCTTGAAATAAACAAACATCATAATTTCACTGAATTAAAAATTACAGAGGTTGTTTGTTAGCTGTTTCTATTTGCAATATCTATATTCCCCAGAAATTACTTCATATCTTATTCAGCCACTTTCATGGATAACACACTGAAACAGAAAAGTAAACAGTCCATTAGGGGAGTTCCAGAGTCAGGATCTTCTTATAAACTAGTGAGTTTGTGAAAATACCCTGATAGCAAAATAACACACAGTTCCATGATAAATAATTAGTATATTTTCTGAAAGCACTCTGGAGATCAATAGGAGACGACTTAGCTTTGCAGCGTGTCAGTCGGTCCGTCGGTGCCTTAAAAACACTAATGCATATATTTTGGATGAAGCACTCCTCACCCAGCGGCTGTTGATGGGATTTCGATAAATGTGAGAGAAAGCAATTATTATATCTGCTTAGAGCGGCAGGAGGGGGGAGGATAAAAATCTTATAAACTGCAGTGGGATGATCTCAGGGGAAGATTTTATTGCTCAGAAGTTGCTCAGGAGACTTAATTGAGTTCTCAATTATGTTTCATTCATGAACCAACTTTATTTTAGATGTTTCTTCTAAATTCCTTAGGAGAAATAAAAATAGACACAAATGAGAAAACCGTTGACATGCTGTAGAATACAGAGCTATAAAATGTATGCAATGATTGCATATACTTCAAAAATTATTATTTAAGAGTTATACGTAACAAAATTCCATCCATTTAATTGAGAAATCTTCCAAAAAAAAAAAAAAAAACTATTCATTTAATTTCGTTTAAAAAAAAAAAAAAAAAAAAAATTATACACAATGCAATTTGATGGAATTTTGTAATTGAAATGCGTAAATCTTAAAAAAGGGATAAAATATTTTTGAGTGTACATTGTCAAGTTGTGGTGTTTTCCTTGAAAACAAATATACTGTATGTGTAAATATACCGTGTGTGTGTGTATATATATATATATATATATATAGTATATATTTTTTCACAAGGTATTTCCACTGTTTCAGTCCTCTAAAACACATGTGAGATTACTATGGTCTTTTTTTAAAAAAAGAAAAATCTCCGTTTGCTCATTGAATCTCATTGATTTCTATGAGAAACAATTAAGATTTTAAATAGATCTCATGTGATTTTTCTTTCCTATGAGATGGAACTGAAAAGCTGAGGTTTGCATATTGAACTTTTGAAAGAAGGTGTTTTAGAGAATATTCAGAGTATATCATTTCTAACCTTTGCGGACCTTTTTTTCTCATTGGTTCTTTTATTGCTTGGTTCATGTAAAGACTGAAACTTTGCTGTCATTTTCTGTAATGTTCCTCCACAAAATGCAGACAAAAATGTCACTGGATATCCATTAAAACAGGGAGCAAAGCAACGAAAGATAATTTACCATGAAGTGCCCATGTTTCAAAGAAAGTGGGAAGAAAGAAAATGAGCTTTGAGGAAAAACAGCTTTAAAGCACCCCCACTGTCAGATCTATTCATCCTGTTTAAGTTTACAATTGAGTCTGTAGCCATCATTTTAGAGGAATGAATATGTAAGGCTGCTTTTCGAAATTGTTTAGTGTTCATAGAAAATCGTCCATCTGTCAGATTAAAACAGATCCTCCATTAACAAATGAAATGAATCGTCCAGATGGCACTGAAATAACACTTCAGTATTGTACCAAATGTCACAGGAGAGTGGTTAATGCTCTTTAATTTTAGTGAATGTGGGCATATATGATATTGTTTTTCAATAATCATGATTTGTTTTGATTCTTTTGAATCCAGGGACAATATGCAACTGCTTCGTGCATCAGTGAGTATTATTTACTGTTTTAACGTCCTTGCTTTTATACACTTAAAGGTATAGTTCACCCAAATAAGAAAATTCTGTCATCATTTACCGTCATGCGGTCTCAAACCCGTATGACTTTCTTCTGTGGAGCACAAAAGGAGATGTTAGGCAGATTGTTAGCCTCAGTCACCTTCAGTCACTTTCAGTGTATGGGGAAAAAATGCAATCAAAGTGATTAATTGAAAAGCATTCAAAGCATTCAATTTGTTATATTTACATCCTAGACAAATAAGTATTTTGGCAGTAGGTCCAAGCAGATATGTAGATAGTTTGATATGCTGTACCATACTGAAATTCGTTTACCATGATGTTTACATTGTACTCCAAGGAAATTCCAAGAAAACTATGGTACTACCATGGTTCAGTTAAAAAAAAAACATGATAGCACTGTATTGCTTTTGGGTACATTTTTGTAAGTGTGAGAATTGCCTATGGTTTATGGTTCTATTGATTAAAAAACCTTATTCATAATCTTTGTATTATTTTCCTCTTGGGTTGGCTGATAAAAGAACCTCTGAGATCACATTTTAGAGAAATCTTCATTCTGTCTTACATCAGTGTGTGCCTTCCTTTGTAACTCATAATAAAGCTAATAAGACCGAGAATCGATGAGAGCTCTGGATGTATTTCCGTTGTCAGATATTAGTTCTAAAAGTTCTCTAAATGGTCATAAATAGAGGCTTAAAAGAATTAGTTTACTGTATATAATGGGCAGTCATGGGAAAATGCATTTTTAAAAACATTTTATATTACATAGCTTAAAAGTAAGCATGTGTGGACAGAGAAAGCTGATTGAGAATTTATTCCTCATCCATGTTTTGTTTTGTTTTGTTCTGTTTTATGTGAACACATGGCTTTGGATTCCTTTTTTGACTGGATCCTGACGCTCATATCGTGTCTGTCATGTGTGTGCGCGCGCGTGTGTGTGTGTGTGTGTGTGTGCGCGCGTGCGTGTGAGAGTATGTGGCTTTGTTTGGGTTTTTCATTGCCACATGCTCTTCTGTCTTGAGTGATAACCCCGCCATCTTGTTTGCCTTGTTATCAGTTCATTAGTTGTAAAATTGTTTAAATCATTTTACAGTTGTTTTAGGGTTTTAGGGTTTATGGCGTTACTTCGTCATTGCAATGAAGTTGTACAATTGGATATACCTTTTTCACAGAAAAGGTTAGCAAGTTATTTTATCACTAAAATCAGGTTTGTTTACGTCTTGTGGCTACACTTTTAAAAACAGTCAGTTTATGTTCACGGATTGGCCCCATTCACTTCCATTGTGTGTGCCTCACTGTAACCGTAATTTTGGCTTTGTTTTTTTAAAGGAACGAGTCAAAATTAATTGTTGTTGTAAATAACATTATGCCACAAATGCTGTCAGTTGAGCTTAACTTGTATTGGACATGGAATATTCCTTTTTTATATTAATTTAACTGCATTAGATATAAAAATATGACAATAATTAGCATCTGCAAACAAATGATGCTAGACCTTTTCTTATTAATAGTTGAGAACACTTATTAGTGGATGTATAAATTCAGTTCCCCTCAAGTTCACACGGGTATCCTAGAAGAGTAAACATAGGTGCATTTATAAGGGTGGAGAACAATATTCCTCCTGATTCGCTATACCTGCGAAATGAATGCTCCGCTGAAAAACAGAATCACCACCGGGGGTCTGGCAATGACTTACTGCTGACACAAGAAAAAGTGATTTTCAAGACTCTGGTAATTAGCGCCGCAAAGACAGAAAGTTACCAGGAGTGAATCAGCCACTACATCATCGCGTGTTCTCCTAATTAGGGCGAATGCTCCTGTTTATCTGGGCATTGAGACGGTCAAACCACTTTTCCCCCTGCACCAATCAATGAAGTACTTAGTTGATGACTTGGACAGTGTGGTTCAATCATTTAGTCAGGAAGGCCTATGTATTTTCAATGCAGGTCAGACTGCAGTAACACATGATGTAATTCAGGCCTGAAACGCTGTAATTCTATTCATAAACACAAGATATGTTCCAAGCTTATTGATGTACACATTTGTTTCCCAATTTAGAGAATAGAATAGAATAGAATAGAATAGCTGGGCTAGTTGAAATTGTTGTAGATAACATTTAACATATAGGGACAGTGTGAAAGTACAACAGTACGTTACAAAATGCAAAAACTCATTTAGAATATAGGCTGAAGTACAGTAAAAAATAAAATGTACAGTATGCAAACTGTGATACAGTTCATGTAACAGGAGCCAGCTGGTAGCTGTGTGGTATGTGTGGAGCGGGTCGGGCAGGGCCAGTTGCAGTGGTACCGTGACCCGTATGGGAGTGAGGTTTAGGGGGGTGAGTGTAACGGAAGCCAGCTGGTACGTTATAGCTGTGTGGTATGTGTAAATCTCAATCCCCTGGCTTCAAGATGCACACTAGCGACTGATGCTAGGGGCTGTAGCCTTTAGCCACATCGTTAGTGTGCCCACCTCCCATGCCAGAGACCCCGGTTCGACTCCCGCTTGGAGCAAGTAGAGCAGGACTGTTTACATTCACACAGATTATAGATGGATCAGAGGATTATAATGTTCATAATATGCTGGAGTAAAATGTAGGTGCACATTTTTTCTAAATTTTGGATACAAAAAATTTCTGAACTCCACTGTAACATATGGGTGATACAATCTCATGATACATTTCCTGGTCATTTTTTAACCCTGAATCAATACAAAAATATGAAATTATATTTTGCATAAACAAAATTAATCTTCAGGACCAGTACTTTTTTTTTTTTTACATTGTGACACATTTAAGGGCACATTTAAGCACATTTTACCCCCAATTCTCATTACTGTAATGCGTCTGGATGTTTTACTTTTACTATTGCCATTGTTTTCAATGATGATTCTCATTACCGTAACACTGTAATTTTCTCACCTTTTTACATTTACATTTATGCATTTGGCAGACGCTTTTATCCAAAGCGACTTACAGTGCACTTATTACAGGGACAATCCCCCTGGAGCAACCTGGATTTAAGTGCCTTGCTCAAAGACACAATGGTGATGGCTGTGGGGATTGAACCAGCAACCTGATTACCAGTTATGTGCTTTAGCCCACTACGCCACCACCACTACTAATTATTAGAGTTCAAAATCTTTTTTTAAATCGGTAATTGCGGTAATAAGAATAATGACCTTCTTTTTTTAAATTGTGCTAATGAGAATCAGGGGGTAAAATGTGCGTAATTGTCAGAAAAATAATGTCACAACAGAGAATGTTAATGGTGCTTGCCCACGCTAAACTCACCATCATGATGATACAGTGTTGTGGGTGGTTACCAGGGCATTGCTATTCAGTTGCTAACATATTTTGAGTTGTCTTTAGGATGTTGCAGTTGTGTGTTTGCTATATGGTTGCTTGTAGGCCAAAGTCAAAAGAATCTTAAGTCTCCATGATCTTCTGGTTCTTAGATTTGGTTTGTATCCCTCCTTGAATGCTAGGGAATTCTTTGCCTGTTTTATCATCCACTAGGAGAAGATCGTAAGTTAAATCACTTTGTAAAGTAATAGCACACCTCTTTATTCAAACTCATAACCCAGTTGTAATACTGATGCTTCCTTTACAAATCACCAATAACAATAAGTCCTCTCTAATAAGTATCTATCAGAAATCTGGTGCGTTATTTATGTAAGCCTCATGCAACATGCTGGCACATGTTGTGCAAGTCTGACCAGGAATTATCATAATCTTGCAGGATGTTACCAGCTTTCTTTAGACTTCCTAGGAGACACGACATCATCCGATGAGAATATTGCTCACTTATTAATGAATAGACTGTCTTTATTTTCTGGCTCGTTTACCTTACCAAGCATCATTTTTAGATACTTAACTGGTTTTAAACGTCTCCGCTTTTGTTAATTTCATCTGATTACTCATCCCAGGGAATCGATAGGATGTGGGCAGAAATAAACATGTATCGAACAGAAAAGGAAAGCTGGACTCAAGGGTGGGATAAGAGAAGACCCCCCTCCCTATGGGAGTGTACCCCAAATTGGGCTTGCTAACACACACACACACACACACACACAGAGAGAGAGAGAGAGCCACTGATGGTAAGGCCAGAGCATCTTATTCCAAACCTATTCCACATCAGATTGTAAGATTAAAGACTCATTCTGCCAGTTTGACTCTTTTTCAAAAGTTGGAGCAGAGTGCAATACTGCTAGTGTTAAAATTGTTAACAAAAACAAAGTGAAAGCATTAATAAAAGTAATAACTTAAAGGAATAGTAAAATTCTCTCATCATTTTCTCACCCTCATGCCATCCCAGATGTGTATGACTTTCTTTCTTCTGCAGAACACAAATGAAGATTTTTAGAAGAATATTTCAGCTCTGTAGGTCCATACAATACAAGTGAATGGGTGCCAAAATGTTAGCACTCCAAAAAGCACATAAAGGCATCATAAAAGTAATCCATATGACTCCAGTGTTTTAATCCATCTCTTCAGAAGTGATATGATAGGTGTGGGTGAGAAACAGTTAAATTTTTAAGTCCTTTTATGCTAGAAATTGTACTCCCTGCCCAGTAGGGGGCGATATGCATGAAGAATGTGAATCACCAAAAACACAAGAAGAAGAATGTGAAAGCTAAAGTGGAGACTGACTATGCAGGGAGGAGAATTTCTAGTAAGAAAGGACTTTACTATTGATCTGTTTCTAACCCACACCTATTATATCATGTCTGAAGACATTGATTTAACCACTGGAGTATTATGGATTACCTTTATGGTGACTTATTTGATTTTGGAGCTTAAAATGTTTGGCACCCATTCACTTGCATTGTATGGACCTACAGAGCTGAGATATTCTTCTAAAAATCTTCATTTTAGTACAGCAGATGACAGAAAGTCATACATATCTAGGATGGCATAATGGTGATTAAATGATGAGAGAATTTTCATTTTTGGGTGAACTACTCCTTTCCAAGAATAGTTTACCCAAAAATGAAAACTCTATTATTAATCATTTATTATTTACCCAAAAATGTTTTACTCTATTATATACCATAATGTTACTTCAAATCCCAAATGACTGACTTTGTTTGGTGGAAAACAAATAGAACATTTTTGATACATTTTCACACTGATTTTTGCCATATAATGAAAGTTTATAGTGACTACGGGCTGTCAACTTCTAAAAAGTACTTTAGAGCTCCAAAAAGGACAAAAAAAATAAATAAAATAAAAATATTAATAATAATCCAAAATCATAGAAGCATACAAATCAAATATGGTGACTACAGCACAGTCTGGATGTCAGTTACATCAAACCTCATTGGTTACTGATTGTATCCCGATGCCAAATCTACATCATATTTACCATATTTTATTTGGGAGATTTTTTTATTTTGGGTGATTTTTTTTTTTTTTTTTTTTTTTTCTTGAAAGCCTGAAGTCACTATTCACTTCCATTATATGGCAAAAAAGCTTTGTGAACACTTTAAAAAAAATCCTTTTGTACTTCACAGAGGAAAGAAGGTGGGTGAGTAAATAATGAAAGAATTTTCATTTTTGGCTAACTTTACTTTTAATGTAACTGGAAAAACTGAAACAAAGCTCAAATAATAAAAAAAAGTATATCTCCAAAACTAACTCAAATAAAATAAAAATGACCACAAATTCATTTTAGTTTTAGCTTTTGATACACAGTATATCATTCATTCATCGAATATTATACATGCACTAAATTCATATCAACACTTTTAGACTTACAAAAACTAAACTGAAAGGACAAATTATAATAACTATAAGGCCAGTAAAGGTCAACAGACAGCTGTTGGATTTCAAGAGCCAACCATGTCTGTTTGAGCTGTAATGTTTGCCATGTTTTCCAATTATAAATGACAGGCACAGACAAACATACGACGGGCTGAAACACAGTCCCACTCGATGCATACAACCACATTGGTTGACAACTTCCTAATTCAGAACAGCTCCACAGCACGAAATGCAGCTGATACAAAAGAGGATCAAACCCTCCCCCTTCTTCTTCCTCCCACCAGCCACGTCCCAATCAGACCGACCAACCAATTTATCATCCTCACCTGCGGTCGCTCCATTTATCATCCTTAGATCGGATCTCCACCAGACAGGAAATGTTTATTTTCGCTCATTACAGTCGCCAGCATTCCCTCTTCCACCAATGCCCCTCCACCCCGGTGTGATACCGCGCCCGTCTGATCTCATTGCATGTACCCCTGTCTCATACAGACCATGCACCGCTGCCCTCAGCCATCAACCCCTCACTAAGAGTTGGACAGCATCCAGAACCACCATATTTGCATTTAAATGGCCAAAAAATACACATTTCACAGCCCGTTATTAGATTACGCTCCTCCTCCCATGATATCTCTTATTAGCAACCGGAAAGGTTAAATGGCTAATATTGTTGAGTCACACCAGTACTTGTAATAAAATGTATGCGATGCTGCACAAAGTCATATGGGGGGTTAGGGGGGAATTACCTTCTTTTTATACATCAGCGGCATCCCAATTATTCTGTCAGACCTGCGGTGATAGCAAATAACACCCACTTTTCATACTGAAGTTAACTCATTCAGGCAAGACTACATTAGAGTTGAATTATGAAGAGCCAGTAGGGATTTGTTTCCTATCTGAATAAAACCCTTCATCCTCGGCAATATGATCAAGAGAAACGTATCATTACAGTGACTGCTACAAGCTACCCTTGATTGCACACCGTGTAGTGTAAACGGTAAACAACCATCTCCCTCCACTGATAAGGACACTTGAGCCCCATTTTACACTTTGCTTTATTCAAGATAAATTATTACAATCCTCACTCAGTAGGGAAAAAGGACTGTAGTTGGCAGCAAACATCCCACTTGTTCCCCCACATGCTGATCAGTTTTGAAATTTTCATCACCAACCAAATCCTTCCAAAACTCTCTATTTTATTTCTTAGTTAACATCGATGTGTTTCAAGACCTTTCTGTTTGTACGAAACACGAATGCTCAATAACTGGTAAATTGACTACTGCTTCAACTTTTCATTTGTACATTTTCACTGCTTGTGTTGCTGTGTATTGGTTCACTATGTATTTCTGGACCTTAGTTACTAGACTTGGTTTGACTGGGATGAAGCAAAGCTCCTTATATAGCCCTTCTCCCCCGTATTTAGCTGAAAACAGAAATTCTGTCTCCACTGTCCCTGCTGACAAGACAATCCCACACTTTTCTTTATTGCAATAGAGCCTGGGAGGAGATATCAACTGCATCCTTAGGTCTTGTTTTGTGTATTGTAATATACTTCCATAATAAGGGAATCAAGGGTATTGAAAAGTGCAAATTGACAAATCACAGGCCTCCTTTAAAGGCCCCATAAAAGTGGAGTTTTGTGGCTTTTAGTCCTTGTATAATAACTTTGAAATCTCATATATGCTAGTGTACACTCCTAAAAATGTACGAAATTATGTTTTAGAAGACTCATTTACTGTATATATGGGGGGGGGGGCTGGTGTATTGGCGACTTGCCCTGCGACCTCGATATCATTAATGCCGATGTCAGTGGTCCAGGGGGGAGGCTTACATGTTGCATGATTTTCCTGTGGACTGTATTACATAATTTACAACAAAAAACTCGCTTTGGTGCCACTCTGTGGACATTTCACCTGGAAACTGGAGCTCACATGTGCCCATTCCTCCAACAACACTTCCAGCTTCGACCACTGGAGGCAGTGATTCTATTTTCGCAAAGCACAGACCGATTTCAGCAGCAAAACTTTTGACATAAATTTGCAAAACTGGAATATATTGTTCATGAGGTCTTTTTTTATAAAGCTTATTTCTTGTATGAGGCCTTGAGTGGAGGGTAATTTGTAGGATATGCATGCAACACAGTGTGTTGTTGAGTGTGTGTGTGAGTGTGTGTACGTGCATGCGTATAAGCGGATGTCCAATCCCACTGGAATATATCTGATGAGATTAAATTGTCTGAAGTCTCTCCACCTGAACCAAAGTGATTCACACTAGATGGCAGAGAGCCCAAGAGACAGTAAGATTTATTTGACAATAACACAAAAAGCAAGCACTCCACTGCCTTTGCATAAGCACAATAAGGATGGAAGAATTAATCGCAAAAGGATGCATTTAACTTTTGCTACAAAAACCTGTAGTTTTACCTGGATTCCAGAGTCACGTTAATATTTCAGAGCACTGAACTACTGAATTAGACGTGCTGAGTGCTATATGAATTCTTAGTATTCCTAAAATAAAACCCTTTTCCATTTATCCAATTTTATAACTGCCAGTATTACTGTAATAAAGATATTGCAAGTCCATTTTAATAGGTAATTATATACTTTATTCACTTTCATTATATGGAACAAAGATGCAATGAAATTGAATAGTGACTGAGACTAACATTCTGCCTAACATCTCCTTTTGTTTTTTCATGGAAGAAAGAGAGTCATACAAGTTTGGAGTAAATGCCAACAGAACTTTCATTTTTGGATGAAATATCCCTTTAAAGTAGGTAAAATTTGAAAATGAGAAATTTCAAGTAGCGTTCACCAATGCTTGTTATTTTGACAAATTCAGTTCCATGCACGCTACGCAGAAGTGTATTTTGATTAATTGAACTGCCTTTTGCTCAATTACTCGTTTCCAAAGTGACAAATATGACAAATCTTATTCCAGTCTTTTGCAATTTCTTCAGACACAGACTTATAACCATGAGTTATGTATTTAATAAAACTCAGTTGGACCCAAAAACTTTAAATATTTTATGTATTTGTTTCATACGAGTTAGTAAAAGTGACAGAATACACAGTAGACTTATGATAGTTCATTGTATAACCTATTTCATAGTTAGGTTACTTTGAAGTTTGCTTGTATTATGCAAGAGCACTCTGTATGAAACATTTATGCTTACACACTAGTCTCAAAGGTGAAATGAAACCCTTTATTTTGCACTAAGAACCTGAGCAAGAATAGAAACACATTAAATAAATTGCTACAGGAAATATCCAAGCAACTTTGGCACAAAGTATTTGACAAATAGCAGATGGAAACTGGCAGGAGGGGTAAAAACGCTGACTTAGGGAGAACAGACCTAAAAAGTGATCTGACACTGACCCTTACTATAGCCACCACTGGATCGAGTTTGATATTTCTCCACAGGGGAGAGATTTGACTGGCAGTTCAATTAAATGAAATGACATCTCTTACTAAACCATGGTTGCATTTTATGCAGGCTAATAATACAAGAATACCTCCATGCTTGTTTGCCTCAGGTAAGAGATCAAAAAGCATGATTATTTTCAAAGTCTTTAAACAACCTGCTGAGGAAAAAAAATCTTAAACCAGCCTTAGATTATTTGCTGATCTTAGCTGGTTTAAACTGGTCTCCCGTGTTTAGTTGGGTGTCCAAAACTCCTCTAACCCCCTTTAAACCAGTAAACAGACCAGACTGACCAGGCTGGGAGACCAGCTAAAACCATAAAACCAGTTTAGGCTGGTTAAAGATGTTTTTTTGTTTTTCAGAAGGAAGGCCTGTTTCTAAGCAATCCATGTATTCCATACACTTTCTTTGAATACTTTGTACCCTATGTTTTGCATCAGTATTCAATTACATCCGATATTGTGACATCTTCACCAAAGCTGGTGAGGTAAAGAATGCTATTTTTGCATAATTACATCTATTGAGTGGCCCAGCATGCTGTAATACACGGCTGATGAAGGGGGTGAGAACCAGCTGCCAGCTGTGGCGTAATAAAACCCTTTTATGCCTCGTGCTGATTGCCGCGCCATGGAGGTAGAGTTTATGACCACCGAGCTGATTTCTGCTCCAGAATAGCCTGTTTTTTACTGAGATCTAAAGAAGGCAATGTGGGGATGCATGTTTAACCGGAAGTTTGGATTAATCGTCGGTGTCCCTAATGAGATGTGTGTTATAGATGCATGGCTGATGGCGTTCATCCATCATCGCACGGCAGCCTTGCGCTCAAGCAGCAAGTGGCCTCTCTCATAAACTTTTCATACTAACCATAGTTTATGACAAAGTACCATAATTATTAGGCTATGATTAATGTGACTACAATAAAATCTGGAACTGGTAAACTGTAAATGTGCTTTATGCAGTAGCATCTAAATTAACTGGGATTTATCAAGTAAAGATATTTTTTAAAATATATAATATTTAATATGACAATCAACTTGACTACAAAAACATACATCTCCAACTACATTTTAAGGATCAAGTCAGATAGTAATAGCTCATGAAGGTCACAACTTTACATTTTCACTTTTTATTGTGTAACTTGGTATTCATCATACATAAAAAAAAAAAAAAATATTAAACTGAATAATTTTTTACAATATTTTTTTTTCTTCTATTTTTTAAATAAATTAAATAACAGAAATATTCATAAAGGTTCTTATGTTGTAGGAGACCTTAAAAGAATATTCCGGGTTCAATACAAGTTAAACTCAATTGACATTATTTGGCAAAATGTTTATTAGCTTTTTACCTAATTTCTCCTTAAGCCAAAATCTGGGTTACAGTGGGGCACTTACAATGGAAATGAATAGGGCCAATCCGTAAACTTTAAAATACTCACTGCTTTAAAAGTATAGCCACAACACATAATATGTATTTAATATATATATAACTTAACCCTAACCCTAACCTAACCCTAACATTCGGAAGGAAATTGGTATTTTAATTCACCAAAGTGGCAATCAACTGATCACAAAGTATAGTCAGGACAATACTGATGTAAAAAAACAAAGGTGTACACTACAGTCTTCAAAGACAAATGACAACTGGCTCTAACAAGGACAGAAAGAGATGTGGAAGGCCAGATGTACAACTAAACAAGAGGAGAAGTACATCAGAGACTCTAGTTTGAGAAATAGACACCTCGCATGTCCTCAGCTGACAGCTTCATTGAATTCTACCCGCTCAACACAAGTTTCATCTACAACAGTAAAGAGAAGACTCAGGGGTGCAGGCCTTATGGGAAGAATTGCAAAGAAAAAGCCACTTTTGAAACAGAAAAACAAAAAGAAAAGGTTAGAGTGGGCAAAGAAACACAGAAATTGGACAACAGATAATCGGAAAAGAGTGTTATGGATCTTAACTTCATTGAGCTTTTGTGGGATCAGCTAGACTGTAAGGTGCATGAGAAGTGCCCGACAAGACAGCCACATCCATAGCAAGTGCTACAGGAAGTGTGGGGTGAAATGTCACCTGAGTATCTGCACAAACTGACAGCTAGAATGCCAATGATCTGCAAAGCTGTCATTGCTGCACGTGGAGGATTCTTTGATGAGAACTCTTTGAAGTAGTTTAAGAAGTTCTGAAAAAAAATTTAATTGTAATTTTTCACGTTATTAATGTCCTGACTATACATTGTGATCAGTTGAATACCACTTTGGTGAATAAAAGTACCAATTTCTTTCCATAAGAGCAAAATCTTTACATTATTCCAAACTTTTAGCCGCCAGTGTATATACAGCATATAAATATATATATATATATATATATATATATATATATATATATGTATATATATAATGTTATCATTATCTTAGTGTGATAAAATCACTTACTAACCTTTTCTGTGTAAAGTTATACAATTATACAACTGCAATGCCATGACAACATAACATCTTAAACCCTAAAACGAATGTAAAAACAATAAACAACCTTACAGCTCAAATAATACACAAGTTTTAAGAGAAAAAAATAATGTAAGTGCTTTTATACAGTTATATCTTTCACATTTCTGCCTTTATACCCTCCAAAAATTGTCCCCATACACTTCCATTGTAAGTGCCTCTCTTTAACCTCAGTTTGTGCTTTTTTTTTTAAATAAAAGGTGTGACAAATCACAATTATTTGTTGTGGTAATCATCATTATGCCACAAATACTGTTGATTGTGCTTAACTTGTCTTGAACCCGGATCATTCCTTTAAATTAACTTATTGTAGTTTTACAGTAGTAACAGTAACTGTACTTTTTTGCTGCAACTATGGTTACTAAATTTTAAGGGCCCGTCCACTATATGTGCACGCCTCACGTTTAACTGAATGTGTTGATTAGCTTTCATTACAAGACCTGATTCAGTTTGTAAACTGACCACTTAGGCCTTTTCTGGTCAATTGTTCAATTTCTTTCCATAATTTTTAGCAGATGTAATAATCATAAATAATAATAATAAAAATAAAAAAAAAATACATCCAATTACTAGTTATGAAATAAAACAAAAATTTACAAATAAATTTGTCATAATTAGAGGCTGAAAGCTAGTCACATTGTTGTCAAAGATCAAATGGGATGTGTGTGCTGGTAGCGATAACTCTCTCTAAAAATACACAAGCACTTACTCAAATGATGCTGATTAGATTACTGGCCAAACTTTTCTTTTTTTTTTTTTTTCTTTTTTTTTAAATGAGGGCATTAAATACAGTCATGAATCTTGTTCTTCCTCCCAAATGGGAGCAACATCAGGGGCAGCGGAGGATTAATGGTCATTCCTCCTGCATTCTCCTTTTTCTCCAGGGCCAGGGTTTCTATTCACCCACAGGCTAATGCAAATTAATATCCACTCTCCCAGAAAATGAGTCCTGCCGAGCTCCTGCAGATGCCGAAAGAGAGTTGCGAAGCACAAACACTTCATTAACCATTTCTTCCCGTATTAATGAAAATAAAATGCATGGATCTCAGCCACAGACTGGATGGTGGATGGTGGTAATCAGTTTTACGCTTCATTGTTTATTAGAAGAGGAATAGGAAGTCATCCACCCATGGCTGCGGCTCAGTTAGTGCTACGTATAACATCCAGGGAGTTTTGGGGACAAACAGAAACTCTGTTCACTGTGTTGTTGTCCTTGATACGATTTGCTTATCTTTCACTCATCCTTTCATTCTGGTTACCAGTGTGTAAAATGATAAATGGCCAAGTTTCAGAACACTGTTGACCTTGACAAGGTTAAATGTCTACACTGATCGGTGGCTAAGAGTGTGAATTTCATCAATGTCAGGCTACGCATGTACTGAAAGTAACAAGCACATAGGTAGCTGACATGAAATACTTCAACCCACTTTATATCAGGTGTCTTTAACTACTATGTACTTATGAATTTGATAAAAATGTACTTATTATGTACATACTGTGCATGTTGTTGCATTGTGTCACGTGGTTATCAGGAGATATGAGAAGGGAAGTGGTGGATCTATCAGCAGACTTTTAATAAAGATGTTGAAAACACTGACAAATATCAAACAAATGAAACAACACTAAATAACCAACTAGTACAACTGAGAACTGACAAGGATGGAAGAAAACTAGAGGGTATTTATACAAATGGGAGTTGATGAGGGAATGGAGAACAGGTGAAGAAGATGAGGAATAGATGGCAGTGATGAGGACAGTGCATTATGGGGAATGTAGTTCGGGGAAATCTGAAGACAGAGGACAAAAACGATACCAAAATAAGAGTCCTTGGAACAGAACGGTGAATAACTGTGACACATTGCACTTACATTTAAAGTACCTGCGTTTACTTACATTTGTAATTACACTCTTATCCCTAAACCTAACCTTACCCCAAACCCTAACCCTACTTCTAAACCTACCCATACCTCAAACTCAGTAGCAGCAAATGTGAATCTTGTGAGAATTTTGCAGAACAACATGTAGTTATACAATAAATTCATTGAATTGTATGTATTTTAATGTTTGTATGTAGTAGTTAAAAATGCCTAATATAAAGTAGGACCAAATACTTTTTAGAAAGCTGACGTCAACATCTTGATGTAGATAAAAAGTCTACAGTCAGTTTATGCATAAATTACTCAGATATTGAAGCTTTCAAGTGATAAGACTCTCAAATCTTAAGACTTCTAAATTCTTACATAATGATTAAACAGGCAGATTTTGGTACACCTTGATCATGCTTTTACTCTTATCATGCTGCCTCTTAGTACCCATTCTTTCAGTCCATCATCTGTTCCTCTTTCCTCTTGATGGTTGTTTGTTTATTTGTGAAATTTCACTCTTGCATGCGCTAACTGGGCCACGCTTCCCGCAGCCGCACGCTGCACAGATGGAGAGTCGCCTCAGGTGGATTTGTCACTTTATCCGCAATTAAACTTTCTGACCAACATGCCCTGCGGACTGAGTCCAATGCCCATGACACTGTTTGTTATCGGTAGTTTTGGGAAAAGGAAGGGTTTGCACATGCCAACTAATGTCTGACAAATTAAAAGTGTTATGCACTCAGGCTTGTGTGACTTTCATGCTGTAGATTTAAAAGAACCGTTCAGGAATCAGACAACACTTTTCAAGCTGTGTGTTTCGCACTAACGATTCAAAAGAATCAGCTCATACAAGACAGTTATTCGGGAACCCCAATTCTGGTCATACTGTTTGTTTTGTGCTGTAGATTCAAAAGAACCGGCACATAAGAGTTATTCATTCTGGAACCCTACCACGCTGGTCGTGCTGTAGATAAGAACCGGCTCATGGAAAACGCACAGCATCGGTTGTGCTGTTGATTCAAAAGTACGGCTCATAAGAGTCATTGATTCAGGAACTGTATGTTTCACACTGTAGATTCAAAAGAACCGGAACTTACGAGTCATTAGTTCAGGAACCGCACTACACTGGTCATGAGATAGATTGAAAAGAACTGGCTCAGAAGAGTCAATCATTCAGAAATCAGACCATACTGGTTGCACTGTATGTTTCAAGCTGTAGATGGCATTGCAGTGGCAATGAAATGCGCAGCAGAAAACACTTTTTTAATACAGTGTATTTTAGTAGGATGTTCCATTCGCATCAGTGGAAAAATGCACGTTCAAGAACCGCTAACAGAACCGAAAGTCATTAAAATCATAGAGAACCGGCTCTTGATTCCCAGCCCTACATTTGGCAGGGCAAGACTTTTAGTGGATAACAACTTAAATTAAAGACTGTTTGCTGCAAAAAGCTCTTGTATGGCTTCAGAAGACTTGGAATATAGCGAATGGGTCATATAGACCATTTTTATTATTCTTTTATAGTGCTTTTGTTTTGTTTTGTTTTTTGTTTTTTGTTATTTTTAAGCCTGACAGCTCAAGTCCCTGTTAACTTTAAACATATGGGTTTGGAACAACATAAGGGTGAGTAAACGATGACTGACTTTTTGCTTTTTGGGTGAACTATCCCTTTAACCTCAAGCCGCTCAGATGATCTCACATTAAATGCAGTAGCCTTCTGTCTTCCAAATTGTCACTTTTTTTAGTGCCACTCTCTAAATACAATAGTGCTGAACTCCTAAACATGCAAAAAATAATATAGTGATTTAAACTCTTTCCAACACGGTTAATTGAGCATGTTTCACAGTTGCATGATTTATCAAGCATATGACACAGTGGCATATTTGCTTCTCAATTTAATTACCCCTTTCTGCTTGTCAAACAGGAACGATACAGAGGCAGTGGTACAATTTCCTGTTGTGAGGGACTAAAAATACCTCAGAGTTGTCGAACTAGACAGATTCAGTTTAAAAGGAGTAAAAATAACTCTGCAGCTCAAACATACAGTAGCTCAACAAAAGCACAAGGATAGTAGCTGCGTTCGTACAGTATGTGTAAGTAATATTATAATGCATACGAATATGTTTGCATAAGGAGCCGCATATAAATGTGTGTGTGTGTGTATGGCTTTTTTCACAAGAGGTGTGAATGCAATGCAAAAGACCCTGGGAGCCAACGAAGAGCCCGCTCTGATGAAAATACTCTGCTAAAGGCCAGTGCCGAATGGAGTTATCAGAGAGCTGTTTGTTAGAGCACTTCTCCCACCTTTTCTCATTTGGTGAGCTTTAAATTAGATTCAGCCAGTTACTGCCATCAGTTTTCAGCAGTCCATCCACCTTCTTTACTCTCTGCATTCTAATTTGATTCTCTTTCATTCCACATTCATTTTCCTCTCTCTCTCCCTCTCTGATTCACTCACTCACTCCCTCTTAAACTCCTCAACATTTCTGTCTCAGCAGTCCAATTTCATTCCAATCAATACTCTACTGTCCAGTGAAAAAAGGAGCCAAAAGCAACAATGAAAGGCATTGTCAATCCAAGCAGGTCAGTGATATTGTGTAGCACATTAAAGCAGAAACAGCTGATTTAGAAACTCGAAATAAACAGATTGCGGTTTGCATTTCCTAATGCGGTTTCATTGGATTTGAAATATTTCCAAGTTAAACATTAATTGCAATAAGTGGGTAAGACAAAATCAAGCCAGCTTTTTCAATATTGTTCCATTTCCTTGTAAATAAAGGTATTTCTTGCCTAACTAAGCTAAGAATTTCAACTAAAAGAAGAAGGGAGTGATCTCAACAGCTCATTTGCATATAGAGGAGGTTGCAAAATCATGACCAGTGCAAAATGAAATTGGTCACTGATGAGAAAATAAAATTATTTTCTTTGCTCCGAGAGACTGAAGTACACTCTGTTCTGCAAGGGATAAACACTTTATATGGAGCTTTACAAATCATTTGAAGGTCATCATCTGAATATTGCAATAGAAGCTGGAAATATAATTGAAAGAACATCCAGTAATGGATGACAATAAGAACAAATTAATCGAACTGTGTTTCTATCCCATTTACAACTTATCTGTGCTGATAGCAAGTGTAAGGGAAATGGGAAAACTCTTATCTTCAACTTAATTAGTGGGGTTATCTAAATTATGGCCCTTATCTGTTTTAATTATTAATTTAAATTTAAAATTACTTCTGCGTCTGTACTGTCTAATACAGTGTGGGGGATCATGTTAGACATTGCTTAAAGGGATTGTTCACACAAAAATGAAAATTCTGTCATCACTTACTTACCCTCATGTTGTTCAAAACCGATACAGCAACTGCTATGATTGTCATGCCTTTAGACCTAAACTGTTTTAGTCACAACTTATTTAATATGAGGTGCCATCTGGTTGTGTTCATAGTGAGTCATCCTAAAGACCCAAAGAACAGGAGAAAGTTTGAACCTCAAATCCACCATTCAATTACAAACCCATCAGCTCCAAACTGCAGTCAGATTTCAGCACCATGGAGAGCTCACAAAGAAAACTAAGCGCAGCTGAGTGCTCTTGTTTCAACTTGGGAATTTCCATGTGTGGATGTGTGTTTTTAGGTCTGTTTGTTGAAAGTGGCTTGAAATGTAATTTTCCTACCTGACTGGATGGGTTCTGTTAGATTGTTGCCCCAATTTTCTAAATGTTAGGCCCATTTTAGGCATTTCATTCAATTTAATTATCTGATCCTGCAATAAAAAAGGATTTTTGCTGCTTGTTCAACTTACTTAATGAAAATGAACCAAGGCAACACAACTCTATAACATTTTGTCACAATTTGTTTTCATTGTGTTCTGTCTATTTAAATTTGTATAATGGAAGCTTGCTAAATCCATTTGAGTTGGGACCACACAAATACTTTTTGTGGTGTTAATGTAGCATTGATGAAACTGGGCAGAGGATTTACATTTCCCAGCATGCTTTGCATGGGACTGGATTAGAAGAAAAAGTGTTGAAATTAAGTGTTATTTCATGCATTTTTGAGCAAGATGAGAATAGGAAGATACAGGTGCATCTCAATAAATTAGAATGTCGTGGAAAAGTTCATTTATTTCAGTAATTCAACTCAAATTGTGAAACTCGTGTATTAAATAAATTAAATGCACACAGACTGAAGTAGTTTAAGTCTTTGGTTCTTTTAATTGTGATGATTTTGGCTCATATTTAACAAAAACCCACCAATTCACTATCTCAAAAAATTAGAATATGGTGACATGCCAATCAGCTAATCAACTCAAAACACCTGCAAAGGTTTCCTGAGCCTTCAAAATGGTCTCTCAGTTTGGTTCACTAGGCAACACAATCATGGGGAAGACTGCTGATCTGACAGTTGTCCAGAAGACAATCATTGACACCCTTCACAAGGAGGGTAAGCCACAAACATTCATTGCCAAAGAAGCTGGCTGTGCACAGAGTGCTGTATCCAAGCATGTAAACAAAAAGTTGAGTGGAAGGAAAAAGTGTGGAAGAAAAAGATGCACAACCAACCGAGAGAACCGCAGCCTTATGAGGATTGTCAAGCAAAATCGATTCAAGAATTTGGGTGAACTTCACAAGGAATAGACTGAGGCTGGGGTCAAGGCATCAACCACACACAGACATGTCAAGGAATTTGGCTACAGTTGTCGTATTCCTCTTGTTAAGCCACTCCTGAACCACAGACAACATCAGAGGTGTCTTACCTGGGCTAAGGAGAAGAAAAACTGGACTGTTGCCCAGTGGTCCAAAGTCCTCTTTTCAGATGAGAGCAAGTTTTGTATTTCATTTGGAAACCAAGGTCCTAGAGTCTGGAGGAAGGGTGGAGAAGCTCATAGCCCAAGTTGCTTGAAGTCCAGTGTTAAGTTTCCACAGTCTATGATGATTTGGGGTGCAATGTCATCTGCTGGTGTTGGTCCATTGTGTTTTTTGAAAACCAAAGTCACTGCACCCGTTTACCAAGAAATTTTGGAGCACTTCATGCTTCCTTCTGCTGACCAGCTTTTTAAAGATGCTGATTTCATTTTCCAGCAGGATTTGTCACCTGCCCACACTGGCAAAAGCACCAAAAGTTGGTTAAATGACCATGGTGTTGGTGTGCTTGACTGGCCAGCAAACTCACCAGACCTGAACCCCATAGAGAATCTATGGGGTATTGTCAAGAGGAAAATGAGAAACAAGAGACCAAAAAATGCAGATGAGCTGAAGGCCACTGTCAAAGAAACCTGGGCTTCCATACCACCTCAGCAGCGCCACAAACTGATCACCTTCTTGCCACGCCGGAATGAGGCAGTAATTAAAGCAAAAGGAGCCCCTACCAAGTATTGAGTACATATACAGTAAATGAACATACTTTCCAGAAGGCCAACAATTCACTAAAAATGTTTTTTTTATTGGTCTTATGATGTATTCTAATTTGTTGAGATAGTGAATTGGTGGGTTTTTGTTAAATGTGAGCAAAATCATCACAATTAAAAGAACCAAAGACTTAAACTACTTCAGTCTGTGTGCATTGAATTTATTTAATACACGAGTTTCACAATTTGAGTTGAATTACTGAAATAAATGAACTTTTCCATGACATTCTAATTTATTGAGATGCACCTGTAAGTGAATGTGTGCCAAAATTTTGAAGCTCCAAAATCCACATAAGGGCAAAATAAAATGTACTCCAGACGACTCTGGTGATTAAATCCATTTATGCTGAAGTTATATGATAGGTGTGGGTGAGAAACAGATCAATATTTAAGTCCTGTTTTGCTATAAATTCTCCTCCCTGCCAGTCAATTTTCACTTTCTCATTCTCCTTCTTCTGTTTTTGGTGATTCATATTCTTCTTGAATATCGCCCCCTAATGGGTAGGGAGGAGAATTTATGACAAAAAATGACTTAAATATTGATCTGTTTCTCACCCACACATATCATATTGTGTCTGAACACATGGATGTAACCACTGGAGTCATATGGATTATTTGTATGCTCCCTTTATGTGCAGTTTGGAGTTTTAAAATGTTGGCACACATTCACTTGCATTGTGAGGACCTACTGAGTTGAGATATTGAGTTTGATGAACCTAATAAAGTTAAGTTAAAACTACTATAGTGTATTAATTTGACATAATCCAACTAAATTATTTTGGCTCCATGAAACTGACTTGAATCTGAATGAAAGACTTTACATTTATTGTAAAAAATATATATAAACTCAGCAAAAAAAGAAACGTCCCTTTTTCAGGACACTGTGTTTTAAAGATAATTTTGTAAAAATCCAAATAACTTTACAGATCTTATTGTAAATGGTTTTAACAATGTTTTCCATGCTTGTTCAATGAACCATAAACAATTAATGAACATGCACCTGTTGAACGGTCGTTAAGACACTAACAGCTTACAGACGGTAGGCAATTAAGGTCACAGTTATAAAAACTTAGGACACTAAAGAGACCTTTCTACTGACTCATCTGTGTGAACGTGCCTTAGGCATGCTGCATGGAGGCATGAGGACTGCAGATGTGGCCAGGGTAATAAATTGCAATGTGCGTACAGTGAGACGCCTAAGACAGCGCTACAGGGAGACCGGAAGGACAGCTGATCATTTTTGCAGTGGCAGACCATGTGTAACAACACCTGCACAGGATCGGTACATCCGAATATCACACCTGCAGGACAGGTACAGGATGCCAAACAATAACTGCCCAAGTTACACTAGGAACGCACAATCCCTCCATCAGTGCTCAGACCGTCCGTAGTAGGCTGAGAGAGGCTGGACTGAGGACTGTTGTAAAGCAGGTCCTTACCAGACATCACCGGCAACAACGTCACCTATGGGCACAAACCCACCTACGCTGGACCAGACAGGACTGGCAAAAAGTGCTCTTCACTGATGAGTCGTGGTTTTGTCTCACCAGGGGTGATGGTCGGACTCGCGTTTATCGTCGAAGGAATGAGCGTTACACCGAGGCCTGTACTCTGGAGCTGGATCGATTTGGAGGTGGAGGGTCCGTTATGGTCTTGGGCGGTGTTTCACAGCATCATTGGACTGAGCTTGTTGTCATTGCAGGCAATCTCAACGCTGTGCATTACAGGGAAGTCATCCTCCTCCCTCATGTGGTACCCTTCCTGCAGGCTCATCCTGACATGATCCTCCAGCATGACAATGCCACCAGCCATACTGCTCGTTCTGTGCATGATTTCCTGCAAGACAGGAATGTCAGTGTTCTGCCATGGTCAGCGAAGAGCCGGATCTCAATCCCATTGAGCACATCTGGGACCTGTTGGATCGGAGGGTGAGGGCTAGGGCCATTCCCCCCAGAAATGTCCGGGAACTTGCAAGTGCCTTGGTGGAAGTGTGGGGTAACATCTCACAACAAGAACTGGCAAATCTGGTGCAGTCCATGAGGAGGAGATGCAGTAATTAATGCAGCTGGTGGCCACACCAGATACTGACTGTTACCCCCATAATTAAAAAGTATGTATAATTGGCTGTGTAAGACATTGCTCCAAACATTTCTTCTGTCAGTTTGAAAAATCCAACCAAATATGGCAAATGTCCTGTAGCGCATAATGGTGAACATAGTCATGTGACACGTCATGGGGGGCCTCCATGGTGTACCGGCCCATCTCAGTTCATAATCCGTCTTTGATAAGGCGTATTGATGCAATGCCACAGTGATATGTCCGCTGGTGCTAAAAGCGAAGTTTTAAAAGTGAATTTTCTCCCAAACAAATAATCTTTTTAGGGTTAATACTCTATCGAGTAAAATAAAACAAATCTGACCTCCCTACTGTAAACCTAACCAATAGTGTCATAAAAAGCATATATGAGATGAAAACCCAATTGCTGAAGCAACCACATCATTTTGTGGGGCTTCTATAGTATGCTGACTCACTCATACCCTAGTCCTTTGCATCGCAAGTGCAACGCTCTATCAGTTAAGCCACTGCAAATGTTAGAGCAAGCTTCTAAATTTAGTTGGTCATGTAATGCAAACATTAAAATGTATTGCCTTACAAGTTTGTAAAAGTGTTGTAAAAGGAACAAGGCAAAAAGTGTTTATGACATGGGCGTAGCAGTCATTTTAAAAGTGGGGGGGACACAGCTGTCAGTAGGTGGCTCACACAGACCCAACACTTACAGTGCAGTATTAATATATTACAGTATATATTAATATACAAGTATGATATGAGTATTATATCAATATATGTATTATTTACTTTTAATATTTGTAGTATTTTAAAGATTCAAGTATTGCAGAATAATTGCAAAATAATTGCAAAATTTAGCAAAATTAGCTGCAAAAATAAAGGGCATCTTGTGGAGCACTTGCTTCTGTTTCACACATGACAATAAAAGACAGAGCACAAGCTGGTCCTGAATAGAATTTTAATCAATTGAAATAGCATGTGCACAATTTTATTTTTTACTCTGTGCTTGTGCATTTAATGATTCAGTGACCATTTCTGGTGATGCCAGAAGGTGGTGACAAATGAGTGTCTTGTGTGAAATTAGTTAGTCACTGAATCAAAAGAAATTTTAATCCTTTTTATATCTACAGACCTACAAAGAGACTTTATTGGAGGTTTTAAGCATTATAAGAACAAAGCAAATGTATCATTTCCCTACAGTTTGTGAGCTGCTGAGCATGACTTTTATCAAAAGAAAACAATAATAGTCTTAGAATAATTATGATTTTTAATAAAGTCCATACGTTTTCATGTATAAAAAAGCGTGTCTACATATCTATTCACTTCAGTAAAATGCCTAAGTGTTCAAAGAACACAGCAGATCTATCTTTTTTCCTACAGTTTGTCGACTGCACACCAACACAGAGGTAAAAAACAGGAGCTGATATTAAAAATAGTTTTACATATTTAACATAGATCTAGTAATCTGCTTAAATTGGCCAAAAGAACCAATCAAACTATTACCTCACACACATAATGTAAAAAGCATAACTTAATGAAGACTCATGTGCTGATATAAACTCCACTTATAGTGTGTGCTTAAAAGAAGGATTGACCTTTGTTTTGTTTTTTCTGCGTGCATTTCACATAATTCTGCCAATCAAGAATGATATGCCGATAAATAACTCTCATTTGTGTGTTCCTCATCTCTAGATTATCCATTTAGATCAACATCAGTGCTGATAAAAAAACATGAATAAATGAGCATTGTTGAAAGCAACTTTGTAGAAATGAATGGAGCTGGTGATTAGACTGTCTGACTGACGGCCTGTTACATAAGGGTTGTTTCAGCTCATGAAACTCATTGGCTAGACGGTCGCTCAATCAGCCCAAAGTAACAAAACGCAAAGAATACTGTATACAAATCCACCCTTTGGACTCAGCATGGGTTTAGCTTGGAAAAGTGCGGGGGACAAAAATCACCTTTTTAAAGAGTGCGGGGGACATGTCCCCCACTTCCCCCACGGCTGCTACGCCCTTGGTTTATCAACTGATAATCGGCTGTTTTACTTGTGAGTTGTGTGAAAGGGAATAAAAGTCATTGTTGTTTTAAGCACCTCTAGGGTTAATTTCATCACGAAACTGCCGCGATATGTACAACGAGCCACATAAAGATCATTTTGCAAAAATGTAGGTACAGTAATGTGTTTCTATGCGATCAGTTGATAATTTGATATATTACCGAGTGAAACAGGATATACAATAATAATAAAAAAATGAAAGGTGGGACTTAATTTAATCTGTAAGGAATTGATTGCATCATGAAAGTATCTCTCTATCTCTCTATGACAAGTGGTTGGAAGGGAGGGATTTAAAAACAAGAGTCCTTAGTGACATCAGCAGAAAAGTAATTTTAGAGATGAAGCAAGTTTAATGAAAGATTATGAGGACAAACATGTTTTTTTGTTTTTTTGTTTGTTTGTCTTTTGAATATTGTGTAATGGTAAATAGTTCAATAAATCCAGGAATTTGTTTTAATACAATAAATATGAATAATTTTAAGTTGTATTATGTCTGGGTATTGCCAACCACCTCACGATACAATACATATCACTGTACATACAGTATGTTTTCTTTATCTGCATCAGATGTTAATTTCAATTTAATTATCTGTCGCAATACACTGTTAAAACAAATATAAAATGCTCTCCTCTCTATTTCTCTTTCTCTTTCTGCCTTTGATGCACTTTCACTCAACCGAACAAAAAAGCGGGACTATTTTAACAACACGATTGCTTTTTTCATACAGCCGTACAACCCTTTGGCACAATAACCACAGTTCCTGTGAGGTCTTTCAAATAAGACCATAAAGACCAGCCTTCTTCCAAAGTGTCTAGTAATACGTATTCAGTTTTACACAGTTTCATGTGCATCTGCATATGAATGTACATTTATAATAAAAGGCATTCACGAGCACTGACCCTTATTTCTGTGCTGAGAAACACCTGCATGGTGGTTTAATTAGTCCCATTACCCAGCATTCTCTCTGGCTGAACATTGATAATACAGCGAATGCAAACACTGTGTAATTGTATTCGTTGGCCTTGCTTGAAGCTGGCGTCAGCGATATATTAAAATGAGAACGGCACGCACACACGCGCAGAGAACTCGCACAAACACTCCACTCTCTAATCTCCTGCCTGAGTTAGCACTTGTTATGTTGAGGGGAGAGTCAAATAGTATGGACCACTGCCTCGCAGACAAATGTCCTACATTAGCATTTGAATATGTATTGTATTCTAATCTCCTTTCACTCAAGCATATTTGAATATAAACCAATTTCCTTCCTGCCTGTTCAGATTAGTCACTTTGCATTTGTGCGAAAGGACATGTTTAATATTCAGTATCAGATTTTCATATCTTGTTGGTTTATTGTGTGATATTGATATTTTAGGCTATAATACCTTTTTAGCAAATGCCGTGTCGTGGGTTTTACACATGGTTCTGTTTGATGCCCCATTCTTTTCTTTTTCAGTGAAATGTACTGGTCTTTGAAGCTGTCATAAACTTAAGAGGGATGTTGAACAAAGTTGTAGTGTGCTATATTTCATTTGGGCATTGATGGCAGGTGTTAGTGGGGTTTTTCATGGCTTAAAGGGGCAAGTCTGCTATTTTTTTGACATCAAGTATATCATCAAAGTATTATTAGAGGTGCTTACTGAACAAACCGCTGATGCTAGGGGTTGTAGCCTTTAGGCTTCTCATTATCGTGCTCGCCTCCCATGCCGGTTCGAATCCTGCTTGGAGCGGGCACGAGCAGGACCGGTTATAGTGGTGCCGTGACCCGGACAGGAGTGAGGTTTAGGGGGGTGAGTGTAATGAGAGCCAGCTGGTATGCGATAGCTGTGCTGTATGTGTAAACCTCACTCCCTGGCATCAAGAGGCGCACTAGCGATTGATGCTAGGGGCTGTAGCCTTTAGCCTCCCATGCCGGTTGACACCTGTTTGAATCCCGCTCCCAGCAAGTCGAGCAGGACCGGTTACATCACAATCCAATAATTATTGTTATTGAAACAATAAGAGAGAAACCCAGCGTGTGTGTGAGTGAAGAGTGAATCATGCAGTTCTCTAACCCTAAAATTGCAACTTATCGATTTTGTCGACTTATCGATGTATCAGTGCAGCCCTACAAAATACCATAGAGAATTAAGCTAGAAAAATACTTTACGCTGGTACACATATGCTGATGTGAACAATTGGCCAAAGAGTCATCTGGTAGAACATGTTTAATGTGCGTTCTTGCTTACTGTAGCAGTAAAAAACCTCAGTACTCAAAAGGGCGACAGAGTTACCTTCAAAAGCTTGTGGCATAAAATCAGATGTGTTTTTATTCTGGTAACTTGCATAAATATATTGACTTTAACTTACTTGCTCAGTAAAATTCTCTTTAAACTGTTGTTCTGTGATGACAGCAGTTGACTTGAAAGAGAAAACTCAGCATAGAAGCGGACAGTTCACACTAAGGTCTGCTATAGCGCCCCTTGTGGCAACATTGAGAATGCAACGTGTACTTGTGTTAAATTATGAATTACGGTCTGACACATATTGGAACACAGCCACATACAAAATCGAGATTTCACAGCTAGAAGCATTCAAAAGTAGTCTCTGAGTTTGTTGTTCCTTATGGAAAGTGCTTACATCATGGTGACACCAAGGAGTCACGGCTTACGAAGACCACAGTGGTGCTATTGTGGATCTCTTCACCTCTTCACATAATGAGAGGTTAAGAGCTTTTAAAATGGCCCATTAGCTTCACCAGAGCTATCATTAAAGGATTTGAGTTCTGCATGGGAGAGTCCAATCACTCTCTGTTCCTTACAGAGTGTGAAATCTTAAGAGTAGGGTCTCATGCTTCATATTAAGAGACTTCGTGTATGTACAATTACAGCCATTAGCTTACTGGAGGCTATGGATTCTGGAAGCAAAAATATAATTTGAGAAAAATATGGACTAATTATTCACTCTACTGCCAGAGATATTGGTGAACATGATTTACGCAGGTCAGACTATTTCATGGATCAACATTCCATGTTTTTCCTGAAACAACAATCCTATCAACCAATCTTTGCTCTCTGATTTTAGGGTTAGGGTTAGGATTAGGGCTTTGATTGGTTGATAGGAATGTTGCTCCAGAAGCACCAAACAATGTTGATCTGGGATCATGTACTGTTTGTGTAAGTCGTGTTGAGCCTGAGAGATCTCTTGTTCTAAATCTTCATTAAAAACGCATATTAGTGAATCTCTGGAAAACTGTCAAGAAATATCTGTCAAATTTCAACCAAAAAAAAAAAAGAAATGATATTTTGCATTAAGAAAATGAGGACCATTTTAAGACCATTAAATGTTGTTTGTATGGTGACATTATTTTCAAAATCAAAATTAAACACTTTTAACTTCCCAAACTGTCCAAATAATATAAAAATAATGCAAAATAGATAAAGGAAACATAGAAGTAATCCATAAGACTCCAGTGTTTAAATCCATATCTTCAGAAATGATATAATAGGTTTGGGTGAGAAACAGATCAAAATTGAACTCCTTTTTTCACTCTAAATCTCCACTTTCACTTTTCACTTTTACATCTGAATATCACATGTAGTGCCTGTTTAGTTTTACTTTCACATCTGAAAGTGAAAGTTGAAGTGGAGATTTAGAGTAAAAAAAAAAAAAAGGACTGAAATATTGATCTGTTTCTCACCCACACCAATAATATCACTTCTGAAGATATGGATTTAACCACTGGAGTCATATGGATTACTTCTGTTTCCTTTATATGATTTTTGATCTACAAAGGTCTGATCACCATTCACTTGCATTGTATGGACCTACAGAGCCGAGATATTTTTCTAAAAATCTTTGTTTGTGTTCTGCTGAATAAAGAAATTCATACACATCTTGAATGGCATAAGGGTGAGTAAATGATAAGATCATTTAGATTTTTGGGTGAACTATCCCTTTAATTTGGAATAGGATATCTATTATTTAATCAGTTAAAACTTAACAAACTTCTTTTTGTAAAATGCTTTACTTGAGAATTGTGTTTAAGCTATCTTTCTTAAAAATAAATGCCACTTGGTTTGAAATTCTTTTATCTGATGCAATGACTTTTATACATTTTTAAGTGTGGCTTAATTGTCCAAATACTGCATGAGCTGGACATTTCTTTGTGCGATTCATCCATATGCTCTACAGCACCTGTCCATTGAACACCATGCTGAGATTTTGCTCTCAAACCCACAATTGAAAAATTGCCCGCAGTCAGCTGCGAGCATGCAGTTGCCTGTGACAAGTTGCATCCATGATTTGACATAGCGTATCTTCAAAATGAATAGTGTCAGGTCAATACAATGACACATTCCATGGGTGGATTACCCTTTGTTTGTTCGATAAGTTGCAAACAAAACAAACAGATCCTTATACATATTAAACAGTTTTATAATGTTGTGCCTGGCACACCAGGGACATTTAATTGCTGTGTTTGTTGTGATGTTGAGCCTTGTGAAAATCTGCTCTGTGCAAAAGGACAGATATCAAAGTGAGCATGTGTCCAATGGCATGTCTGAGGGTGATTGTATCGATGTAAGCAGCACACGCTGAATTTCAAAGAGGGAAGCTTTGAACCTGAATCTACTCACGGCAGGCTGACAGTGAAATACCTCAGAGACTGAGAGTGGATACAATGTCAACATTCATTAGGCAAGGCCCTAAATGAAACGGAGAGCTAATGGACTAGAAACTAAATGAAACTCTAGTGACTGTGTGCGGCTAGTTGGATAGACTCACTCACTAGTCTGAGGTCTGCTTTTAAATGCTTGTCTATTTTTAACCTAATCTCTCCAAACCTCCTAGCAAATATTAAAGCTGAAGTGTGCCATTTCTGTGCCATTACTCTGAAAAAAAAAAAGCTATATATTTCAGTCTGTTTTTAAGAGTTACACTTTTCAATTGAATAACAAATTTCTATCCAAATTGAATTGAGTAATCTTGAAATTGTCTTTAAATAGAAGTATGCAACAAAATTCCTAAGTTTTAAACAATACAGTTTGGTAAATGACAAAACAACTACATTTGCTTTGGCATTAAAGTGCCCTTTTCTCAGACTATGGTGGCGCATTTCCACCTTATTAAGCAGCATAAATCTAGCAAACTTTTTTATATTTGCAATTTTTTAATTATTTAGTGTAAATTTATGACAATATACTTTTTATTTTATTACCCAGAAGTTAGTTTTAAAAAACAAGTTACCACTGATGCGATGAGGTTTCTAATACAGCTGATCAGAGAGGGACAGTAAAATTGCTCCCATCTTTCTTCTGAAAGTTGTAATCCATCGCTCTCTAATTTTTTCTTCATTTGGAAAGTTGTGGAAACATGATAGTGGCATTTTTCTTTTGGTGTTAAAGCAAATGGGTAACAAAATGTCAATTTGGCTTGGTCTCCCATTTACTCCCATTCACCGCCATTGCACTCTGCAATCGTTTACTTCCACGTTCCAAAACCCGGAAGTGTGAAAAGGGACCAATGAACACATTTTATACTTAGTGAAGTCAAGCATCATATTTAATTAGATTAATTAATTACAGTAAATCTAAATAATAATCTAATTAATTTAATTGGATCTAATTAAATAAGCATTTGCTTTAATCCATTTTTTTTTAAATCAGGAATAATTTTGGAATCATAAACACTAAAAGAGCAAAATTAATGATTGTTTTCAAACAGGTTTCCAAAACACTCCCGCTTTCTGCCATTGGCTGACAAAAACAATAGTCCCGCCCCAGACTCACACCATTTGTTGATTTTGTATACCTCAAAAATCATGCTGACAAATTTTATTTAGCTATTTTGTCTCAATTTTCTAGATTGCTTCAATATAAATGCTTACTCATTCCTTAAAGGAATAGTTCACCCAAAAATGAAAATTCTCACATCATTTAATCATTCTCATGCCATCCCAGATGTATAAGACTTTCTTTCTTCTGCTTATCACATCTGAAGAAAAATAGAAAAATATCTTAGCTCAGTAGGTCCTTACAATGCAAGTGGATGGTGATCAGACCTTTGAAGCTCCAAAAATCACAGACAGTCAGCGTTAACGTCATTGATACAACTCCAGCTATAAAATTAATGTCTTCTAAAGTGACACGATCCCTTTTGGTGCGAAAAAGATCAATATTTAAGTACTTTTTAACTATAAATCCTCAGTTCTGGTCAGCAGCACTATGCGCGTGACATCATCGCGTTGGCATGTTCACACGAGAACTGACACACATGCATCACAGCCGGAAGAGCAGCGCTGTTTACAGCTGAATAGAAGAAATGCTTTACTGAAGCTTTGTTAGTTTTGGTTTAGATCTGTATTTGTATCTGTATGTTTACTCACAATGGTGAATTTGTGTGCCTCAACTGATAGAAAAACGTGAGTTTACGTCCGTAACATGCCAATGCGAATACGTCACACGAGAGACCGCGTGAACTCAGCCCTCTTGTAAAGTGAACACGCATACTGCTGCTAACAGGAAGCAATAGTTTATAGTTAAAAAAGTAATTAAATGTTGATCTTTTTCACACCAAAAGCAATAGTTTCACTTAAGAAGACATTAATGTAACCACTGGAGTCAAATGGATGCTGACAGTCTGTGATTTTTGGAGCTTCAAAAGTCTGATCACCATCCACTTGCATTTTAAGGACCTACTGAGCTGAGATATTTTTCTATTTTTGTTCAAATGTGTTCTGCTGAAGAAAGATATTCATACACACTTGGGATATCATGAGGGTGAGTAAATAATGAGAGAATTTAAATTTTGGGGTGAACTATCCTTTTAATGAAATGCATCAACAACTGACACCACACATTAAACCCACCCCATATTGGTTGAGCCAATATTTGGGATGTTCGGGATGCTCAAACAAACAGTGCAATGTTTAGATAGTGCTACAGAGCCACTGTATTTAGACTTTTCAGTAAAATCAACTTACAAATGGCTTACTTAAAGTTGTCTGTGCAGATGAATCTAGTACAGGATGGAAAAAAAATACATATTTTAAAATAAGTTAATACATAGGACATTCTGAATGCAATTTAACTGCTAATGAAAGCAAAGAAGAGCATTATGTCATTATGCAATAGCTGAGCATTATTCTTGATTCCTAATTAATAAGAAGAATTGCTTTGGTGACCTTAAATGCTGAACACAAAATACACCTATTGCAATTTCTTCCATATGTGCAGCTTCAAAAACTAGTCCATTTATGATGCCCTTATTTCAAAGAAAATCTACATTTTGAGTTAATTGTAAGGAATCAAGTAAAAAGACTTGAATGGAGCAGCTAAAACAGGCATAAAAGTGGAACGTTAATTGTAGAAATTAGCTTTTACAGAAGAAATAGAAGGCGAAGAGAGGAATTAGAGCTCATTAGAACAAACAGAGAGGTTCTAGTTATCAAACAATTAGCCAGACACAATTGAGGTAATAGGAATAATTGTCTGAACAGGCTGATATAAAGAAAAGTTGTGACGAAAAGACTTCACTGCGATACTCTTCAATATGGCCTTTTGCACAAGTCGTTTAAACTAGACCAGTTTAAATGTGGCACATCAGGTATTTTATTTTAAATATTGATGTTGTATTTAGTGTTAAAGCTGTGTTGCCTTATTTTATATTTACTTTTAACTCAGTGGAGAAAATGATTGAATTATTGATTGTCTTGCACTTTGAAGTCTGCATGCAAGGTATATCTATTCCACTTATTTTGACAGTAATGCAAAAAATACTGATCAGTCATACACACATGCCTACACATGCATTTATTTATTATAGATGCTGGTGGACAAGTGAGTCTGAAGAGCCAGTACACTGTATTTGTATTCAGAATGCTCATTCCAGTTGAATGTTGGAATGATGATCATAATAAGAGCCAGTGTGTTCAGACAGCTGCCACCGCCACCTCTGTTCACCGGTCCCAGCATCTGCCACACACACACACAACCACACACACACACACACACACACACATACGGACAGACAGCATTCACTCACCCACAAAGGCAGACTTCCTGAGGAACCAGTAGGGGCCTCAAGTTTCACTCCTCACCTTTAAAAGTGAGACAAACCCATTTGGTCAGTGGGAACTTGCACTTTTGAGCTGACAGCTAACCCAAATATGGTTCATTAAGAGTGCATCTGGGCAAAACTTCATCATGCCTTTTAAATTTATTTGACCATTTTACATAATGTTTTTTAATTACTTCCATATAGCTGCTTAATCTTTGTCTACTCCTTTGTGGAATACAACAAGGAACCAGTTATCATTTTACCTCCAAAATCATGACAACAGGTTTTATTTCTAGATTGCTTTAAAAAAAAATGCTTTTTGACATGCATTAGGGAAAAAGATATAATTTAAATTCACCTTTAAAAAATTATGTTGACAAGTTTTATTTTTATCTTATATTTCTAGGTTGCTTTCAGAAAATTGCTTTTATTATCCATGCCTTTTTGAAATAGCCCACACATCAAGGAATCTGTTATCATTTAAATGTAATAATATACGTATATAAACAAAATTATCTGAATTTTCTTGATTGCATTAAAAAGTTGCATACTCATTGTCTATTCCTGTATAAAGTACATTAAGGAATCAATTATCATTAAAATAATGCAGTTATAGAATGTTATATTTTGCCTATATTTGTAATTTGTCTGTTTATCCTATTAAAATTGCTTACTCATTGACCCTTCCTTAATTAAATGCATCATAGAATCAGATATCATTTAAATTCACTTCAAAAATCATGTCGACAAGTTTCACTTTGTCATTTGATCTTCATTTTCTAGTTTGTTTAAAAAAAATTGCTTACTCATTTTGTATTCCTTTATGAAATAATGAATCAGTTTTCATTTAAATGTCAATTAAAAATATTGCAGACATTATGCTATTTTATCTCAATTTTCTAGATTGTTTCAAAAAATTGCTTACTCATTGTCTATTCCTGCACACAGGGCCGTTTCTAGCTATAAGTGTCTACTTAGGGCTCCTGCGTCACCAGGGGTCCCCACAAAGCAAAGTGGTTTTTTTTTGTTGTTTTTTTTTTTTATATATATATATACTAAAAGCTGCAAGTAAGACAGGTTTAGGGGGCCCCCTTGTGGACCGAGAGGGAAGGGAAAAATTTAATGATCCGGAAGGGTGGGGGGTTTGGGTGGGGGGCCTTCCAGTAGGATTTCACTTAAGGCCCCCATATGCTCAGAAACAGCTCTGCCTGCACACAATACATCAAGGTATCCGTTATGATGTAAATTATGCAGACAACTTTCATTTTTATATTTTCATGCCATTTTTCTTGTTTGCCTCATCAAGGAATTAGTCATCATTTTAATATTACTGACAAGTTTAATTTTCCCATTTTATCTCAATTTTCTAGATTGCTTCTATAAAAAGTATTGCTTACTCATTGTCAATTTCTAAATGAAATGCCTCAAAAACTGATACTAGACATTAAGTCAGTTTCTTTCTTTTCTTCATCCACCAGAGCTTCAAGTGATGTCAAGAAACCCTGCCAGACCCATTCCACAGTTTGCCAAACATTGTGCTTGATGTTAGCTGATAGCTTCATGTGTGCCAAACACCAGCAGAAATGGGAGGGAATGTTCTTCCATGTTCACCTAAAACTTACTAATCATGAGAAACCAAGATGACCCAAGCCTGACTTCACCGATCTGTTGGGTTTTTCCTCTGAGGGCTCAAGATTAAGCTGAACAAACGGAGAGATTGTGCAAAAGAAACCCCATCTCCTTTCAAGCCAACTTTATTACATTGTGTTGTTACCCGATACCATGATTAGGACAATGACTCTCAGTGTGAGACAGTGTATGGCTATACGAGACAGAAATGAATATCCCTCATTTCCCACAAAAGCAGCCTTAAATGTTAGTAGACATCCAAACTCTATGAGGGACATTTCTGTTTGCCTTTCTTTCCTGTTCACTCCGAATTGATGGACGCAAACAATATATTTGGCGTACAATGATCATCTCTAGTGCCCATTTAGCAAAAGGAAAGAAAGAGCAGCTTGTTGATTAAAAAGCTTTTTACTTGAGACATGTCCCCCATTAATTCTATTTAAACACTCACATCAAATCGCCTATGAATGGCTAATCACTATGAATGATCTGCAAGCTCGAGCGGCCCAAAGAGAAGCCATTCATAACTGTTAGCAGCCCCTATAATAAAGCCTTCTAATGCTTTAATGGCTTTAGCTGTTGTGCAGAGGGATTCATTTTCTCTTTTAAAAGTAATTACGTTCACATACTCAAACAAAGGTGTGTAGTCTCTCTCAGAGTTGTTTACTGCGACCCCGCTCGCTTCTATAGAGACAATAAAACTTTTGGGGGGCATAAACAGATTAAGAACAATAGACTGATTCAAACTCTTATAAATTACACAAGGCCTCTTTGACTGAAGTGATTTATAGGCCATGTCTAAAAGCTAAAAATATGCTGCCTCAGGTTTCGGACACACCCACAGCTTTTTACACCATCTTATTTATTTATTTCTCCCAAATTTGGAATGCCCAATTCCGAATGTGCTCTAAGTCCTCATGGTGGTGTAGTGACTCGCCTGAATCCGGGTGGCAGAGGACGAATCTCAGTGGCCTCCGCGTCCGAGACCGTCAATCTGCGCATCTTGTCACGTGGCTTGTTGAGCGCGTCACCCCGGAGACATAGCGCGTGTGGAGGCTTCATGCTATACCACACGCCCCACCGAGTGCGAGAACCACATTATAGCGACCACAAGGAGGTTACCCCATGTGACTCTACCCTCCCTCGCAACCGGGCCAATTTTGTTGCTTAGGAGACCTGGCTGGAGTCACTCAGCACGCCCTAAATTAGAACTTGCGACTTCAGGGGTGGTAGTCAGTGTCATTACTTGCTGAGCTACCCAGGCCCCTTTTACATCATCTTTGATAGATGTTAGCTTCGCTTTAGCATAACAAAAGTTAGCTTTAACATCCAATCCAGGAAAGTTTTGCAGGATTGACTTATTAGTCAGCCTTTCGGTGACATCGACGTGATTTTTGATGAGCACACCTTCTCATAACTGTCAAGTTCTATAGAATGGTCCTCTCTGACCTAAAGGTGCTAATTCTGCAAACAGTGCATTTTTCAACCATCAAGGCCTTGTTCTAATTCCTTTATCTTTTCCCTAGCACACAGCACATTGTATTCCACAGCAACCCCTAATTAAAGAATATGAGGAGGAAACTTAACAAAGCCATCTCCTTGAAAACTTCCACGTTCTACCAGCCAGCCAAATCAGCAAAGATGCAAATTTACAATTTAATCCAGAAAATATCCCATAGGCTGTAAGGTTTCTTCAACCTACAGAAATAGTTCAGCCAATCCTGAAAATTATGTCATCATTTACTCACCCTCATGTTATTCCAAGGCAAGCGCATATGACTTTCTTCCTTCCGTGTAACACAAAAGGAGATTTTTTTAAGAATATCTTGGCACTACTTTTCTTATAATAAAAGTGACAGCTCTGTTAAACTAAAAAAAAAAAATGAGATGTGACTCAAGCACTATATTTTCAAGTATTTCGAGTGCATACTGCATTCAATATCTTTGTGTGAGTAACCGACTGAAATTTAAGCTGTTTTTCACTGATAATCTTCCCCTCCACCAATGTTCTGAAATGGACAACAAAAGTCACATGGATAAAAAAAAAAAAAAATGTAAAAAAAAAAAATGTTTTAACACCATTTGAAGCCATGGGTACCAAAACTGTCATCACTGTCATCAATGGCACCATATGTGACTTGGGAGCTAAAATAGAGAGTAAGATTTTCAGTGAATAACAACTTAAATTTTGGTTTGTTCATCACACAAACCTATTGTATGACTTCAGAAGACTTGGAATATAGTACATGGACTTGTATGGACTACTTTTATGATACCTTTTGTGTTTTTGATTTTTTCTTGTCATTTTTGACTGGAGTAGGGCTGTGAAAAATGGACAAAAAATAATATCACAATTTTCTGATACCGCATATATTGCGATTTGGATTTTAATTAAGATTTGGGCAAATATTTTTTCTTATACATTTTAAATTAAAAACTTTCGGTGTTCAACGCATTTCAGGAGGGAAAATTGTCTTTGCATAAGTGATGGATGGCAGCATCAGTTATTTCTTTATGCCTTTTGTTTTTCTTTATTCGCCTTCATTTCTGTTCTTTTCTCTCATTGGTACCTTTTTTGCACAATGCATTCTGATCAGCGAGATTTCGTTAGCGTGCAAGACCAATCAGAATGGTGAATTAAACATCACAGAATTCAAAGTAAAATAATGTTTAGAATTGCACATGCTCATATCATGATTTTATTATGATTGTAATTACTGGCATGGCCCTATCTTGGAACTTGACAGACCCAGTCCACTTTCATTTTTATTATATGGAAAAAAGCAGCCAAGGCTCTCTTTAAAAATTCACTTGTGTGTTCCACAGAAAGTCATACAGGTTTTGTATCTGAGCTCAAATAACACGTAATTGGTAGCCAAAAGTTACAAAACGGAACGATTGCCACTGACTTACCAATAAGTTTAAAGAGAGCAAAGAAGACATCTGAACTTTGACATCCTGCAGATCCACCAGCTTAGCGAGCTTCCGGAGACCTCTGCGTGCCTTAAGTTCTTGTTACTCTCAATTAGCCCGTTTCTCTAGACATCTCAGGAGGTAGCAGGCAGGTGCACTGGGTTATCCATGCCAGCAATGCAGTTTTATCCATTCTGACAGTGAAAAATATATTTTCTGAGAGAGATCTTGGGAAAAGCTCATCCGTCCACCAGCTGTTACCACCATTTTTGTCTGAGAGGAAATGGAAAAACTTTAATATCACTGAAATATTATCAGTAAGACATTAAAGCATTAAAGCACTGCAAGCTTGATGCTTGGCTTCCCACAATTTTCCAGCTTTTCCATCTCAGCTTGTGCTGTTGAAACCTTTTAAAGTCCTTCCTGTGTTGGCAATAGCTACCCTGTTGGGGGGGGGGGACAGCTTAAACCAGACTATGCTGGTTGGTTGGTCTTATGCGGTCTCCCAGCCTGGACTGTTGGCTGATGTTAGAGGGGTTTGGGGCATGTTTCAGTGGGGCAGGCCCGGAGACCATCTGGCATCCTAGCTAAACCAGCTGAGCAACAGGTTGGCCGGGCTGGGAGACCATCTTGAACCAGCTAAGACCTGCAAATCATCTTATTTGTTTTTTTTTTATTATTATTATTATTATTTATTTTTTTTTTTTTTCAGAATGGGGGCCAGGCTGGACTTCAGCTAGTCCAGCTGATTGACTAGCCTTTCAAGCTGGTTTAAGCTGGTCTCCCAGCCTGACCACATACTCAAACCCCTCTAAAACCAGCAAGACCAGAGCATAAGACTAGCATTTCAGCCTTGGCCAGGGTTGGAGACCATCCAACCACTTTAGGATGGTTTAAGCATTGTTGTTTTTTCAGCAGGGAAGAAAGAATTTTGTAAATGTTGTGAAATATTGTGGGTTGTCCATTGATGGGCCATGAATGAATATAATGTTGATTGAACTTGACAGGAATTGCATAAACAGGTTGTGCAACTACAATACACTAAATTTTCATCATGGAAAAAATTAGCAGAACACAGTAAGCTGTTTTCTGCTCAGTGAGAGAGCCATAAACAGGACTTGCTGTTGTGGTCTGCTGGTCTGACCATCTTTTCTTTTGGCCATCTGGCTAAGCATTTCAATGGTTAGCTTCCTCCATCATCTCAATTATTTTTCTTATATTTTAGTGATTTCATCATTCTGTTTTTTTGTGGTGGTGACTGGCTTAAATGGATAGTTCACCCAAACATGAAAATGCTCTCATTTACTCATCCTCATGCCATCCCAGATGTGATTGACTTTCTTTCTTCAGCTGAACACAAACAAAGATTTTTAGAAGAATATCTCAGCTCTGCAGGATACAATGCTAGTCAACAGGGTCCAAAGCTTCGAAGCTCAAAAAAGCACATATAGGCAGCATAAAAGTAATCCATACGACTCGAGTGGTTAAATCTATATCTTCAGAAGTGATTTGATAAGTGTGGGTGAGAAACATATGAATATTTAAGTTCTTTTTTACTGTAAATTCTCCTCCCTGCCCAGTAGGTGGCAATATGCATGAAGAATATGAATCACCAAAAACAAAAGGAGAACTCTTAGGAGAGAAGAGTGTTTAGGCCGGCTGTTTGAAAGTGGAGATTTATTGTAAAAAACTGACTTTGATCTGTTTCTCATCCACACCTATCACATAATCTCTGAAGACATGGATTTAACCACTGGTGTTTTATGGATTACTTTTATGCTGCCTTTATAAGCTTTTTGAGCTTCAAAGTTTTGGACCCTACTGACTTACATTGTATGGACCTACAGAGCTTAGATATTCTTCTAAAAATCTTTATTTGAGTTCAGCAGTAGAAAGAAAGTTATACACATCTGGGATGGCCTAAGGTTGAGTAAATGATGAGAGAACTTTCAGTTTGGGGTAAACTATACATTGGAGAAGTTCACTAAACAATCAAAAATTCTGTCATTGTTTACTTACCCTTATGTCCTTCCAAATTTGTATGACTTTCTTCCATGGAACACAAAAAAAGACATTCTGAACAATTGCAATGTACTGAGGCTTCAGATTGAATCCTGTTGTAATGATTCGTTCACGATATTGTACTGATCTGCTTCTCGAGTTCAAATAGTTAATAAGCCTTAAATTTCGGTCTGTTTTTCACACAAAGCTATCGTATGGCTCAAGAACACTTGGAATTAAATGCCAAGTTGTATGGACCACTTATACAGTGTATTTTTTTTATTTATTTTTTTTAGATTGACAGCCCCAATCCTCATTCAATTTCATTATATAGAAAAGAGCAGCCATGATATTCTTTTTGTGTTCCACAGACGAAAGAAAATCACACAGGTTTGGAATGTGGATGAGTAAAAAATGACAGAATTTTCACTTTTTGGGTGAATTATTTCATTTAAAGATGGCTTTGATGTTCTTTTTGAAATGTATTCCTTTGATTGACCTGTCTTGTTTGTGCCAAACCAATATCTCTTCTGGTCAGTGCGAACAGATTGTAGAACCAGGAGATTTAAGAGGCTGGTGTTCTAAAAGGAGGCTAATTTATCTAAACATCAACTCCTGCTACAAGGCCATCCAACTCATCGTTTCCAATGTCTTCATTTCAGTTCCATGCCTGATGACATTTTCTCAACACATCTTGGATGGAGGTGGATGGAGGATGAGTCATCTGAAACCATTATTAAAACTCACAGTGTTCTAGAAATGCAGAGGGTGAGTAAATGATGACAGAATTGTCATTTTTGGGTTAACTGTCTGCTGAAAAGCCACAGTTCTGAATCCATGCTCAGAGACGGTCAGTGCCTTCAAACACATTGTGCAACATCAGTCTTGTGGACATGACATTTGGCCTCCTCCCGGCACCTTACACAATGGCTGATTTTGAAAGATTATTTTAGAGAGTGATTTTCAAGGGAACAGAACAACCTGATGTATTTCGGTTTTGGAAAAACTTCAGAAAGATTAAAAGCAGACTGCACCTGCACCTGGTATTGACAGATTTTTGTGTAGTGGGGAAAATGGTAATCCTTGTTTTGTTTTTTCTTAGTCATTAACTTAACATTTCTGCATTAAACAGCATTCCTTCTCCAACACTGAACAAAGATCTCATTGGTCATTAGTGGTGCTGCTTGTTAAGGCTAGATTTGTGCAATTTCCCCCTCGCAGACAATAAAACAGTGAAAAGATCCCATTGGCTGTTTAGTAGTTCGCAAATTAATGTAATCCTGCCATTAGGAAAGTGTAAATGTGTTTGGCTCGCTGTCCCTGGAGGAGGGCTCGAGATTTGACCTGAGCTCGAAATGGGTGGAGTTGGGGTGGTGGAGGGATGCTGGAGGAATTGTCTCTGTTTATATATGCTTACTCTGCCGATGTGATTGGTCAGATTAAATGAACATGCTCCTCCCTAACTTTGTTATGAAACTCCATTTCAGTAGTTCGCAAGTTAATGTAATCCCGCTATGAGGATAGTGGAAACATGTTTGGCTCGCTGTCCCTGCAGGAGGGCTCGAGTTGCTTGTGTCGTGAAACACGGAAAGTAATGTGTTTGTGTAGGAATATTGAGATGCTGAACGACAAATGCTACGACTTGTGGAGGCAGCCTCATGCTTGGGGGATAGAAAACTGAGAGCTACAGAATAGGTAGAGTATGAGTAGAGTGAAAATAGGTGGAAACACTGAAGAAACAGTGGCGGTTGCTGCCACATGGAAAAGAACTCTCACGGGAGCTGCTGTTGCGCTGGAGGGCTCCGCAATGCCTGTGCAGCCCCTCTGGAAGAAGGGAGGTAAACCTCCCACTGGCCAGGCAGGACTTCCAATGGTGAGAGTGGGCTCCTGCCACCTTAAGTGAGCCCTTCCCATCCCAGTCACGACCTTATGCAACATCCAGATGCAAGTCATTCGATGGGAGGAGCCAGCGCAGCGAACGGGGCTAACGCCACGGGTGTGGGGCTCGGCTGCCGTTTACGGATAATATAACATTTACGGATAATGTAAACAGTAATATGTAATACATGCATTTGCAGAAACGCTTAGCATTACATGCCACTCATGATTGGGATAACAGATGAATAGTTGAGCCAGGATCTTAAAAGGGGATCCCCGAGGGGCCTGAGTAGCTCAGCAAGTAATGATGCTGGCTCGCAAGCTCGAATCCAGGGTGTGCTGAGTGACTCCAGTCAGGCTTCCTAAGCAACCAATTGGCCCGGTTGCTAGGGTGGGTAGAGTCATGTTGGGTTAACCTTCTCGTGGTTGCTATAATATGGTTCTCGCTTAGTGAGGTGCATGGTGAGTTGTACGTGGATTCCGCGGAGAATAGCGTGAGCCTCCACACGTGCTATGTCTCCGCGGAAACACGCTCAACAAGCCACGTGATAAGATGCGTGGATTGCCGGTCTCAGACATGGAGGCAACTGAGATTCGTCCTACGCCACCCAGATTGAGGCGAGTCACTACACCACCACGAGGACTTAAGAGCGCATTGGGAATTGGGCATTCCAAATTGGTGAGAAAAAAATAGAAAAAAAAGGGGGTCCCCTGTAAAAGCACTTCTATGAATATATCTCAAACTTTGAGTTTTTGTTTTTGTTTTTTGAGATTTTCAGAGATTTCAACACATTACTTTAAGCTTGAGTGGAGCGCAAGATTGTTGATTATGACAGATTGTTGAAACACTTCAATACAGCAATTATGTTCTATGTTCAGGCTTCTTAAGAGTTTGTAATCCAATGATCTGGTAAAATTTGAGAAGACTAGTCTGTAAAATTAAAATGATGGATTGATTTCACCTGCGTGAAACATTTGTCCTGGGTGGGAGGAGGGAAAATCATGTTATAGTCTAGAGATGAATAGTAAGTTTGTAGAAGCGCTTGCTTCATAGTTATCGAGGTGAGCTCGAATGCTGTGAGGAGGCGAGACACGTTTTTGGAATGATTCATGAACGAGTTGTGATGCGGAGTTATGGTCAGAGTGGATACTGTTGCGGCAGCAAGCTCGTGCTAAAATGTCTGCACTGATTTGGAAAGATGTTTGTAATTAGAGTAGCGGTCGTTTGAAAGGAAGTTAATTTGTTGCATGAGTGCTCCTGTATTCCAAATGGAATAAATCACACTCCGAAGGGCACTTTGAAGGGAGAACAATCATGATAGTCATGTTGGAAGATAACTTCAAATGGAAATTATGATAATAAAGGCTTAAAAGTGAGTTCTGAATTTTTTGAGCCCCCTTCAAATATCTCACGGTTGATGGTAAAGTCTTCAAGGGGAATAGGGCATGGGAACGATCACTGAATGGAACACACCCTAAATGAGCTGCAAGGCGAGGTTATCAGGCTGAATCACCTGTGTGGAAGAACTGGATTGAAACGCTAGAGTGTGCTGGAATACTGTTTGAATTAAATTGTTAATCTTTTGATTCCCTCACGTTAAATTAAAGCCGTAATAGAGCTCAAGTGGCATGAAGCTGGAGCAGCACCCATTCGTGAAGGCAGCCTCACACTATAGGGACCACTCCGGTCGGAAAAATAGGATGAGAGGACCTGTGTACAGCCATAGGGGGCTGTACGACAGGTTTACAGCGAAGCAGTGGCCTGTGCAGAGGCAGCCTCGATGCCAGGTCTGCTTCAGTGAGGAAAGATGAGAATAAAAGAAAGACAGTGCAAAAACAACAGTTAAATTGGCAGCCAGCATTGCCACGAAATATGAATAGAGGCTGCTGCGGCAGCTTGGTGAATAACGTAACGATTACGATGGAAGAGCTTATCTGATGAGGGCAAATGCTTTGCGCAGAGTAGTGTTTAGTCCAAAACTGTTGCATGGATCTGTTGTGGGTAAGTGGGCTGAGCCAAATGCTGGAGGAATTGTTGCAGGTACAGCATGGATGTAAGCATCTGTTTATATACGCTTACTCTGGCGATGTGATTGGTTGGATTAAATGAAGATGCTCCTCCCAAACTGTGTTATGAAACTCCATAAGGAGAGAGTCCAGTAATATACAAGGACCAGAACAGAGACCTGGAGGTGTGCTCTTTTTACATGGTCCAGTAAGCAGCCATGTAGCAATGTGTTAAAAACACTCAGAACACCACACCCCCACAACCACTCACAACACTATAGTGCCGATTTTCGCACAGACAAGCACCACTTACATTTCCTTCAGAAAACATCGAAATCTTGTTTATCGAGCACATTACCAGTGCTGGGTAGTAACAGATTTCATGTAACTGTATTATGTAATCAGATTACAAAAATCAAGTACTTGTAATTAGATTAGATTGCATTTTATAATACTTATAATCAGATTACAGCTACACTTTATGGATTACATATTAATCAAGTAAAGGCAGTAAATTTTTCTTATTTGTTGATCCCACTAATTATATTTTCATATTTAAAAATATTTATAAAAAAATAAGATGGGGGGGATCGCACACGCATACCTTATAATAGCCACCAGCCATAATTATAATGAAGCTGGAGCAGTAATCCACTCATAAATGCTGAGTTGCATTATAAAATTAAATTATGGTGGCGACAGGAAGTAAACAATTATATGGAAAAGGACTTAAATATTGATCTGTTTCTCACCCAAAGCAATCGTATCACTTTAGAAGACATTCATTTAACCACTGGAGCCATATAGATTACTTTTACTACAACTGCCTGTGTTTTTGGAGCTTTAAAGTGCTAATCACCATCCAGTTGCATTGTATGGACCTACAGAGCTGAGATATTCTTCTAAAAATCTATGTTTGTGTTCCGTAGAAGAAAGAAAGTTATACACATCTGGGATGGCATGAGGGTTAGTAAATGATGAGAGAATTTAAATTTTGGGGTAAATTATCCCTTTAAATGCATTTAGGCAACATTACAGTAGGTCAAAATGGTACATGCTTATCCTACTCAAATGCATGTGACATCAAATAAACAAGAATTATGTCATAAGTAATCCAAAAAAATATTATGTTAATGACTAAAATTTTAGTAATGTATTTTGTAATCAGTACCAGATTACAATTCAGAAGTAACTACCCAGCACTGCACATTACCAGACACTATTTAGTCCAAGACAGAGCACTTGGGAGAAATTGGAACGCCCTGCCCCCCCCCCAAAAAAAAGAAAAAAAGATCAGTAAATGTATCGAATTAAAAAGACTTGACTCAGTAGGATGAAATAAAATTCACATAATCTCGCTCCTCCTTGACTGGAGCTCACGCCCGTTGGTTGAAAAGCCCTGATCTAAAGGTAGATCAAATATATTTTTATTTTAAAATGTAGCGACAGTATGTGTTATGTTATACAATTGTTTTAATGTTTACTCAAATATTCATTCACCTATTTCTTGTCTTTTAAAGGTAATTTAAAAGCACAGGCCTGCTTTTCAGTCTTGCACCATGCCAGCTCTGTTAGACATCCAATAAATCACCCGTGCGTTAACTGGCATGGACACTCATGCCTGGCAAGACATGAATTAAACCTAATACAGCATAGATCGACACCACCTGTTCTCTCAGAACAACAAGCCTTAGAACCTAAAACTTAATGGCTTTCATTTCAAGGACAACATTTTACATAAAACATTCTTAAACCACTGTGAAAGGGCTCTTAGGGACTTGGTTTGATTTGAATGATACCATTCACTGATAGGGTCCCTATCAAATCTATTATCTTTCTAATTAAGTCACATTAAGAGGTTTAACACTGACCCATGTTAGAGGTCAATGCTCGCATACAGTAACAAATTACAACTAACAAATTAATATTTGCTCATATCCAAAGTTGTTTTGAATGACAGCATAACATACATCAGTTTTATATTATCTGGTTTAATAGTGTATTTGGTAGATTTCCTGGTGTGCTACAATGCAAATAAATATTTGTATTGCTTAAGATATTCATATGAGATAAAAGATTTTAAAACCTGTCATTATATAGCCAGCAAATACTTACCAGCTCTATCAATGCATGGTATAATAATAAAATGACACTGTCTTAATCCTATGAAATGACAGATTAAGAGACTGCAGGAGCAGGAAACTCTCTCTTATGAAATCTACTCTTTGCATGTTTGTTTGTGTGTGTGTGTGTGTGTGTGTGTGCATGTCTATGTAAGTGTGTGTGTTCTACATTGTGGATGTTTAAGAGTCTCACCCCTTCATTTATGTGTATGTGTGTGTGTGTTCTGCATTGTGTCTGATTTACAGATTTTTTTTTTTTATAACAAATTTAAAAAATGCTCTGTGTTAGAGTCTCACCCATTCATTTCCAATGGCGGATCAAATTTGACCCAAACAGTACAAACGGGGGACTGTTTGATAAAACCACCTAGACTCATTGAATCTAGTCCAAAAAATTTTTTCCGTGTTCAGGTGCCAAGTTTAGGAAAAGTCACCAAGCCGTGTACCACTCAGATTAAGGAAACTATTTTTGTCTAATAAATAATATTAAAAAATTATTACAAATTCTTCAAAAATGACCCGAACAGTGATTAAAGCTAAAAGTCAGTTTCTATAAAGGCACCTTAAAGTACCTTAAAGTCTTGGCTACATAAAATACAGTATTTTTAATAGATGTTGATCTTGTGACAACATGCCTAAACAGCAGGGCATATTGTCACACGATAGAGTAAGTTGTTACAATGAACCTGCCATTAAACCACACATTTGTGTAATTGGACTTTTGACTGAAAACCTTAAGGTTACTGAGATAAAGCCTCTTGTGACAACATCCCATTGAGAAAACTAACCCCGGTTTTTGCTATTGCACAGGGATATTACTCACTGGATGTAATTTCTTCTATTTGCAGTGGCATGGAATATCTTATAATTACTTGGAGGGTCAGTCAACTCAGACAGACAGTTGTAAAAGAGTTCCGATTTTTTGTCCTTGACTGATTTTGTGTAATAAAAAACGGATTACTCTATGAGATAACTCTCTGATATCACTACATACACCAGGAGTTTTTAGGGCTTATTGCAGAGCAGGATCCTGGTTGTCAGCGACTATGCCTCTGCTTTGTCAGTGATTGAATTTAGAGCCTTTAACACCTAGAATTTTATCAGGCCATTCATAACAAATGTCTGGAATATCCGCAAGTTCAATCTAGACTTACCATTATTGATCAAAGCGCATGACGTTTCTGAAATTGGCTTGGTCGTCCCGAAAAAAAAATATAATAAATAAGAGTAAGCCTCAATTTTATGCACTCCACTCAGTTTTTAAGATGCCATGTCTAAGGACCTTTAAAGGGATAGTTCATTCAAAAATTTAAATTCTCTCATCATTTACTCACCCTCATGCCATCCCAGATGTGTATGACTTTCTTTCTTCTGCAGAACACAAATTAAGGTTTTTAGAAGAATATATCAGCTCTATAGGTCCATACAATGCAAGTGAATGGTGATCAGACATTTGAAGCTCCAAATAGCTAATAAAGGCAGCATAAAAATATTTCATGCGACCCAGTGGTTTAGTCCATGTCTTCTGAAGCGAACTAATAGGTTTTGGGTGAGAACAGACCAAAATATTACCCTTTTTTCACTGTACATCTTGTCATTGCAGTCTCTAGGCACGATCAATATTTCAAGCTTGATTACACTTCTTAATACTTGACGCATACGCAGAATACTTGATGGCGCGAGAAGTGTAATCAAGCTTGAAATCATGATCGCCAAGGAGACTGCTGATGTCATGATTTATAGTGAAAAGGGAATTTGATCTGCATTTTCTTCTGTTCTCACCAAATCCAATTGGATTGCTTCAGAAGACATGGATTAAACCACTGGGGTTGTATGGATTACTTTTTTGCTGCCTTTATGTGCTTTTTAGAGCTTCAAAGTTCTGACCACCATTCACTTACTTTTTATGGACCTACAGAGCTGAAATATTCTTCTAAAAATCTTCAATTGTGTTCTGCAGAAGAAAGAAAGTCATACACATCTGGGATGGCATGAGGGTGAATAATGATGAGAGAATTTTAATGTCTGGGTGAACTATTCCTTTAATAAATTGTGGCAAGACAAGAATCTGGGGTGAAACCACTAGGGCATTGTTTAAACAACAACTTCAAAAATCTTGATTTTATTGTACAAAATAAAACACTGTGTTTATTAATGTGACTGAATTTAAAATATAGAAATTATAACTCAATAAGTTCTACTCACTTCAAATGGCACTTGTGTGGGTACTCTGAAGGGAAAATGGCATGTATAGCCTATATGTACTTTACCCTTTGTGAAAATATTTATTTTCTCACTTTCGTTTGCAACGACTCTTCGAGTGGCGTCTCCTTCCCACAGTGTCTTTCAAGGGCGCAAAAATGCCCATGGTTAAATAATAAACTTGAGAAACAGTGTTAGGTTTAATTTTTAGCTAAATCTGAGAGCGCCCTCTAGTGGCCCGGACTGGAGGATGCCGTTCCCTATGACGTACGAATCAAGGTTAAGGTTGCACGTTAGTTCATAACTGTGGCAGGGGGCCTATGAGACAGCAATCATTATGCATTAGCCAATTACTATTACTATTATAATCATCTTAGAGTTCTAAAACGTGCATACAGTGGCAATGAACCAAACAAATTAAAGCAACACGTTACAACCTGAAACACAGACCCCATGCTGTTAATTCTAAATTAATATAAAAAGTGCGCATACATTAGTACAGAACTATATAATAATAATTTGAAATTATTCATAATAATATAATAGTATAATAATTCATAATAATATAATGGTATAATATATTATAGACCTATAAATAGTATACGTTTTATATAATATCAGAAAATTATTTTAATAAATGCTTAAAACCCTTAAAACATTATAATATACACAACCAGTCAAAATTTTAGACACAGTTGACTGAATTTATATTTTTCATTATATTAAAAACCTTTTGATGTAAGGCTTGGGTGATGGTCTATGCTTAAACGAATGATATAAATAAATAGGATAAATTGTGTTTATGAATGTATTTTGCAACTAAACTAAAATTTTATTTTTTTTATTTTTTTCAACAAGTGGCTAGCATTTATAAAGGAATTCCTTTAATAGCCTAATGTTTATAGAAAATGTATACACAAAAAAATCATCTTTCTAAACAATACTAGTGGGGATTTTTGTATGCACATTTTATTTTTGCATTTTTGTGGCATATGCACCTTTACACAGTTTTTTGGACTTCTTAAAAGGCACGATGAGTTCCTTACAACTTTTAATAATGTTTCAAAAGCATCCCACGTGGGCACCTCACGAAGCTGGTTGTAAAGAATGTCCACATTGTGCCAAAGCATTGCAAAGTGTGGCTGTTTTGAAGAAGCTGAAATATAAGATAGTTTTGATTTATTTCATTTAATTATATTCATTTTCGGCCACTTTAAAACTCTCTTACCTCAGTTTGTGTTATTTTATATTTTAAATGGCTTAACTCTTATTTTCTAATGTGAAAAAAATGATTAATAAAGAATTAATACATCAGCTTTTGACTGGCAGTGTAAATAATAATGCAGACTAGTAAAAATAAACATTAGAAATATGTTATATTATATATCTGTTAATAAATTATATATTAAGGATAATACGTTATAATATTTAGATGCATTATTTATAATACATATAATAAAAAACATAATATTTTAATATTTATATAAATTATCATTAATATTATTTGGAGGGACTGGAGGGAATTCCCATGTTTTTATATCCACATTATTTACAAAAGCACATTCACAGAGATTAAAACATTGGGCCGTATATGTTGTAATTCAGACATCCCAATTTTCTCTTAAGGTTTCCAACTTTGTTCTTTCACTTTTTTATTCATACCACATTTATTCTGTACTTTCCATGCTTTGTCCCAAGAAATACTTACAAATAACAATTTAATTAAAAGTATAATTCACCCAAAAATGAAAATTCTCTCATCATTTACTCACCCAAATGCCATCCCATATGTGTATAACTTTCTTTCGTCTGCAGAACACAAATGGAGATTTTCAGTAGAATATCTCGGCTCTCTTGGTACATTCAATACAAGTGAATGGCGGCCAGAACTTTGAAGCACAAAGAAGCACATAAAGGCAGCATAAAAGTAATCCATAAGACTCCAGTGTTTAAATCTTTATCTTCAGACGATATGATAGACGTTGTTGAGAACAGATAAATATTTAAGTCCTTTTTTCCTATAAATTCTCCTCCCTGCCCAGTAGGTGGTGATATGCTGAAAGAATGCAAATTGCCAAAAACAAAAGAAGAAGAATGTGAAAGTGAAAGTGGAGATTTATAGTTGAAAAGGGCCTAAATGTTGACCTGTTTCTCACCCACACCTACCATAATGCCTCTGAAGATATAGATTAACCACTGAAGTCGTAGTGATTACTTTTATGCTGCCTTTATGTGCTTTTTGGACCTTCAAATTTCTGGCCACTATTCACTTGCATTGTATGGACATAGAGAGCTGGGATATTTTTATAAAAATCTTCATTTATGTTCTGCAGAAGAAAGAAAGTCATACACATCAGGGATGGCATGAGGGTGAGTAAATGATGAGAGAATTTTTATTTTTTTTTTTTATTTTTTTTTTTGTGAACTATTCCGTATATATTTATTTCCCATTCTCGTACTGTAATAATCAAGGAGTTCTCCGTATATCTTTTCTAACCACTTGCCGTATGCTAAACAGTGTGTGACGGTGCAAAATAACTCTCCGGTCACGTTCAGGGTTTTTTTCCAGCAGTTGCATGAACCGATGTCATAACATGACGATTGTTTCCCCATGAACAACACACCAGTGAAACGTGACGGGGCTGGATCTCCAACGTGGAGGCGAACCAATAGTCGCTCGCGAGCCCAAGTCACTCATTATGATAATCCGTACACGTGTCATTCTTCTGCCCAATGGACGCGGGAAATGATTGAGTTTGCTGTGGCTGCTCCTAATCTCAAATTTGAGAGAGAGAGAGAGAGAGAGAGAGAGAGAGAGAATGTGGCTAGGGAACGACTGAAATCGGGAATTATTTATTGTCAGGACTACCGTCGAATTCTATTGGACCTTTAGGATGGACTAAATCGTAATTATGGTGATGAATTCCGTGCATTGGTTTCGCAAAGGACTGCGGCTCCATGATAATCCAGCTTTGCAGGAAGCTCTAAATGGCGCGGATACTGTACGCTGTGTTTATATTTTGGACCCGTGGTTCGCAGGTTCGGCCAATGTGGGAATCAACAGATGGAGGTTAGTTTAGGGGCCTGATTTGTGATAAATAACCATAGATACAGTCATTCGCGGGCTGGCTGTAGTGCAAGTGCATTGGGTGGATAGGGTGGCGGTTAACTGCGCAGCTCGTGTGTACTCAGACGCCGGGATGTTTTGGCCCTCGCGTGCGCCAACCCACCGTACTTGCTAGCTGGTGGTTTGTCATTGAAAATAATGTTGCGTGCAAAATATATAATGTAAACACGCGAGATAAATTGCTTGATTTAATGTTTTTCATGCTTCACAGAAATATTATATAACGTGAAATGTCATACGCAATTATTCAGTGCTGTAAAAGGCCCAATTGCTGTTCACAGTGCGTGAAAAAACTTTTTAAGTCAACTGGACACTTCAGCTCAGTTTATAACAGTTAAAAACAATCCAACTGAGGTTATTGATATTTAAAACAATAAGCGATAAATATTGATCATCAATGCATGAACTGATGTATAATTTTGGTGGTGCAGTCACTGTGCTGGGACCATTAAGGTTAAAGCTAACAAGCTAACTGCGTTGTGCTCACGCCCACTTGCTCGCTTGTGTTTTATATAACACCTAAAATTACTAATTTCATGATTGCATTATTGCGTCATTGGTTAAACGCGTGTGTCTTGTTAAACTCGAACGCGCGAGCTGGCGCGCAGTTTGGACACTTAAAAGATTGTAGCGTAATAGCGAAAGTCATGTGATAGAGCGATTCTGTTTCATGTGTGTTGTCTGATCGGACACACCGAGATGTATTGTTTTTATATTTATATATATATATATATATATATATATATATAAAAATCTGGAAAAAATTAAATATTTATCATAACATTTATTACCTCTTTGTAACATTGTCAAGAAGGAGGAATGCAGTTAAACCAGGTCCCCTGTCAAATCTTTGAATTCATTCATTCATGAGTATATGCGCATCCATGTCTGCTTTTATAACAATAACTATTGTGAGTTTGATTCATGCAGAGCGAATACAATACACAAGTTAAAGTATGAATAATGAATTCAATAAAATTCACTGAAGTAAATGCTCAATTTAAATATGAGGCCTCATATATGGTGTTACTATAAGAGGTTATATTCTATTTAAATGTGCATGAAACAATGTGCTTGAAACCTGTTGATGAAATCATTAACAACCATTGAACATTAGTGCAAGATTTACTGCTAATTGCAATATGTATGGTATCATAGGCTTTTGTTCTTAAAATAAATCATTTTAATTTGCCCCAAATGTTGACAGACAAAACAGGGCCCTAGGTGTGATATCAAAATAGCTGTAGCTTTCTAAGTAATAACTTCTGTTAACTTTTAGAAATTACTTCTGAAAAAGGATGTAAGGTCACTAAGTTTTTATGTAGAGTGAGATGTGTATGCCTTGAATATCAGTCTTAATTTTTCAAATATATTAAGTGTACCATATTTTAATTCACCAAATATGAATAAAAGTAAACTTTCTTCCTGACAGATTTTTACTGGAGTCTTTAGAGGATTTAGATACAAGTTTGAGGAAACTGAATTCAAGGCTGTTTGTGGTGCGGGGACAGCCAACGGATGTCTTCCCCAGACTATTCAAGGTCAGTACGACTCCAGACATTTGTCTTGTCTCCTTTTGTCTCCTTTTGTCTTTTAATATGTAAACATTTTTGGAACATTTACCAAGTGGATCAGATACAGACCAGGAGCCTCATGTATAAAACTCTGCTTAGATTTCTCCCTAAAAGTGTGCGTAAGCACAAAAGTCAGACTTTGCGTACGCACCAAAAAATTCAGATTTATAAAGCCGTACGTACACCAAAACCTGCGCATAGTTCCCTTAATAAATCCCAGCTAACGGATGATTGTGCGTACATGCAAGTGATTCATTCCCCACCCCGTCTCCTCCCGAAAATAACCATATATGGAGTGTACAACGCCTGTTTTTACTATGCATATCCTCATCTGCATACAATTACCATATGCATTTCACCATCCAGACACGTGATTACTGCGTTTAACGGTACAAGAAACTGTATTATAAGAGATAAGACTGTAAATGTCACATGTGCCCAAAGGTTAGATGCTGCACCATGAAGAAACATTATGTATTAAGATATGAACTTGTTTTCAAAGAATATATCTTGAATATCCCTTGGCAATATGTTTTTATCTTTGCAGACATAAATCTAACCTAAGCAGTTTTGCTTCTTAGAAAACCTTTTAGATCGTTTTAAGGGTATTTTTATTGAGAAGTTAAATATTTAGTACTGGAAACAAAATGAAAATTATTAAAATTATTTGTGCAGCATTGTCTGATATCATCGGATTACTAAGATTTTATATTTGACTGGTGTTATATAAAAACAGCTGAACGGTAAATGTACTTTTGATAATGTTTTTATTAGACTAGAATGGGGGTTACATTGCGATGAGGGTCGGAATGAAGTGGAGCAGTCAGCACATTTTATGTGCATTGTTGTACCTGTTTGCAGCTGTACAATACTGTTTCTGATGAGACACGTCTCTCCAATGATCTGTTCGACTACTGAATGTGTCCAGCAGTGCCTGTCTTATAGCTACTGTCCGTTTTACCGAGCCATTTCACGTCAGTCAGGTACGCATCGCATTACAGATAATCTTTATTCAAATGCTGTACTTATCTCAGTACATCATTGTAATAGAACAGAAAATATGTCAAATTAAGAAATCTTCGCTGTCATGGGACACAGGAAAGTTCTCCAAATGCAGGGCTTCCCAAATCAATATTTCCCTTTTACTGCTTATATTTGAATCCCTTTTCAATTAGTTACATAAAAATAATATAGCCTACTATTGGATTGATAACGATTACTTCTGTTTCAAGTGCTTAACTACATACTTTTTGTATTCTAAACGTGAATTAAATGATAACACTATGTAACACAATTTTTGTTCCTGGGTAGTAAAGTGTTATTCCTAATTGCTTATGCCTCAAAAGTATAGAAAATGGCTATTATTCCCCACAGACTTTGCTTTTGTGACCAGGACAGTGATATTTTGAAATGTACCTATTCCCAATGAGAAAACGGGCGAATTTGTGTCTTTTCGTTCACATAAAGTCAGAAAAAAACAACATATGAATCCAAATTAACATGTATTTATACTAAAGTAATTCAAAAATGACTACAAAAGATTTAGAAGTGAGTAGTTTTTTTGAGATTTATGATTATACTGTAAATCACTTTCACGAATCAGCCCTCAAATGTAGTCTCCCATCATGTTCTCGTTATACTGTCCTTGATAGCGGCGTTCAAAGTCAAGTATATCCTGATGGAAGCGCTCGCCTTGCTCCTCCGAGTACGCTCCCATGTTCTCCTTGAATTTATCAAGATGAGCATCAAGGATATGGACTCTGAGGGACATCCTACAGCCCACTGTGCCGTAGTTCTTCACCAGAGTCTCAACCAGCTCCACATAGTTTTCGGCCTTGTGATTGCCCAGGAAGCACCGAACCACTGCGACAAAGCTGTTCCAAGCCGCTTTCCCCTTACTAGTAAGCTTCTTGGGGAATTCATTGCACTCCAGGATCTTCTTTATCTGTGGTCCGACGAAGACACCAGCTTTGACCTTTGCCTCGGACAGCTTAGGGAAGAAGTCTTGAAGGTACTTGAGGGCTGCCGACTCCTTATCTAGAGCTCTGACAAATTGTTTCATAAGGCCCAATTTGATGTGCAGTGGTGGCATCAGCACCTTCCGGGGGTCCAACAGTGGCTCCCACTTGACGTTGTTCCTCCCCACAGAGAACTCGGTCCACTCGGCTAATACAGTACCATCAGAATAAAAATTCCATAAAAAAAAAAAATGCATCTCGCCTAATAAACAAAAAACGTATAAGTACTTTCATACTAACTATTTTTGCATTAAAAGTGCTGTTTTCTCACTTTCGCATGGCTGAGACATTGACCTGTTTACATGCACACCAATATGCTGATGATTACTCCCAAAAATCGGCTTATTGAAAAAAAAATCCAACAAAGCAAGAAATTCGCATTTTCATGACATTTAAAATAATCGTGTTATGTGGGGGCCTGGGTAGCTCAGCAAGTAAAGACGCTGACTACCACACCTGTCACAAGTTTGAATCCAGGGAGTGCTGAGTGACTCCAGTCAGGCTTCCTAAGCAACCAATTGGCCCAGTTGCTAGGGTGGGTAGAGTCACGTTGGGTTAACCTCCTCGTGGTCGCTATAATGTGGTTCGCTCTCGGTGGGGTGCATGGTGAGTTGTGCGTGGATGCCGCGGAGAATAGCGTGAAGCCTTCGCACGCAGTAGGTCTCCGCAGTAACACGCTCAACAAGCCACGTGATAAGATGCGCGGATTGACGGTCTTGGATGCGGAGGCAACTGAGATTCATCCTCCACCGCCCGGATTGAGGCGAGTCACTACGCCGCCATGAGGACTTGAGCGTATTGGGCATTCCAAATTGGGAAGAAAATAAAAAAATAATCGTGTTATTCTCTGTTTTTGACCTCAAACCATGAAGAGGCATGCGCACAAGCCGGTAAGAACGGTGGTTAAGGTGTTACATGCAACATGAAATCGGCGAAATGGGCAAAAATGTAGCCGTGCTGATCGGTTTATTTTTACGTCGCTTAGTTTTGACCGTACAACGCTAAATCAAATGCATTTGCTTGACCACACACGTTGTCGGCTCATTTAGCATTATCGGTGTAAAAATGTGCATGTGAACGCACTTATAGAGAGTGTAAAGCTGCATGCCACATAAAGTTAGTTTAAGCAGACTTTCTTGTTTTTTATTTGTCAAAATGTCAGACAGCGTTTTGAATTATCTGTCAATTTTTTTTTTTATTCTGTAAATGTGGCGATTGTGTGAGGCTCTACGAAAAACAGCTAGACAATTACAAAACGGCATATACGAACACAAAAAATATATCTTCAATAAAGAATGCGATTTAATTTTTGTGCTCTTATAGAAAATGTATTGTTAATACTTTATTACTTTCATGAATATCATTAACAACAATCATTGCACTATGCATTGTTTAACAGATTATTATTTAAAACTTAAAATACATTCAAATCATTGTTAATATCATGAAAGTTTGATTAATATATTTTCATATGAATGTTCATGAACTGAAAACGTGTTAAGAATTATTATGTTTGTTAATGGCTAATGAATACAGTATAAAGTGTTATCAATATTTTTTGTTTTTCAGATGACAATAAAGGTGATCAGTCAGGACTGATGTTGTTTGGTGTTGCCTGTAAGATTAACTTAAAACATTATTGTGAAAAAGGTTCGTCGGAGAAGATGTCTACTGTCTTTTGTTATATATCAAGTAGCAATATATTTTGCTTCTGAATTCTCTAGGAATTATTGATAGCTGCTTAAACATATGTCTGTTGTATTATAACACATTAAAAGTTATGTCTTTAAAAAAAAAAAAAAAAAACTCTGGCTTTGCCCCTTAAAAATGCTCATTTTGGGGCACGAGCACTCCTAAATAAAATTTTTAGCCTAGAGCCCTGCACTATGTCTCTGAGGCACACGCTATTAAAATATATATAAATATGCTTGATTAAGCATCCGGGCCACCCAACACAGCATCATTGACCAATGGCGGGATTTTGAGGCATGACTATCTGTTTGTTCGTTCAGTGGAAGACGGAGGGAGTATTTGGAAAAGCTGTTTAAAAACAATGTTTATTTTGGCAATTCCATTTGGATATGCAGAAATTATCGCACAACTTTACACATTTGTTTGGGAAGTTAAGTTCCCTTTTTTATGTTTTAAACTAGAATTTTCAACCAAAATAATTGATGAAGCAATTTAAATACATTTGAGTAAATTTGAGTGTTTTTGAGTGCAATAAATGTAAATCAGTGTGGCCTGCTGAGGCAAGCATAACTTTTATTATTGGTCATTTAAAGGTGCACTCAAACAATAGTTTTCATTTACTGATGCCGTTGTAAAATGACACAATTCACAGTCTGCCATTATTACTTCAATTTATGAAAGTGTCCAATAAGAGAGCGATTTAATGCGATTAAGTGAGTAGTATTCAGCTGGTCATGTGATTCTAACATGGCAGCCCCCATGAGGGGACCATCTCCATGTCAAATAAAATGGCTTTTATAAGGTAACTGATATGACTGGAGTCTTCATCTCATGTGAGTGATCGTGATTTTATATACACTACCGGTCAAAAGTTTTGAAACACTTATTCTTTATTATGCTTTATATTATACTCTCATAGTAAAGTCATCAAAACTATGGAATAACATAAATGGAACTATGGGAATTATGTTGTGACTAAACAAAATCCAAAATAAATCAAAACTGTGTTATATTTTAGCATCTTCAAAGTAGTCAAGAATTTGCAGACATGTACTCTTGACATTTTCTCAAGCAACTTCTTGAGGTATCACCCTGGGATGCTTTTTAAAACAGTATTGAAGGAGTTCCCATCTATGTTGGGCACTTATTGGCAGCTTTTCTTTATTATTTGGTCCAAGTAATCAATTTCAAAAACTGTTTTATTTTTTTACATTTTAGTTTTATAATGAAATAAATGAATATGGTGGCACAATTATATTTTTGTCTACAAAACTAATTTCAAACATTTAAGCATATGCCTTCAGATCAAAAGATTTTTAAGATCATGAGAAACATTTCAGTCAAGTGTTTCAAAAGTTTTGACCGGTAGTGTATATGTTTCAAAATAACAAGTAATTTCTTTGAAGGATAACTTTTTAAATGAGTAAAATTGCTGAGTGCACCTTTAAACTATCTCCTAACCCTTAAAACTTCAGTTTATTCTACGGACATGAAAACTACCTTAAATCGTATTTAATGTAAAAACTAGTAGAAATACTTGGAATTAAGTAGGTGAAATCTCTAAACACACTGTTGCAAAATCAATATATCTGGTTAGAATTTCTTATAATATTCATCCTTTAAATGCACAACCCTTTAACCCATTCCTCATTTGGCTCCAATAAGTATTCAGCTAAGCATCTGATTCCGGTGCTTGTTGATTTGCAACCAGGATTTGAAGGTAGTTTATGTAATGAAAGGTCTTGTTTCCAAGCATCTGGTCTGTTGGAACAGTCCCCTCTATTAAGCATGCAAAGTATCAGTCAGACATTTGCAAGTGGGTTGTATGGTCCGTTTGGCAGGTTAAATTATGCCGTTTATGCAAGGGTGCTCATTATCAGCGTAGGGGGCAAGGGCACCAGCACATCAGCCATTCAAAGTGACCTTGTATAAGTATAATTTGTACAGTACATAAAAAAGGATTTGGAAATGACTAGTAAAGGCTCATCATTTCAGACCTTTTTTTTTGGTGTCCAAACGCAAAATAGTTCTGATCCAATCATCTGACCTACTCACTTTCAAAGTAGCAGTTGGTTGATTACTTTGGCTTCCAAGAGCTTTGACCTCAATTTAATGCAACTGATGTTTTTTATATCACTGTATTTTACATGGCTAGGAACAATAAGAGGTAAAAGCAACAAATGTACCATTTTGAGTTGCCCACCATAATTTGCTACACCTGTTGTAGCTAGTTTGACCATGTGTAAATGTGAAATACGTCAATTTTGTTTTCCATGTTAAAATGCTTTCCGCTACCCCTGCTTAATTTAGTGTTCTCACGGTCACGGAAATATCACGTGATTTTTAAAATGTTGTTTTCCAAGCCTGTAAAAGTAATGGACATTTCTATTTATGCTGAGCTCTAAAATATGTAATCAGTAAATATTGCTCTTGTGTCGAGTAAAACTTGCTTACACAAGACAGTGATGCCTGATCTGTGAGCAAATCTGCACTATCAAAACATTGCAGAACTATCCGGTTGTCTGACCAATGGAAGATTTGGGGATTTTGACACTAGTTGTGCAGAAATGACTACTGTGGGTATCTGATCTCTTTGTCTCTTTCAGGAGTGGAATGTCACACGTCTCACATTTGAATACGACTCGGAGCCTTATGGGAAAGAAAGAGACGCCGCCATCATTAAAATGGCACAGGAGTACGGTGTGGAAACCGTGGTACGAAACACTCACACGCTGTACAATCCAGACAGGTGGGTGACAGCACACTCCTCACTAGGGCTGGGTGATATGGCTTCAGAAATTATATCTCAATATTTTTCAGAAAATGTACGATATATGGTGTTTATTTCACCTTCACCAGGAGCTTTTATTATGAAACGGAAAGGGCAATGTTTGTTTGACAGTTATGAGTTTCGCATCTTGTGAACCGCTGTCAAACTCGCCTTTACTGCTCCGTGTATGTAGATATGTATAATACCTTTTATAGCGGTTACTAATGTTGGGAATTGCCCGAATGCTTGAACCTGCAGTACTTCACAATGCATGTGAACTGCACTAAAAACACTAGCCCATGAGCCCCGCTGCCCCTGCGCGTGCACGCAGATCAGCGCGTCGCCAGTTCATTCTGAAGCGCACGCAGACCATGTTTATCTGTCTTTAATCGCAGCCTTTGGCAGTTAAATAATCACAAACTGTATAATATCTCCATTTTTATGTTATTTTGATTAATTATACAGCCCTGAAGGATCATGAAATTAGTCTACTGATGCACTCTATGAAAAGTAATGGCCAAATAAAAGGCTAATAAAATCATTGCGATTTTGTATTTGTTTATTTTTTTTCAATAAACCAATTAAATAAACCAACCAGGGCTGCATTTCCCAAAAGCATCGTAAGCTTAAGTTGATCATAGAGACCATTGGCACTGATGTTTTCTACGATTTACTTAGGCTCACGATGCTTTTGGGAAATGCAGCCCAGAAAAGTTATCGATGAAACCTCTCATTGAGTTAATTATAATACTGCACCTTGTACATAACCCTTACAGTCAACTTTTACCTTTGTTATATCGTGTAATAAATATATTATTTGTTGCATCCATTAACCTTTTTACTAGTGAAAAAGACTGTTAACACAAGGTTGTTTTTGAGAGCTACTTTATTTAAAGATGAAAAACAAATGTTGCTAAAGTAGCAAATGAGCACACAGGAAGTTTGGCAGTAAATTACAGTGTTAACCAAAAGGTGTTTAGTATAGTCATGGGAAAAAAATTCCGTAATCATTAGCTGTTGCGTTCTTCGTCATTTTGCGTTCTTGTGAACAATGTTGAATGAGTCCACAAGAATGCTAGAATGCAAAAAAAATGCACATTGAGGAACAACCATTGACTAGATTCCACTGTAAACCTGGCCAATGCTTTTAACATAATGTGACATAATGATGAACTGCACTGTGGAGTGGCATAGCCACACTGTTTATTTGCTATTTGTCTCTCAAGCTGTCCCGAGATATTACCAAACAGGAGAGAATGACTCTCCGTTCAGATCAACATGCAGATTCCATTATTCCTGATGTGTAATGTGAAACAAGTGCCCTTTGCGTAGGTTATATAAACGTGATTGATGCTGGTAATACGCCCAGACTGTACTCCTCGTTGAGCGGGAAGAGTATGAGCTTGCATGCATGCGCCTGTGTAATCACAAGTTTGGGTGTGCGTGTAATATCCAGCGCTCTTCTTCACTGAGGTTGCACTACAATTATTATCTGTCACTTGGATGGACTATTGAAAATTTTCTGCCATGCTCTAATTTTATCCATCTATAAAATATTGTGACTGGCATCACAATAATTTTTGTGGCAAGAGGTAATATAATTTTCTTGCATTGTAAGACAGCTGATACTTCGGTCACGCTATCTGGTCACCCAAGTTAATAAACAATATCCCATGAATTATTCCACGAATTATTGGAATCTTTCATTTTTCTCCTCAAATCCTTACTCTCATCTCTGTCCCACGGCGGTTACAAACTTTTTCTTGTTTAACCTATTAACATCCTTTACAGTGGGAATGTCTCAAAAGAATGGACATGCAGTAGATAAGAGAAGTAATCAGATATAATGCGACTTGCTTCTGCCATCTGTTGGTAGAACAGCGGTGCTGGCGGTCACACTCTAAAACATGTGCTGTGAGTGGGAGGGTGAAATAGCTCAGCATACAAGTCACCACTGCAGACATGTGCGAGCTAAGCGCTGGGCTTTTCCTTTTCCTAACAAGTACACGGGTGCCCCCTGATTCTGCACCGTGCAGAGAAAACCGGCCAATAGCAGGGACTCAACCCCAGATATATATAGACAGTTGTATAAGATCAGGACTATAAATAAGGGACAGGCTATTAATGTGTTAAGACTGTTGTTTCTGTCTTAGAAGAGACATTGAGACTATTAGCTCCTCTCCCAGAGTGTATCAGTGCCGCCAAGAGACTTGTGCTTGGATTTGAGGCATTTTTAGAATGTAGGGAATTGTGTTCTCTCCGGACACGCTGCCAGACGAACTGTCCCAGTTAATTGAGAATGACTTTAGTGAACTTGTTTCCAATTCTTTTGGCTTTTTGTTGCGCCACCTCGTGTTATTTGAAGAAGATTGGTGCATAATGTTCCTTAATTGATGTGCCTTGCGATCATGCAAGACTTTGTTGTCATTACATAGCTCTCTGGAATACTTGATTCCATACATATAGGGTTCTTAAGGTCTTCAGAGGAATTATAAAATTGTGATTTCTTGGCTTAGAAAAGTAATGGAAATTAAAAACATTTTAAGTCATGGACATTTTACATAGTGAATTTAAATTCAAGTTAATACATTTCTGTCGGCTCTCATATACTTCATTGGTTAGAATTGGCTATTTTCGAATAAAATGTCTATAAACAGGTTTCCCACGCATCCTGGAAAACCTGGAATTTTGCAATGCAGTTTTCCAGTCATGGTTGCATAAATTCTCTGCTCATCTGTTGTCTTCTCTGCTTTGCTCTGACAAAATAGTATTGATATAGTACAAAATACGTTTTTTTTCCTTCCAAAGATTTCTGCTAATCAAAAAACATTTGAGTTATAAACTTTAGACAACGATGACAGTCGGACCACTGATTTTATTTTGTTGAAAATTCATTCATACCCTGGGTTGGTAGCGTGGTGATTCGGCCTTAATACCTCGGTATGTTAATTAATTTTCAATAATTCAATGATCGGAGTCTGCTTATACCACGGTTACCACATGTAATATGAGGAAAACATGGACAGGATCTCAGAATCTAGTCATAAAAATTACATTAGCTATCAAACACAGGAAGTCATGGAATATGACATATTTGGACGAAAATGAATGTTTGAATGCACAATCAGTCAAATTAAAATTGCGATATGTCCTAGTGTGATAATTAAACAGCAAAAGTATGTTATTTAATTAAATAAATATATAATCTGCATGTGATGCGTGCTTTAAAATGAATGTGTTAAGCCGGGCGCTCATACACTGCAGGGCTCCAGACTGCGACAAAAATGGTCGCAGATGCAACTAAAAATAATTGATTGCGACAATACTTTAAAATCTAGTCGCCACTGGCGACAGTCAGGTTGTGTGTGTTCATATGCGGTTTCGTCAGATGTCATCTTGTGAGTTATTGAATATATTTTTAGAATGCGCACAACCAGTGTGTCTCACGCCACTTTTCACCCGTTCTGTTTCTGACGAGATCGCTGCACCACACGCAACAACAAACCCAGTGCGAGAGAGTCATGAATAAATGACTCTTCTGAACCGGATCTTTTTCACGAATCACCTGAAAAGAACCGAGGGTTTGAACTCAGGAGCTCAGGTCAGCAGTTTGAATCAGTCACTTTCTCAGCGAATCATCCGTCAGTGAACTCACATCTGGGAGTGCAGACATTTCAAAATAAGAGTCTCGTGTATTTCGGGCTTCTTTATAATTAAAAGTTCTGTATTGTGTATCACTTTTTTTCTTCTGTAAATTATTGATTGGGATTGGAGTAGCACAATAAATTGCATCTGGGATTTCATTCAATTTGTAATCTCTGTGTCTGGGCCATCTGGTAACAGTAAAGAAAGACTAAGGCAATATTTTAAAACAATTAAAATGATTTATATAATTAAGCTTTTGACTGTAATGATGAGTCATCGGAGTTGAGATCCATGTGCAGCTTTATTAACAATAAACGTAGTAATGTAGGCAGGCAGGGATCAATCACCAGCAATAGTAATATACAAGGCAAACCGGAGCGATAGTTATTAAACAGGCAAGAGGTCAGGGCAGGCGGCAGGCAATCACAGGTAATATCCAGGTAAACAGATTAGTAACAGTAGGCAGGCAGCTGTGGGAAGTTCAAGGAGCGGTGCCATGGAAGACGGAGCTGTTGCAGGCTTGAGGTTAAGAGTCCAGGATGACTGAGAAATGACCTCCGTGGTTGTGGGCATGGACAGAGTCTCGGGAGCGACCTCCGTGGTCGAGAACACTGGCGGAGACTGGGAAACGACCTCTGTGGTCGGGAACGCGGGCGGAGACTTGGAAACGACCTCTGTGGTCGGGAACCTGGGCGGAGACTCGGAGACTACCTCCGTGGTCATGTACATGAGCAGAGACTTGGAAACGAAAGCCCGAAGTTGGTGGTGCAGGCACTGGGACGGACGAGGCTGGCAATGCTTCCAGCTCGTTGGCCGTGGCAGGCGTGGCCGCTGGCTCGTTGGCCGTGGCTGGCAAGGGCACTGACAATTTGTGGGAAAGGGTTTTCGTGGCCCTACGCACCAATATCAGTGGCGGATAATTCAACTTGGAGACAAGGGCCGTGAAGGCCTTCGAACAATGAGTCGTGGAAGGCTGGACTGTGGCATGGCATGGAGCCGACTCAAAGTTGACTGTGAAAGGGCGTGGAACAGACTCAGATGTGGCTGTGACATGACGTGGAGCTGGCTGAGGTGTGGCTGTGACATGACGTGGAGCTGGCTGAGGTGTGGCTGTGACATGGCATGGAGCAGGCTGAGGCTTGGCTGTGACATGACATGGAACAGGCTGAGGTTTGGCTGTGACATGGCATGGAGCAGGCTGAGGCGTGGCTGTGACATGGTAAGGAGCAGGCGGAGGCGTTGCTGTGACGTGACATGGAGCAGGCTGAGGCGTAGCTGTGAAATGGCATGGAGCAGGCTGAGGTTTGACTGTGACATGGCATGGAGCAGGCGGAGGCGTTGCTGTGACATGGCATGGAGCAGATTCAGAAGTGGTTGACTCGAAAGCTGGAACCAGGATTGAGAGAGGAGGATCCTCTCTAGCGAGTGTTTCTAATATCAGCCTCACATATTCCTCCCACGTGTAATCTTCTGTCTCTGGCAGTTCCATCCACTGGCGTGTGGTGAGTCCGATTCTGTATATGGATTTTAGAGCGACATCACCAAAACCAGTGTGGGCGGCAACAGTAGAAAAGAAATGGGAGTACTCCCTTATTGATAAGTCCACCTGGCTTAATTGAACAAAGAATGCTGCTAGATCCATGGTGCAGTGAATAGTTCTTGATGAGGCCGGGTGTGCCACTGGGTTTGATGAAGGAGCTGAGACCTCGGTAGTTGGTTGAAGAAAGCCACTGGATCGGTTTGTGGCGAAGTTTTGCCATGAGTCTATGAGTCATTGGAGCTGAGATCCATGTGCAGCTTCATGAACAATAAACATAGTAAAGTAGGCAGGCAGGGATCAATCACCAGCAATAGTAATATACAAGGCAAACCGGAGAGATAGTTATTAAACAGGCAAGAGGTCAGGGCAGGTGGCAGGCAATCATAGGTAATATCCAGGTAAACAGATTAGTAACAGTAGGTAGGCAGCAACGGGTCAAAACAGGGTAAACAGTCAAGAATCATACACAGAAAATGCAGTAATTACAGAGAACACTCAGAGATGTCAGCCAGGGCAAAACAAGACTTTGCAATGACAGCAAGTGAGAGTTAGTCTTAAATAGCTGAATAAATGAGGGACAGGTGAGCAGGTAATCAGTGCAATGTACGGGATTATGGGAAATGGAGTTCAGAGAGTAAAAGTCAATATTCAGGTGATGGAGCCCTCTGGTGGTGAGTGGGAGGAACTACAGAGGCTGGATTCATGACATTGACACTTAGGACAATTGAGGGACTTGTACACTTATTACAATAAACTATTACACAAGGTGAAAACATTCACTGATGCTCAAAAAGACAACAAACTACTGTTTGCATACTATATTTTATGTAAATATCTGTAATGAAGTTTCTGAAGAGCAGTACTAAATAAATACATATTTTATCTCTTATATAGTACTGTGCAAATGTTTTAGGCACTTGTGAAAAATTTTGCATAATGAGGATGTCTTCAAAAATAATGACATAAATAGTTTTCATTTATCAGTTAACGTCATACAAAGTCCAGTAAACATAAAAAAGCTAAATCAATATTCAGTGTGACCACCTTTGCCTTTAAAACAGCCCCAATTCTCCTAGGTACACCTGGTCACAGTTTTTCTTGGTTGTTGGCAGATAGGACATTCCAAGCTTCTTGGAGAATTCACCACAGTTCTTCTATGTATTTAGACTGTCTCAATTGCTTCTGTCTCTATGTAATCTCAGACTGACTCGATGTACAGTGGGGGGCTTTGTGGGGGCCATGACATCTGTTGCAGGGCTCCCTGTTCTTCTATTCTAATCTTTTCTATTAGCAAAAGTAATATTTGGGAGTCTAACATTTATGTTTCCTATTGACACACTAAAGCTGAAGATATAAATAACCATCTTAAGACAAATGCTTTTGTGAAACATCTTATATGCCTAAGACTTTTACACAGTACTGTACAAAAGTGCATAAACTATAAGAAGGACTCTATGCGCAAAATTATATTACATCATGTGTCTTGTGCAAGCTTGCATATGCTTACATTTTGAAACATTACTGGGAATTTGGAATGCAGACATACACAAAGCAAGAACAAATATTTATCTATGCAACTTTCATGCTCATTGCAAAACAAAATGAAGATGTAAACACAGAAGAATCACCAGGTGGAATCATAATATCATGAAGCAATAGTGATTCATTATTAAGACACATTTGATACCACTCTGAGCATGTGGATCTCTACAGTCTGCAGGCAATAGACAGCAACAATGAGTAATCCTGGACCACCAGGTGAAAAAAAAAACCCAGTTCATGTAACATACTTTACCATGAGAGTTGTGAAAGTTCTTTCAAAAAAGAAAATGCTTTTGCACAGTACTGTATGTGTATAAATTATGAAAGGGGTGTGAACATTCATGAAACAAAAGGGAATGCAAACTTATATTCTCAACTATATATACTGTTTATTAAACCTTCGATGAATGGGTTATCACCTGACTTCCTTTTCTTTGGCTTTCTATCTTCTTTCTGAACAGCAATCTAAATCGAGTAATTCTGTGATTTGGCTCCTAAAAACAGCCATTTGGCTCCTTCATGTTTCAGTTTAGCAGCCAATGGCTCCTAACTCATTTTTTTTAGTCTGGAGCCCTGCACTGATAACACCTCATCATGATCATCACTCACGCTCTAGTGTGTAAGAGATGACAGAGGTCAGGGCACTCTGAAGTGTGCAGCACATACAGACTTACGTATTTATTTAATTAAATCACAGCTTTACAGAGATTAATAATCACACATGTAGGGAACTGCTTATCTGGAGGTGAGAAGCTCCTGTCAAAAACACATGAAATGCCAAAATAAAAGCTCTATTTAAATGAGCACATGTGGTTTTTTTGCTTAAATATTTCACTTGTTGGGCACACAAAATATCCTGGAAATGTCCTGGAAAATTGTGCCTTGAAAAGAGTGGGGGCCCTGATAAAACACTTTGTAAAATCCCTTATCCAGTAATCAAACATTATCGGAAAATTCATTGGTCAAAAAGTGTGGGATCCGTGTCCATGGCCGTGCTATTTTTTAATGACTTGCAGTGTATTTTATCACATAATAAAAGCAAGAACACAGAAACACACTTAAGTCAACAGGATTAATAAAACTGGTTTGAAGACATTTTCCCTTTATTGTTTCCTTTAAGAATTTTGTATTAATATTCATCCCTAGAGAAAAAATGAAAAGGTTATAAGACAGTAGAAACTAAGATATGCTTTTGCTTTTCCCTCAGGATCATAGAAATGAACAACCACAGTCCCCCCCTCACCTTCAAGAGATTTCAAGCCATTGTGAACCGACTGGAACTGCCCAGGAAACCTCTGCCGACCATCACTCCAGAGCAGATGGCCAGGTGTCGGACGCAGATCTCAGACAATCATGATGAGCGCTACGGAGTGCCATCGCTAGAGGAGCTGGGTAGGAACTGAATTCATCTATATATATATATATTTGCATACACATGTTGGGAACAGCAGGAAAAAATGCTCGAGGCTATGCAAAACATGCATAGTTAAAAGGAGAAAACACTTCCCAGTGAATTGGAAACTGGCTTAATATTTATAATAGGGCTGTCAATTTAACACATTAATTTAGTGTGAGTAATTATATGGGGGAAGAAAACTTGTTTAAAAATGTAATGTAATTCATCATTCCTCTGACCTGTATGTAAATAATGTAATAAGGAATGTTCTTACTATCGAAGCAATTAAACCTTGATATACCACCTTGATACAGTAGGGGGCAGTCAGCACTCCAGCTGAACAGACAACGCTACCGTCAACACATCGAGCACTTTTGGGGTGTAGACCAGTAATAGTGTTATGTTCAGTCATTTGGAAATTAAAAAACAAACAATATTTTGACTTTTAAAGACACTTTTTGTATTGTCTCAATGCTTTACTTGTCTGATGCCTCAATATATGTGTATAATGGTATGCATTTTTTACATGAATTATTATTATTTAAATATAAATATCTTTATAATTTTTTTAATTTACTTTATTTGGGGCCTTTCACAGTATATATTGATGTGTGATTAATTTGATTAAGCAAGTGGAATAAACAAATGTTTTTTAACCTGTTGTCCATCAGGTTTTATGACTCGGGGTGACCGCACTTGTATATGGAAGGGTGGTGAGACAGAAGCCCTGGACAGACTCAATAAACACCTGGACAGGAAGGTGAGACATCCAGCTGCTTCATGCACAGTATTGAGGTTTTATAAAAGAGGAATGCATTTGAGTGGCTGACTAATTATTCAACAAGAAATAATGTTTTTTTACTCCAGTCAATATCTCGATGGTAATAAATACAGAATTAATATACTAATTTCAAGCACAACCCTTTTAATTAAAGAGTTTTTTTCTTCTTTGAAGGTTTTACTTTTAGTTTACTTATTTCATTTGTATGCAGGCCTGGGTAGCAAATTTCGAGAGGCCTAAAATAACTGCTCAGTCCCTGTTTGCCAGCCCAACTGGACTCAGTCCTTACCTACGATTCGGCTGTCTGTCATGTCGCGTGTTTTACTACAATCTGCGGGAACTTTATATGAAGGTGAGTGTTATTTTAAGGGCACTGTTTGTGAACTGGAATCAATGGATTTTGTGTTAATGAACACAAAAAATGCCTCATATCTATAAGGTTTCCTGTAGCACAGTTGGTAGATTAAATCCTTAAAGACCACTCAAAGTCATAAAATATGTATTCTTTGAGCACACTTGGATAAAAGTGTCTGCCAAAAATATATACACTGATAAAAAGGGGTGTTACATCTATTAACAATGCTTGCCTAATGGAAGCATATATAAGTAAAAAAAAATTAGAGGACCTAGTATCTAGCCTTGGGGGACACCACAATATATACAGGTATATTTATTAATATTTTTCACCACTGTTATAAAAATTTGGTTGCGTTACTTGCAGTGATGAGTTTTGAAAAGGTTAATGTCATTTGTCATGATCTCTTGCACTCCTCCAGCTCCGGAGACACTCCAGTCCTCCCCTCTCGCTTTTTGGCCAACTGTTATGGCGGGAGTTTTTCTACACAGCGGCCACCAACAACCCTAACTTTGACCGTATGGAAGGAAACCCCATTTGCGTGCAGATCCCATGGGATCATAACCCCGAGGCGCTGGCGAAGTGGGCTGAGGGTCAGACGGGGTTCCCTTGGATTGATGCCATCATGACCCAGCTCAGACAGGAGGGCTGGATTCACCACCTGGCCCGGCACGCCGTGGCCTGTTTCCTAACCCGGGGAGACCTGTGGATCAGCTGGGAAAGCGGAATGAAAGTAAATGAGTAATAATAAAAAACTGTGTGTTTTGCATGCTGAATTCACAATTTGCTTTCTCTAACTCTCTTTCTCTCTCTCTCTCTCTCTCTCTCTCTCTCTCTCTCGTGCTTTTTTCCTTTTCCTTCCTGTTTTCCTTCCTTTCCTCTGATTTCCTTTCTTCATTCTTTCCTCTGTTTCCTTCCTCCTTTCTGTTGTTTTGTTCCTTTTTCTCAATTTTCCTTCCTTCTGATCTTTTCTTTCATTCCTTCTCCATCTCTTTGTGTCTCTCTCTCTCTCTCAGGTGTTTGAGGAGCTGTTGTTGGATGCGGACTGGAGCGTGAACGCAGGCAGCTGGATGTGGCTGTCCTGCAGTGCATTCTTCCAGCAATTCTTCCACTGTTACTGTCCCGTAGGTTTCGGCCGCAGGACAGATCCCAGCGGAGACTACATCAGGTACACAACAAGCCCTTAAACACACCTAAACCACAATCACACAGCACGTGTTACATCATCATCAGGTATTGCACATTTTGAGAGGTTCACAGATTTGTGTTGCATAAAGGCTCATGTAAACCACCACAGGTTTGAAGCTCTACACATTTAAAAGAGCTGCTGTGAGGGCGTGCTGAGTGACTCCAGCCAGGTCTCCTAAGCAACCAAATTGGCCAGGTTTCTAGGGGGGGTAGAGTCACATGGGGTAACCTCCTCGTGGTCGCTATAATGTGGTTAGTTCTCAGTGGGGCGTGTGGTGAGTTGAGTGTGGATGGCGTGAAGCCTCCACACGCACTATGTCTCCGTGGCAACGCGCTCAACAAGCCACGTGATAAGATGCGTGGGTTGACAGTCTCAGACATGGAGGCAGCTGGGATTTGTCCTCAGCCACCCGGATTGAGGCGAATCACTACGCGACCACGAGGACTTAAAAGCACATTGGGAATTGGGCATTCCAAATTGGGAGAAAAAGCAAAAAAAAAAAAAAAGAGCTGCTGTGGCATTGTGAAGCCTATTAGCTGCTGTTTTCTAAATGACAGGTTCCAGACGGTCATGGAAAACCTGGGGATATCAGGGAATTTTAATTTTAATTTTAATTTTCCAGGCCCAGAAAAGTTATGGAAATAATAGACTCTTAAAGTCAAAGTTGTGGAATTTCTGTTAGAAATTTATTATTTCTAATTATGCTTGGCTTGAATAGAATTTGTAGGCTAGAAATTGCTCTTTGTGAATGCAGTCTCTGTAAATTGATTTTTAAAAATACTTGTCCATTAATCACAAACAGTTGTAATAGTCATGAACATTCATTGTTCAGGTGTGGAAACCCTGAAATTAACATTATCACTAAAAGAACGTTTTGTTTGGAAAATAAGCTGTGTCTAATTTTGTCCAAAAAAAGTGCAATTTCAAGTGACTCATCTAGACCCTTCTTGAGCTGTTAATGGACAGCCTTTACAAGCTCTTCAACACACTGTTCTAAGAGCTGCTACTCTATCTGTGTTAGTCCACTGTTCCTCCAGTATGTGTATAGTTCATCAGAGCAGAATGCCAGCATGCTGTCTATTAAGAGCATTTTCCTTCCCGGACACAAGGGAGTTTAAAAGCCTGTGTTATTTTTAACAATATATCTTAACAATGGACACTCAGTTTGCTTCCTTCATCGGAGTTAAATTATTATTTCAAAAAATATGTCTAATGAAGAGTCACAGTGGCTTCATTTCATGCAGTAGAAATGATGTTCAATAAGATATGAACAGGTACACTGCATGTAAATTTATTACAAGGCACTCTGGATTACTCAATTCTGATTAGTCAGTGGCGCCATCTAGCGGTCTGATATTTCTCAGTAAAACTGCACATCCACGTATCAGACCGCTCATCTGGGTACTGCAAGCCATCTTTACTGCTTCTCAGATCACTGTGCGTTCTCTACAAGAAAACTAATAAAATAATTTCAACTCAAATCAATGTTTTGTGTGCATTTGTTTATTTATTTGGCACGTAGTCTTATAATAAGATACACAATGAGCAGTCAGACGTTCTTTAATTAAAAAAGAACACCAACAGAGATGGATTTCAGCTGTTCAGCGATTTATTTACTCTCCCAAAATTTCAGCTCAAATCAATATTTCATTTACATGTATTTTAGTTAGTAGCCGTGTAATAAGCAGGATAATGTAGAGCCAGTCGGTTGTCATTGAAAAATAAACCCCTTCAGTGGGGTTCATCACCCTTTGGGTTTATTTTGCGATAACAACGGGCTGATTGTACATTATCCCATACATACTGTATGTGTAAACCCCTGTTGGTGACTGATTTACAGTGCATTATCCTGCTTATTAAATGGCATCTGGCCAAATAAGTAACTGGACATGAAATACTGATTTGAACTTTTATTATAAAAGAGACAGTAGAGTGATATGAGAGGCATGAAACTAACATGGCTATGTATGAAATGGGTTGCCTGGGACAAGAATTTAAACTGTATTGTCAATTATACATTTAGCACTCATACAAAAATGAGTTTTTGTTTATGCTGTAAGACCTTCTATGTGTCCTTGCGTGCAGGAGGTACATCCCAAAATTGAAAGACTATCCCAACCGCTACATCTACGAGCCATGGAACGCTCCGGAATCCGTACAGAAGGCCGCAAACTGCATTGTGGGTGTGGATTATCCCAAACCCATGGTTAACCATGCAGAGAGCAGCCGACTCAACATCGAACGAATGAAGCAAGTTTACCAGCAGCTCTCCCACTACAGAGGCCTTAGTGAGTGATACACGCACACACCTTTTTTTTTCTTAGGTCACAGTAAACTTTTTGAGCACTGCTCACCCACATGTAGTTCCAATCCTGTATGACTTTATTCCGTGGACCGCAAAAGAAAATATTTAGCTCAATGTTAGCCACATGTGTAAATGTACCACCTGGCACCATTTGTACATTTTGGTTTAGCTTTACACTGTTTGACTATGCAGCAGTAGATTTGTCTAGATCTGCATTTTTGCACCGCTCTGTTAAATAAGACGAACAGTGCTATTACAAGTGTTTATTGGCTGTAACTAAAGGTCACAAACTGAACAATAGTTATGATGATAATGAGTGCTTGTGTAATGGGTTATTTAGATAGTAGTTTTCAGCACAGTTGTACTACTACAAGTACAGTAATTTCATTTGATTTTCACAAAATGTCTTTGACCCAGTAGCTCAAAGCAGTGAGCAATTTGGTTGGCCTGAAAGTTTGTAGAGTGCTTTGCCCGCTGCAGATGGGCAATGGATCAAGTTTCAGCAGAGATATTTGAAATTAGGCTTTGAGTTTTGTGGCTTTTTCATGTACTAAAAGTTTAAAAAATAGTCAATGTTTTTAAAATGTAATCTTTTTCTCCCTGGAAAACCTACCAAAAATATTGATGACTCATCTTGCACTGCACAGATTTTTGTCCAATTAAATGCTCTCTAGAATGAGAATGTCCCTCCCTCTAATACCACTTGCAACCACCTAAAAAGGAGCAAATCACGGTTTGTGACTGTGACATACCTAAAGCCTATTGGCTATTAAAAATATATTGTCCCACCCAAACTTTGACTGTGCTCGTCAAGCATTTTCACATCTCAAATGATATAAGAATTTAAAGAAATATTCCAGGTTCAACACAAGTTAAGCTCAATCGACAGCATTTGTGTAATAATATTGATTACCACAAAAATAAATTTTGACTTGCCCCTCCTTTTCTTTAAAAAAGCAAAAATCTGGGTTATAGTGAGGCACTTACAATGGAAGTGAATGGAGGCCAATTTTGAACGTTCAGATACTCACTTTTTTAAAAGTATAGCCACAATACATAAACAAAATGCGTGATAATCACTCATTAACCTTTACTGTCTAAAGTTATAGCTAATTTTACAGTTTTGTTGCTATGACGCCGTAATGTCAACAAACCCTACAACCCTAAAATGCCTGTATAAAAGACAATTTAAACAACTTTACAGCTCAAATAATACATGAGTTTTTACTGAAGAATTAATTTGTGCTTTTATAAAATTATAAGCTTCACATTTCTGCCTTTAAACCCTCCAAAATTGCCCCATTCACTTCAATTCTAAGTGTCTCACTGTAACCTCCATTTTTGCTTTTTTTAAAGAAAAGGAGGGACGAGTGGAAATAAATGTTTGTGGTATTCAGCATTATGCTATTAATGGACAGCATTAGGCTTAACTTGTATTGAACCCGGAATATACCTTTAAGGATGGCGCTGTGATTCAGTTGTTATTGGCCTTGTGTGCTACAAAGTTCAAAGTACCTTTCATTTTCAAAGCATCTTTCTCTTTGTGTCTCTCTTGGCAGGTTTACTCGCCTCCGTCCCTACGATCCAGGAAGAGGCGGAGCCTCCCATGTCTGATGACTCTCAGGCCAGCAGCAGCACTGGTGGTGAGAAACGTCAAACTAACAGGATTCACTTTTCTGCTTTAATTTCTCTCTGATTTATTTGTATCTATGAAACCACAACAAAAGTGTCTATGCACTCCCTGCATAAAAATATAATCAGCACAACTGCTTTGCTTTTCTCCATCTTCAACATGTTTCTTGTTTTCTACAGGTCAAGCCTCCAACACCACAGCATCAACCCCACCTAACTCAGAGCCGTCTACCCCAAACTCAAGCCCAACAGCAATTGCCCTCGTCCCCCAGGCCCAGAGGAAGAGGGGCCGACCCTCTGATGTCCCAAGCAAACAGAAGTCAAAACTTAAGCACACCAGCCAAGCCAAAGGAGTTGAGCAGATGATGGAGGACAAGCAGTGACCACAGGTACCGGTCATGTTAACTGTGTTATCATGTTTCTTTTTTTTTTTTTTTTTTTTTTGGATTTTCTTCCCTTTTTCTCCCCAGTTTGGAATGCCCAATTCCCAATGTGCTCCAAGTCCACGTGGTGGCGTAGTGACTTGCCCCAATCTGGGTGGTGGAGGACGAATCTCAGTTGCCTCCGCGTCTGAGACCGTCAATCCGCACATCTTATCACGTGGCTTGTTGAGCGCATTACCGTGGAGAGATAGAGCTTGTGGAGGCCTACGCTATTCTCCGTGGCATCCACACACAACTCACCACGTGCCCCATGGAGAGCGAACCACAATATAGTGACCACAAGGAAGTTACCCCATGAGACTCTACCCAACCTAGCAACCGGGCCAATCTGGCTGGAGTCACTTAGCACGCCCTGGATTCGAACTCGTGACTCCAGCGGTGGTAGTCAGCATCTTTACTCACTGAGCTACCCAGGCCCCCTATCATGCTTCTTAATGCAAATATTTTATGTACTGTTTGGTTGCTTGGTTCATTCATTGTTTGCTTTGCACACTTTAATGCTTGTCATTATTAAAATTTGACCTCATAACGAGGGTGTGTGGGAGATTTTTCATAAACCAGCTTTACTTATTTCTACCGCAGAGGTTATTCAGCTGAGCTTTCTAGTAGAGACAGTGTGAATTATTTGGCCTATTCAGCAGTGAGCAAAATGAACCAGCCGATGGTAATGACAGTGATGATGATGTATGTTTCTGCTCTCTTTAGGTTGAGACTGCATTGGCAGTCCGACATCTGAGGGAATCAGAGGAGCCTACCTCCCCGAATCATCCCACAGAAACGGCTCGAGAAAAGTGTTAAATGGCGCCACCATCTGCAGCAGAACAGGAACGGCAGTAAAGAGAAATAATCAACGTAACTAAGGCGTGTTACAGACCCAGGGCTTCTGTTTCCCAATCATCCTTCATTAAAGCTGCTTTTGTTCTTTGTTTTAACGTTTTAACCTGTTCAAACAAACATGATTGTATCAAAATGAAGGTTCAATGATGTTTTGCTCCCTGCATTGTGATCTGACTTCTATTTAATGGATTTTGTCATTTCCAATTGAAAGTTTAGGGTAATGAGTATTTAATTGAATAAGTATTCATGAGATTTGGCCAAAATTTGTTGCACACTTTGATTAAAAATGAGTAAGTGATGAGAAAATACTGGAGAAATGGCCTATAATGTTCCTACCACATGAATTGAGACTTAAGTTTTGTATGAAGTCTCTATAATTGCTTGCAAGCTACAAGCAACTAGTTCGTACGAACAACAAAGAGCTGTGTTTCTTCGGTTTCGGGTTCGGTTAATTTTTCCCTATAAAGATACGCTTTGTGCACATAGCTCCAAATGCAAACATTTCATTGCCTCTGGCTGCACTAAAGGTTTTCGAATTTAACAACATCAATCCTCTGTTTATAATGCAATAAGCCTGATTTATTTACCAAGTGATTAATTTACCGTTCGCAGGTTTTCTAACAGTCGACGTATAATTGTACATTCCACTAAATGTTTCATTCACGATAATTTAACCGTTTGAAAAGTAATAGCAGGCGACGTGGAACAGCTTTATTTATGTTTTTGTCCCTTTTTTTTTTTTTTTTTTTTTATTGTATAAAAGAGTTTATTTTCATTAAAAGGCTGACGGGATTGTTAAGCTGTTCTGTTTGTAGGCAGTAATTTATTCAAGCCTTTTCACTGCATGCTTCTGTCAGCGAAAAAAAAAGTTTCTGCGATATATTTCATCTACCATGTCTCGCTGTAGACTACAATATATCAAATAAATTTCTTGAACCTGTTTGAAGCACCTTTGAGTTGGTTTTACTTTGATGTCATATATATGGGCCGGGAATGTGCTACATTGGTAGTTGTTATCGGACTTATTTTCACATGGTGAACAATAAAACGGGTGACAGAATCACATCAATTTAATTTGAAGGAGGGACCCGAGCCATATCTTTGGATCTGAATATCATAGAAACCTGTCAGTGCGTAACCACCTAGTAGCCAAATAGCAACGCCCTACAAACCACTCAGAACTCTTAAGCAATGCTCTGCCAACCAATTACGTCATCCTTTAGCATTGTATTGGTGACTTTTGCACCAAGCGCCACACATTTTCTTCTGAAAATGTAACTATATCCATCACCAGAGGGTGTATTATAACCCTAATATTCATATTTCCTTAAAATATCTATAAAAACGGGATTGTCTTTCTGCAAAGGCCTGCCCACTTGCATTAAGTTGATTGAATTTGATTTGCATTTGTACAGTTCTAGTCATAAGCTATTCATTAAATAAATCTTTCTGGGTTTAAACTCCGATATCTTCAAACAAGAGAGTGAAACTGGTCTTTTTGTATGCTTGTTGTGTTTTAGACAAAAATCAGCACTTAACCTTTACATAAATCTAAAGGCACAAAATGCTGCATCTGCATGGGTCAACAGCCGAGTGAACTGTACAGCATGCAGCAGTGGGCTGGCCTCTATCTCAGACTGTTATTGTCGTAATGCAATAGAGCTGCTGTATGCAGAGATGATGTGAATGATGTCCTGTGGGAACAACAGTAATGAGGGAAGAGCTCTCAGCTCTTGTACAGGTCAGCTAATGTCTGCTCTTATAGAGCATAATGAACATGGAGAGACTCTTGACTGTCTCTGTTTCTCTTCTCCTTATCTCTCTCCCTGTTTGGCTATTTCTCTCTCTTTGTCCTCCATTGTCTTGTGCTTCAATGAAACAGATCTCCTAGAAGTCAATAGCAGGCATTATCTGCACTCGTCCCACTGCCATTCTAAAATAAGATTGTGATGATAAGAATATAGGTGATAGGTGATTCTTCAATTAGGGGAACTTTTCTGAGCCCACGGATAATTTTAAATAGTTTTAAAGGGTAGATTGCAATGGCTTTAATTTTGTGTGCTTGTGTCTTACTTTTTACTAATTTGTAAGAGTGGTTGAATTTGCCAGAATGTCACTTGTTTTGGGCTTCCCCTACCAGATTTTTTTAACCTCTCCCCTCTTTAGTACATTTATATACACTGGCGGCAAAAAGTTTGGAATATTGTACAGATTTTGCTGTTTCGGAAGGAAATTGGTTCTTTAATTCACCAAAGTGGCATTCAGCTGATCACAAAGTATAGTCAGGACATCACTGATGTTAAAAACCAAATCTTTTTGATCAAATTTAGACAGGCCCCATTTCCAGCAGCCATCACTCCAACACCTTATCCTTAAGTAATCATGCTAAATTGCTAGTTTGGTACTAGAAAATCACTTGCCATTATATCAAACACAGTTGAAAGCTATTTGGTTTGTTAAATGAAGCTTAACATTGTCTTTGTATTTGTTTTTGAGTTGCAACAGTATGCAATAGACTGGCATGTCTTAAGGTCAATATTAGGTCAAAAATGGCAAAAAAGAAACAGCTTTCTCTAGAAATTCATCAGTCAATCATTGTTTTGAGGAATTAAGGCTATAGAATGCTTGAAATTGCCTCAAAAAACTGAAGATTTCATACAAAGTGTCTTCAAAGACAAAGGACAACTGGTTCTAACAAGGACAGAAAGAGATGTGGAAGGACAGATGTACAACTAAACAAGAAGATAAGTACATCAGAGTCTCTAGTTTGAGAAATAGACACCTCACATATCCTCAGCTGACAGCTTCATTGAATTCTACTCGCTCAACACCAGTTTCATGTACAACAGTAAAGAGAAGACTCAGGGGTGCAGGCCTTATGGGAAGAATTGCAAAGAAAAAGCCACTTTTGAAACAGAAAAACAAAAAGAAAATGTTGAGTGGGCAAAGAAACACAGACATTGGACAACAGATAACTGGAAAAGAGTGTTATGGATCTTAACCCCACTGAGCTTTTGTGGGATCAGCTAGACTGTAAGTTGCGTGAGAAGTGCCCAACAAGACAGCCACATCTACGACAAGTGCTACAGGAAGCGTGGGGTGAAATGTCACCTGAGTATCTGGACAAACTGACAGCTAGAATGCCAAGGATCTGCAAAGCTGTCATTGCTTCATGTGGAGGATTTTTTGATGAGAACTCTTTGAAGTAGTTTAAGTTCTGAATATTTTTTTCAAATTGTAATAGTAATTTGTCACATTATTAATGTCCTGATTATACATTGTGATCAGCTGAATGCTACTTTGGTGAATAAAAGTACCAATTTATTTCCATAAGAGCAAAATCTGTACATTCCGCCAGTGTATGTTAAATCAGGGAAATTATACTTTGCCATTTTTCCTAAAGACTCAAAATCATTCCAATTACTTTGGTAAATCTATGTACCATTTGTATTCTTTTCTATAGTTTCATCATACCTAAAATTGCTTTCGTTATCATTATGGCAAGCATTTTAGAGAACTTTGGATTCTTTGTTTTGTTTTGTTTTCTGTTTGGTTTGATTTGTTTTTATGTGGTTTTGGGTATTGTTTGTTGTTGTTTTTAGTTTTTGGTTTAGTTTGGTTTAGTTTGGGGTTTTCTCCAAAAACCGAAACATGTAATTACTGCATTATACTAGAATCCACTTGAACGTTGATCAAGGCCTTTATTAAATCTTTTTCCGAGGGTATGTGTTAAGTTTTCAAAATAGATGGAAATGTTTGCACATCATTTTCCAAAGATTTAAAAGTGCCCATAATCAGCCATATACTGATGCATATTTAATCCATCAATAAAATTATTTCTTGCACTTCCCAACTGTTAATGAAATGCATTAATTAACAAGGTTTAGGGGAAAGGAACAAATCAACTGTATTGATACATTATACATCATGGATGTTCACAGGCTGCCTTGCAGATGTTTATTTTCAGCTGTTATCTATGGCATCGATCCCAGTAGACTTCTACTCTGCTGCTACTGGCGTGCTCTTGTGTGGAGGTGGCAACTTGAGCTGCATTGATCTGGACCATCAATCACAGGGGTTGTAGACCCTTTTAGAGCAGACTACGCCTCTCTCTCTCTATCTTTCTCTCTCTCTCTCTCTCTCTCTCTCAGTCATACACTGCTGACTTTAATGGCTCCATTGAAGGAAACACGCAGAGCAGTTTAAGGAGTGTCAGGGGTGTACAGTATGATGTTTTCCAGGGGAAGTGAGGACATCCACAGCCACTCCAGCTTCCCATGGCTGATGTAACCCCCTAGGACCCTGTGGATGATGTTTCTGTAAAGGAACCAGACCAAGAGTGCTGGATGGGCGGTAAAGGAATAGTCCCATAATTGCCGGCTCCATTGATCCCAAAGAAGGGTCCAGTACCACCCTGCCCTTCCCCGCAGATGGTGCTCTGCCTAGCCATGGACTCCAGAGAGGATGGGGACAGCTGGATGGAAGAACAGTGGGAGAAATGGTATAGTAGTACTGATGCAACCGTGTCCCCTTTACGGCCTTTTGCGCTGTATTTAACTGACCTTGGATCAGTCCATGTGCTTTGAGATGGGGTTCTGTGGTTGTTATGGGCTAAAATATTGGTTTGGGCTTTTGCACTGTAGTTTAACTGACCTTGAAGTGGTCTAAATAAACTAACAGTTTAAATATTAGTTTGGTACGCATGAAAGAAAATCTTGCAGGATTATGGCCACAACTGAGTGAGAGATAAAGGTTTTTGTTATCTAATATGTGGGTATGGTGTTTCTGATCTAAAATTAGGCTTGCTTTGATTGCTTTGTGTTGCGATTAGGTTTTCTGTGTTATTTCATGGTAAGAAATCATAAAAAGAAAAACTTTACGAAAAGCTAAAATGAGTAGGATGTGCAAAAGACAAAGTTATCAGGTTTAATTGCAATATTTATAGTTAGTCTATGTTCAGCAGCTTGACTAAATTTCATCCTTCATGCTGTTAAATTATCTAACATGTATTTATAATTATCTGAAATGAGCAGCTGCATAGTGGCAAGTATAAACATGAAGTGGTGATAATGTAGCACATTCGAGTGCTTTAAATCCTTTTTCTAGCTTAGTTACTTGATCAGTCAATGGCTGAAGAGCCACCAGCTTGCAAAAACAGCTGACTTAAAATCAAGAAAAACAGCAGAATTGTGTTTGCTTGTGCTTTCTTATAAAACATTTCCAAGTGTGTAACTTCTATAATTCTGAAAATTATAATGAAAACCTTCAGATCAGGCTATATTAAAACATGTTTTTAGATTTAACCCTCTAATGCATGATACCTACACTGGACAGATTTTTAAAAGCCATTTTTAACCATGCATGGTGTGATTTTACATCCAAACCACCATGGGTGATTACATTTCATCCTTAACCATAATTCTAAAAGACTGTCTTCTTTATACAGTATGTCATTGTGTTTTTATATATATATATATATATATATATATATATATATATACTTGGCTGGAGAATAAGGTGATACACCAGGTACCACAGAAATATTACTTATTTATCTATCTAGATTTATCAATCTTCAGTTGCAGTAGACAAATGTGCAACTCTCAAAATACATAATTTTGGGTCATCAGAGGGCTAAATTTAATGATCATTATAATTGGCCTACAATTAAACTAGTGGGTTACATCATGGCAGCAGTCCCAAAGTTATCTGCTCACAAGGCAAGCTGTGCTCTCTCTTGTGTATGATTGTGTAGAGATAGCCTTGTGGAAGTATGACATCATGTGTGTCAATGTCTGTGTATGTGGGCGTGCTGACACTACAGGTTAATTCATGATATCAGTCTGAATGAATATGAGGATGATGACCTGTCAGAAGTTACAGAGATCACAGATGAGAATGGAATCACCCTTAACCAGCTCGAGCTCGACCCTGAAGTAAGTTTATATTCCAAACACACATACTTAAAACATTTTAGCATTAAGTGTTTTTTTTTTCTGCACCCTTCTGATCTACAAATTAGGCTAGTCATATATTCCTTATGCACTAGTTTCAGTTATAGTTTAGATTGTAAAATTACACATTAGTAACATTAGAATACAGTATAAAAATGTATATCAGATTTAGATTTAAATATATATTTTTTATATTTAGCACATACTGTATATTCATGTTTATTTCTGTTTAACTATATAAACTTTATGCTTCAGTATATTTGTTTCAAGATTTTTACCATATAATGTCTTTTAACTTAATCCTGGAGTTTTTTTTAATTTTTATTTTAGTTTAATTATCCCCTTTTCTCCCCAATTTGGAATGCCCAATTCCCACTACTTAGTAGGTCCTCATGGTGGCACGGTTACTCACCTCAGTCCAGTTCTGTGCTGTGCCTCCGCTTCTGAGACAGTCAATCCACGCATCTCATCACGTGGCTCGTTGTGCATGACACCGCAGAGACTCACAGCATGTGGAGGCTCATGCTATTCTCTGCGATCCACGCACAAATTACCACACGCCACATTGAGAGCGAGAACCACTAATCACGATCACGAAGAGTTTACCCCATGTGACTCTACCCTCGCTAGCAACCGGGCCAATTTGGTTGCTTAGGAGACCTGGCTGGAGTCACTCAGGATTCGAACTCGCGACTCCAGGGGTGGTAGTTAGCATCAATACTCGCTGAGCTACCCAGGCCCCCTAATCCTGGAGTTTTAAAAATCTGTTTATATCATTTATGGTTTTGTATTGTAAACACATTTTAAGCACCTTGTACACAAACATTTATATAAACATTCTCATTTAAATGAATTTACAATAAAAAAAAATTTATTTGTCGATTTTTTTTTTACTTATATATGTACAGTATATTTAATATATTTTAATTTTTCAGTTGGTCTTGAAGTCTTATAATGACTCAGATCCCATAGTTTAAAATATAAGTAACACTTTTCAACAAGGTTAGTTAACATTAGTAAATGAATAAGCTATCATGAACTAACATTGAACAAAACATTTTTACAGCATTTAGTAGTCTTGGTTAATGTTAACTTATATAAAAATATAATTGTTGTTAGTTCATAATGCATTCACTTATGCATATACTATATTAACATATACATCTTTCAGTTTTAAAAAATGTATTAGTAGTCTATGCTTCAATTAATTTTAACTAATGATACTTGTTGAAAAGTACTATGCATTGTTAGTTCACGTTCAATAATGTAGTTATCTAATGTTAATGAGTACAACCTTATTGTAAAGTGTTACCAAAATATATTTGCATTAAGCATTAATACACCATTTTATTGTCTCTAAGCACATAAGTACATACTCTAAGTGTTGTGATGTCAGGTTTGCACATACCAATAAGGGTTAAACAACATCTGCTCAGAGCCTTTAGCTAATCTGCAGTGGAATACAATCCAGGTATGGAACACACAGCTCTCTGGCACAGCATTTTCTGATATGTAGCTCAGAAGTTATGCTTAAGTTATGCTTAACTCCAATATAGATTTGACGTGGACAGATTTGATGCCACTGTTTTGGCATGAAGTAAGGAAAATATCTGTGTGTGTGTGTGCGTATATATATATATATATATATATATATATATATATATATATATATATATATATATATATATATATATTATATAATTATTATTATTATTTATTATTATTATAAAATATGTTTGTTAATTATCTGTTGTAATATGACACACCATATGTGTTTGTCAGGTGTGTGCGGTCATATTTGTCTATCCTTGAAGGGTCTAGTTGTCGCTATAATGATAGTACAGCCAGAAAACCTACATTATTTGGACTGATCCTGTGGTCCCCATTTGGAAAGCAGCTTTAAACATAAATTGGGGTCTAAATCATGTCTTAGTTAAAATCTTAATTAAAATCTCAAAAGGTGTCTTTTAGGAGTAGGGCAGGATTAGGGTTAGGATGGTAACACTTTACAATAAGGTTCCATTCGTTAACATTAGGTAATGCATTAGGTATCATGAACTAACAATGAACAATATATTTTTTTACAGCATTTATCAATCTACATTAAGTTAAAGTTAGTTAATAAAAATACAATTGTTCATTGTTAGTTCATGCTAGTTCATAGTGCATTAACTAATGTCAACAAATACAGCTTTAGATTTTAAAAATGTTTTAGTATAAGGTGAATTTAACATTAACCTAGTTTAATAAATGCTGTAAAAGTATTGCTCATTGTTAGTTCATGTTAAATGGAACCTTACTGTAAAGTGTTACCATCAAGATGTAGTAATTATGATTAGCTTGATTAAAGAACAATAGACATCAAATGGACGTCCCCACCACGATAGAACATGGCATCTGTAAATGTGTGTTTGTGATGTAGTCACAGCATATCCATCCACCCTGTAACCAAACAGTAACCCAGCTTTGTAGACACACAGTCATATTGTCCCAATCTGAATGAAGAATCATTTGACACTGCAGAGTTGGTGAACTATTTACCCCACTGCAAAAATAGATTTCTAGGTCAACGCACACCATCCGTTTTCTCAGGCACTGAAGTCTTGTGTTGCACCCTAAACCTGTGTAGAGAATACTAGCATTTCAGTATTTAGTATTGGACTGAAGATGGGTGAGGTTGCAAGAGGCTGTAGTATTCAGAGCCAAAGTCAATTAGCAGCTTAGTCATGGACATTAAAGCCAAGTCAGAGTCAATCACAACTGACTTTTCTCATTTTACTGTGGACACCATGCGGTCTGACCAAAACCAAAACAAATAGCCATAATTTCAGATTTTACAATATTTTGTCATTAGCTTTTTGGTAGAGTGTTATAGTGTCAGAGCTTCCACTGCAAACAATCATGTTCTTGATCAGTATTTTATCTCATTTTCCATTAAAAATTACTGCATCTAAACATCATTACAAAGATCATATTTAAAGGGCTAGTGTAGCCAAAAATCTATTGTTATTACTCGCCCTAATGTTGTTTTAAACTCTCATGACTTTCTTTTTTCTGGAGAAGATAACAGGAGATGTTAGGCAGAATGTTAGCCACCATTTACTTTCATTGCATCTTTTCTCCATACAATGAAAGTGAATGGTGACTGAGGTTGTTCAGTCCCTAACATTCTTCCTAACATCTCCTTTTGTGTTCCACAGAAAAAAATAACATCATGCAGGTTTGTGACAACATGAGGGTGAGTAACTGTAGACAAAATTTCAATTTTTGGGTGAACTATCTCTGGCCTTTAATGAAATGATATTAAAACCCAACACTCCCTCGTTGTCATTTTGGGTGTTTATTTTGCCTGGGTCATCTGACACGCCTTATTTTGTTCTCTGAGATTGAATTAGCTTTCCTCACATCAGCCAAGAAGGCAGCCACAGGCTGATGTCATCACTCACCTCTGATTGGCTGGCTGCATCTGACTGCAGCTTGACTCTAAAGCTCTGCTGCCTGCTCTTCCCAGGATCACATGAGGCAGCTGGCCAATGGCACGCCGAGGACCGGCCGGAGGAGGGGGGTGGTGGAACTGCAGACGGAGATGCTCCACTTGGACCTGATAGATGCAGAGGGAGGAATCCAGGAAGAAGAGGAGGAAGAGGAGAACGAGAGGTGGCTCGATCCTGCCGATGACAACCACAAGGTGGAACAGGGAGCAGGGCTGCCTGTCACACAGCCTATGCTGAAGGATTTCATCCCTGCCATTGCCATGGACACCTACCGGCCCAAGAGACCAACAACCCTGAATCTTTTCCCCCAAGTGCCAAGGACTCAGGTGAGATAGAGGATTTTGATTGCTGGTAGCAAGGCCCTTTGGTCCAGAAGAGGCTTGTTGATCGCAACCAAGGCAGATGGCGATCTGTATGCAAACTGACAGGTCTTGGAAATTCTTTCACAGTAAAATGACTGTAGGCTGTAATGATTTTCATACTGCACTAACAGGAATCTACCTTCTTGGTATGCGCACTACACCCCGGATCTTAACTAGATCTGATGCTGTTGCTAATGCTGTTTCTTCATGCTCTCATTAGTGCCTTCATTATGGATATGATCTATGGGGTGTATTTTCAGTGTTTTGCATTGATTTCAGCCTGTGCTAATCTGTGGCTTGTAGCATCGGTTGTCTTTGATACTCCCAGCCAGTGATGCTGATGACGTTTCCTGTTTGTGAACTCCCTATCAGCCCACCTGCTATGAATCACTGCTGTCCACCCTCTGTGTGTAATGCGATTCGACATAAAAGAGAGAAAGTGAATTATTACTGTTGACCTGTGGGGGTCAATCAGCAGGGGACGGCACTCTATTGGGACGATTCGTACAAAACATAACAAGATGAGAGTGAAATCATCAGCTTTTTTGGATGTCATGTTTAGTGACGCTTTTTCTGAGAGGGAAATGTTCTCTGTAATGATTTTGGAATAGAATGACATTTAAGGGTTAGAAAGAGGAAGATAACTTGTTTATTTATTTATCCATTCATCCATCCACCCACCCATCCATCCATCCATTCATCCATCCATCCATCATCCATCCATCCATTCATCCATACAGCCAGCCAGCCATCCATCCATCCATCTACTGTATCTAAGCTGATCAATAGAAGTGTCCGTTCCAAACTTTAACAACAGCCTTGTCAATGGGTAATAATTAGCACATTTAGTTTTCACATATTTTTAGTACATTTTGAATAAAATATCACATTATATAAGCGTTTAATTTCACAATTTTTGGTATATCTCATTTACCAAACACTAAATTGTCCAATATACTTATTGGTATTCGCCAATGGCCACACTGCTCTCTAGACATTGGTATCAGCCATATACCGGCCAATATTGGTTGACAAATACTATATATTATAAATTTTTCCAGCACTCAAAAGATATCCTATTTGATGAAAACCTACTTTAGGCCTTAAAATTTAGATGTGCTTAATATTAAATGTCCTAAATGTCATCCTTTCCAAAACCTTTGAACATCAATACCTTTAAACATCATCCACTGACATCACAGACTTTATAAATGGAGTTTGTTTCTTACTATTGCTTTTAATCTGCTCTGCAGTGATTTTGTGAGCTCCTGAATGTAAATCATGAGCAGCCAGGCTGTATATCTCTTTTGTGGTGCATCATGGGTAAGAAGGCTGCTGGCGCTCAACTAGAGCGGGAACTGAATGATTTAAATTATTGCCCAGCACTGTGTAATCTCCTGTAAAGACTTCCAACTCAGACTTTCTGAACTCAAATTGACCTTTTTATTCTCCCTCTGTTGCAGTAATAGTGTTTTGTTACCCTGCTAGCTGTCATTTCTGACAAATATCAACTTTTGGTACTTTAAAATGTCTTTCTAGTTGAAAAGACTACAAATAATGGATTTGGTGTGTCAGAACAACTATCTATCTATCTATCTATCTATCTATCTATATATATATATATATAATTGTTTTTTTTTTTTTTTTTTTAATCAAAGCACACATCAGCCATGTATCTTATAGGGCACAAAATAATGTATATTTTCAATGCAAAGCAGTTTTAAGGAATAGTTCACCCAAAAGTTAACATTATCTAATTTTTTTCCTGTGAAACACAAAAGAAGAATGTTCATGTTGCTCTTTTCCATTCAGTGAAAGCAGATGGTGACCCGGCAGTGTCAAGCTAAAAAAAAAAAGTACCATAAAATTATTCCATATGACTTGTGCACAACATTCCAAGTCTTCTGAAGCCATAAAATAACTTTGTGTGAAGACTGGACCAAAATTTGTAGTTATTCACTGAAAATATTGCTTTCGCACTTTAATATAGGTTAAAGTTACAGGTTTGGGACAACATTAGGGTGAATAAATTATTAATATAAATTTCAAAAATACATTATTCAACACCATGCCTTTTAATTGGCTTTACTGCAGTAATTGCATAATAATATTTAGCACCTTATACATAAAGCATTGCAGTTGGCAGCTAGCAAAACGTCCTAAATACCCAAAGTCACCTGATATATGCAGGTGCTTACGTTCTGTTGAATAAATATGTTACCATGGTGACAAAATGGACTTGAAGAAAGGGCAAAAGTAGTCTGTTTAAAATGTTAGTGCAAAAAATATAGCCTTTTGCTTTTAAAAGTTAGAGCGCTTCAGCACATCAATTGATATCCAGGTCAACAAAATGCTTTACGAATAGGAAAGATGGTGGATGACTGTAAATGTGCTTCAGTGTCTTTAATCTCATAATCTTGGCTCATCAGATCTCTCCTCAACTGCAGCACTGGCACAGCCGCTGGGCATTTGAGGAATTAGCAGAGGAAGAGCTTTTCCAAAGAATATAGAAAGATACTGTCTAATACACTGAAAACAATGAAAAAGATTGGTCGAAAAATCTATTTTCAATCTGAAATTTATTTGGCACAAAAATATTTTAGCTAGCAAGCCTGAGGTTAGCATTTTAGTTAAAGGAATATTCTGGGTTCAATACAAGTTAAGCTCAATTGTATCGAACCCGGAATATTCCTTTAAGTGCACAATCTATTCTACTGCCAAAGTCTAACATATTTTTGAGTGAAACAGGATTTACAAAAAGAAAAAAAAAAGTAGGGCGGGACCTCACTGGATTGTGGGAAAGTGGGCGTTACATACCAGAATGGAGCCAGTTGATTGGAGGGACGGGTTGAAAAGTAAGAGGGATTTGTGATGTCAGTTGAAAAGAAAAGTTGTTTTAGAGGTGGAGCAATTTGTTAAATAAATAGCGTCAATTTTTGATTTCATATTTACTTTTTTGACAGTTCCCTCTATATCCATAAAGCACAAATCTCTCCTTTTCTACAGGAATGAGAATGTGTTGAAAAGAAATGAAGAATTATGTGGAAAAGGATCAGATTTGCTCTGCCTTGTTAACAGTTGTTGATCATACATTCGTTATTTCTTGGAGGGAGACATATTTCAATTTATCATTTATCTGCTTTTTTCTGTGGAGATAAAGATTTTTTAATTGCTAGTCTGATATTATTAGGGCCAAAAGTAATAGACTGAGACATACTCCTTTTCTTAGAAACTGATTATAAAACTAGATAACGACGAACTGTCGGGATAGAGTTACTCCCATCTGTTTCCGTTTTTCTACCGTTTTTGGAGGCACTGGATAAGAGCATCATATAAGCCACCTGTATCTTCCTCCTCCGTCACGAACACCACTGTGTGTCTACCCCCACACTTACGCACACACTCACACATGCCAGTTCCTGCATCATCAATGGGTGCGTTGCTATGGTAACACAGGAGTGTCAGTATAAAAGGTACATCATAGCAGGGTGGACAATTGGTGAGTCAGCGATACGAGAGAGCGGTAAATTGCTTTTCCTGTAACTCCTTCACTTTACAGATTGCTATCAAGTGTGTGTGTTTATGGAAGAAAGCTTCTTGAGGGCTGTTGCTGAGAATGTTGACAAAATCACACCATTGTTCCAAGATGGAGGGAAGTGTTCAAGTCTGTCTGTTTCAGTGTGAGAAAATGTTATTTCCAAAAATTCTTCTCTTACAAATAAGTACTGTGGTGGTATTATGGCATCTTGATACTCTTGGCCCCTAAAAGTATTTGGACAATAAAGCCACACAAAAATATACATGTCATTGCACTAGATTACAAAATATCTAACCATGTAGCACCTGCAAACAAATAATGCTAGACCTTTTCTCAGAACTAACTTAACTCTCCACTTTATTCACAGGACACAATAAATAACAATTCATTTGGTGAGAAAGATCGGAGAAAAGAAAAGAAATCCCATTCCTCGTCACCACATATTAAGGGTGAGTCATGGCCACGTGCACAACAAAAATTAACATGTCTGAAGAGTTGCAGAGAATGTGTAAAACAAGTCATTTTTCAAACTCAGTTCTATGCATTAGAGGAATTAGCTTGTGATAAATTAAGGAAATACAATGGAGGAACTGCATTGATTTGTACACTTATAAAATACAGACAGCTGTTAGTCATCTCTGTTACAGTACATGACATTTCAATGATCATGAACAAAACATTATATTAATGATAATGTTAAATATTTCATGACAATTGCTCCTTGCTGGAATGTAGTCCATCTGAATTGGTGACAAACAGGCAGAACATCAAATGTGCTGTCATTGTGAGTGTTTTTGTAGTATTCAGTTCTACGAAATGAAAATGTGTTTACGTGCTATAATTAACTTGAGGGGATTTTTGTCAATCCAATTACCCATAAGAGTTCATCGGATGCCAGTTGTGTCTGACTGCACAGCTAGTTCTATGAAGAAAGGTATATTGTTTTAAGCTGATATGTGTAATTTTTTAGATGTTTAAGTACTTTCTCCTATCCAAAATGCTGAGACAACTATAAGCCATCTGTAGGTTTATTGCCCAAAACAGTGTAAACACTGTAGCTCTGTGACACTATCGAAGCTGTTTAGGCGGCCGGACATAGCAACATGCGCTCTGATTTTGGGGCAAAACTGCCTGTTTGTCCCAACAATTGAAAACATGGGGGAGTGTTTGGAAGTGGTAATTGTTTTTTAATTCCATTTGGTGCCACAAGTGGCACAGCAATTACACTTGGAAGCTTTAAGAAGAATGAATTCCAAAAAAAACAAAGCATTACATAGCTAAATTTAGTAATAGACCCACTTATTATTATGCAGGTGACATTGGTGTTGAAATGGTATACATTGCTTTCTATGCTGAGTGAAATGTAGCAAAGGCATTTTAAGTGGTATAAGCTAATATTTTTTTTTTCCATAATCCTCTTCTCATGTTTTTCTCCAGTAGGCCTATTGCCTAATATGTAATCTTTTGTGTATGTGAAACAGGGGATCTGGCACCCAAACCTGAGCAAGTTAGTGGCACTGATGGGGACAAAGTCCAGGCCAGAGCTGACGCCAAAGCACGGGGCTCTACCTCCTCCACAAACAAAGCAGCAGCCTTTCACAACAAGCAACAGGACAAGTTATCTGAGTCTTTGAACAACCCCACTGGGGTGGCAACCTCCACACAGACAGTTATGAAGGACATATCCGGGAATGTCACCCTCATAGAGGGTGTCCTTGACATTGGTACCATTTGCAAGGAAAAAGCCCATTATCACACTGTAAATGGCTATCGGGAACAAAGGCAGTACCCTGTGGAGAATGGAGGAACATTTCACCAGTCGGTTGACAAAAACAAGGACTATCATATATCAGAAGGAAATGCCAAGGAGGAGATCCACCTCACGCCAGTTAATGGTGAACAGGAGCGACCCTTTCTGTCGCAAAGCAGCGACAGCAATCGCATGTCCATCAGTTCGGACACAGAGCTGCCTCCCTTGCACTATTATCCATTGGCAGGTTGTGCAAACCCTTCCATTAGTGAAGAAGATGAGGTATACCCACCCACACCCCCTTGTAGGACTGTCAGCCTCAGCGACACAGGGGACACTAGTAAGTGGGTTGAAACCCATAAGCCCAAAGTAGCGAAGGAGGACACAGGGACCTTAAAGATGGCGGCTGTCAGCACGGATGCTTCAGGACTTACGTATGACTCTGTTAAGTACACCCTGGTGGTGGACGAACATGCTAAGCTTGAGTTAGTGAGCATCAAGGACTGCTACGAAGGTTACGATAGTGACAGTGACAACACCGTCTACGAGTCTGCCATTGATGAGGATGAGGAGGATCAGGAAGTGGACGAAGAGGAGGAAGAGTCGGGAGCAACGGGCATGAGGAGAGACACTTCCTGTTTATCTGCGGACTCAACCACTGACACCACTTCAGACATGCCCCGCTCCCGCAAGTTCATGAATGTCTTTGTGAACGGACGGTCACGCTTCTCTGGTGAGTGGCAGATCTTGGCTGTTTGTGCAAAGATAAAGATCAAGTGTTCAAGAGATTCATTGTTTAGTGGTGTTAGTGGTGGGGCCCAGACAGAATGGCAAAGGTCCAAACGTGGAACCTTGTGGCACTCCTTTCCTCCATGTAACCACCAAGACTTTGCAAGAACTGCAAAGATTTTCTTCATTAAAGGGTTTCCTAATGTCAGGCTTGCCTTTCAACAGCTAGAATCAAGATGTTATACTGAAACGAGTATGTGCCTGCACAATACACAACTTAAACATTTGCTTAAAAAATGCAAGAAAAGGACATTTGAAATGATCTTTTTTACATCAAAACTTAAACAGACATGCACATATTGAATAAGCCACTAGAATACCAGTCAAGGTGTTTACATGTAGTGCGAAATCGAGATAACAAGAAAAATCTAGGTGTGCCGATAGTTTTTTTTTATTTATTTTTTTAGCTTAAACCATGCATGACCTCTCCCCAATAAAATAAAAATAAAAAATTTGGCATTTACATTACACATTGTTGGGTTATCAAGCATAATCAGTGTAAGAGTGTGCATACAAACTCATTGACACTTACCTTCTGTGTTTTAAATGTGACAGTGAACTTTTTTTTCTCCCTCCCAGGTGCTGAGTTTGGACTCTTCTCCTGTGTTATTAATGGAGAGGAAAAAGAACAAAGCCACAGAGCAGTGTTCAGGTAAATTTTAAATCAGACCAAATCACTGATGACCAGCTAAATTAAGCAAGTAAATAATTAACCAAGTGACTGAAAAGAAATTAAAAGAGAATATTTGGGGTATTTTACTCAGCACAAACACCAATAAACTACAGCAACATAGCTGCACACAAGAACTAACACATGACAGAGTAATAGGATATATCCAACCATGCTAGCGCATAGACTTTGTCCTAACCAGGCATGCTGCAATAAAGCGTCAAGTTAATGTAAGCTTTTGCCCTAATCAGCCACGACAACTGGCAAGCAACAAGACATTATTTCAGTTGCACATTTTCGATTTCTGCAGAATTGCGCCTGAAAAGAGTTCTGATTAGAAATACGTCCTTGGATGTGATTGTTTGGTGTCACACAGCATTTTTGCTTTTAGAGTGGGAAGAAAAATTGCTCTGGAAAAGTATCACAAGGTGCCTGGTTAGAACATAACAATACTTTTTTCTAAGTCACGCTCTACTAACATGGCATCCTAAGCCACTCTTTTGGAGATCTCCCAATCAGACTTGTTTGCTGGTTTGTTTACAGGTTTATTCCTCGGCATGATGATGAGTTGGAGTTGGAGACTGATGACCCCTTACTTGTAGAGTTGCAGGCCGAGGATCTATGGTGCAAGGCCTACAACATGCGCACTGGATCCAGAGGCATCTTCCCTGGATTTTACGCTGTGAAGGTGACAAAGGATGAACACGTTAAAGGTAACCACTTCTCTCACTATAGTCTTTAAAATCTTTGTGGGTTTTTTATCTTGTACTTTTTTGAGTAATGGCTTCCTCTGTGCATTACTTTATTCAGAGGTCAAAGTTGATTGGATGGACAAATTCTGGGTCAAATTCCTTGGTTCTGTTCAAGTGCCGTACCACAAAGGGAACGATGTGCTTTGTGCTGCTATGCACAAGGTATACTAATTAACTTCTCTGTCATTATCTATATTCTAATACTATCATTAATTGCATAGTAATTACACAGACATATTGTTCTGCGTAATCTGTTATTCATATGAAATCCAATTATGTCAACAGATCGCAATAAACAGGAGAACAACGATGCAGTTCAGCCCCCCTTCGCCTTGCATTCTGGAAATCAACACAAGAGGAGTGAAGATCATCGTTCAGGATGACTGTCGGACTTCAGGAAGGGTTTGTATATTTCAGAAAGAACTACAATATTCTTCTTTAAAATTACCCCAGAGCACATTGGTCATTCCTGTTATGCCGTATCTTTTGTAACTTTTAAAAATATAGAAAAGGATAGACCAAATTTTCAGAAATATGCTTTGATCTATCTCAGGCACTTCAACTTTATTAATAACAATATAACTTGATTATTTACGCAATGGAAAGAAAATTAAAAGGATGCCAAACAGGACTGAACCTAACAGGTGGAAATAAAAAGTTAGCCATTGCTTAGTGAGGGATTGAAAGTTAGCCTATATGAGGGTAATGTTAATTTTTATTATTTTTTAACTATCGTCCGAATTTTTTATAATGCCATTCAGATTTCTGAAATTCTATCAAACTGGATGGAAATCAACTAATAGCACAAAACATCACAGAATTAATCAAGTCCATTGCTAATACTTGTGCTTGTGTTTCCCATTAAAATGTCACTTTAGATTTTAGATGTCAATGCAAGACCTAGGAACATGGCAAATTGGCAACATTTTCTCAAACCAAAGAAATGAAATTATTTAAAATTCACCCTTTGTTTAATTTATTGTGATATCATAATAAAAGAAAACAATGTTTTCCATCTTACAAATTGTTATATACATTTTTTGTCCATTAAGACTGATGGGCATATTTCTGTTTTGGAAAATATCGAAAAGAATTATTATTATTTTTTTTTTAATCAAATAATGTACATAAGACTCAAGTCATCTCACAAGACTTTATGTTCAAATGACGCACATTGCCTTGGAAACATCTAAGTTCATAATGTGTCTAAATGCTGCCACCAAACGGCAATTACTCTCAAATGAGTTCAGTGATGCAGTATTTATGGTACCACTGTTATGCAATGAAACATCTTAAGATTGAATGGTAATCTGCAGCCATAAGATTTCATCCTGCTAAGCCCCTGTGAATGAATTTGTGAACGAGTTCAGTGATGCAAAATCACAGGGTTGAGGAATTAATCGCACAGACTTACACAACCTCCCAATGCACTGACATCATGTTCTAGCTGCTTACAATCATGTTTTTCGCTCTTGTAGTGCTGATTAAACCGTTCTTTTTCCATTTTTTACAGGGAGAGAAGTGCTTTAACTTTTTTCAGTTGAAAAACATCTCTTTCTGCGGATGTCATCCAAAGAACAACAAGTAAGTGTGAACAGAAATATAGGCATAATGCTGGTTCTTCTTTATTTATTTTTTATCTTCCCCTTCCTTTGCAATCAGATCTGTTGGGTTACCAAGGAGTTTGGTAAAATGATGCTCTGGTTGCTGATAGGTCAAAACAGTGTACCAGCCATGACAAAATAAATGATGTGGTAACAGCCATGATGCAAAATACCTCAGCTAGCTACTGTGTAAATCACTGTGTAGCAATCATAGAGGCCAACTATTAACCATAGTTCACATTTCAGGGACTTTATCTTAGCAGAAGAATGAATTTGCTTGATAAAATAAAGTTTTAAAGAAAATTTGTGTCCTAAATATTTTCATTATGTAGTAGCCTTTTTATTAAAGCATTAAGGAATTCAAGGTTGTGTTATGTTGTGAAGATAGTCACTGCTGAAGGGTTTGCCAAAATACTCACAATATAGCATTGTCACTTGTACACAATTGCTCAAGTAAACACTCTGATCTAGATAAGTTTACAGAGACAGGGAATAATATCAGAATCAGAACACGAGTACATATCAGATAAAGGAATATGTTCTGGCTACACATACAAAATATAGATTGTAGTAGTTATAGATTACTAATATAATTAATATAAGATTGTTATTTGAGAGTAATTGTTTGTGGTCACTTATACAATTATAAGCTCTGTAGTTCCATACAATGCAAGTGAATGGTGACCAAAATTTTAAGGCAGCATGAAAGTAATCCAGAAGACTCCAGTGGTTTAATCCACATCTTCTGATCCAATCAGTTTTGGGTGAGAACAGACTAAAATATAACTCCTTTTTACAATAAATCATGACATCAGTAGTCTCCTTGGCGATCATGATTTCAAGCTCGATTACACTTCCTAGAGCCATCTAGCACTCTGCGCATCAAGCACTAGAAAGTGTAATCAAGCTTGAAATCATGATCATGCCTAGAGACTGCAGTGGCAATATGTACAGTGAAAAAGGAGTTACATTAAGGTCTGTTCTAACCCAAAACTGACTGGATCGCTTCACAAGACATGGATTTAACCACTGGAGTAGTATGGATTATTTTTATACTGCCTTTGCATGCTTTGTGGAGCTTTAAAGTTTTGTTTACCATTCACTTGCATTGTATTGACCTATACAGAGCTGAGATATTCTTCTAAAAATGTTTGATTTCTGCAGCAGAAAGAAAGTCATACCCATCTGGGATGACATGAGGTTGAGTAAATGATGAGAGAATTTTTGGGTGAACTATCCCTTTAATATAGCTATATTTATAAGTGTCAGTAGACTCAATACAATAACCATATTTGACTAAACCGGAACACCCTCTACAGGGGAGAATTAGAACAACATATGTTGTTGGCAAGAATGTTAACAAATGGAAGAAAGAATGTTATAAACACAAATGCTCCATGTGTGACTTTCAGGTATTTTGGACTGATTACTAAACATCCAGCATACCAGAGATTTGCCTGTCATGTGTTCTTCTCAGATGATACCACCACAAAGCTGGCTGAGTCAGTAGGGTGAGTTCTCCATTATGTACTTAAGGATCTTTTTGCTGATTGGTTAGAACAGCAGAATATTTTTGCTGATTGGTCAAAAAGCAGAATGTTTTTGCTGATAGGTCAAAAGGCAGAATATCTTTTGCTGATTGGTCAAAAAGGCAGAATCGTTCTTGCTGATTGGCCAAAAAGATATTAATGTTGAAGTGCAGCCTCGCTGCTGTATGCTCTGTGGCATCAATCTGAGGGAGGTTCTGTTTTATGAATGCACAACACATAGTAAGATGTGTACAAAATTATTTGTTAATTAAAAATAATTGTACAAAATTCATTCTAAATCAGATTCTATATGTAAAATAATTTCTATATCTTCCTAAATCTACAAATCAAGTAAGTTGAACTATGACTTTAGTACATTTAAAAAGTGTCATATATAATATGTCAAGACACAAGTATCTAATACTTGTATTTTTATTTTTTTTTTTCTTGAACAGGAAAGCTTTTCAGCAATTCTACAAAGAACATATGGAATATTCCTGTCTGACAGAAGATATCTTCCTCGAATGACCTTCGATATATTCTTTTTTTTTTTTTTTTTTTTTTTTGCATAACCACATAATATATGAGGTGTCGCATGATGGTGGTTTTAAGCCTCTTTGTAATGTGTCATGTTGATAATATGTTGATGTCTATTTTAGACAAATGTTAAAATAAAAAAAAAAAAAAAACACCCCAAGTGTTTAACAGATATTGGCTACAGTGCACTATTTTCACCTCTTATCACTCGAGTATTACTGACTGATGTAAAGCTTTACAAAGTGTAATAACTAAAAAAAAAAAAAAAAAGTTTGATGTGACTTGTAAAAGTCATCTTTTGATTTATTGTTACTCAGTGCAAAGCTTGGGTTTGAATTGATGCGAAGCACAATGTCCAATGCATTTAATAATGGAAAACAACACGCCTTGATAGAAAGGAGATCTTACAGTTAGTCTGGATCCAAAATGAAGACCTGTATTTCAAAGTTTATCTGTAACCAAAGCAAAGTGGAGATACTCTCTGGGGCAGTTCCTTCTTTCATTCAGAATGGAGGTGGACTATGAAATTAAATTCAAATCCAAGCACATACTCTGTCTGCCCCTCCTGGTACCCTTTGGTCTTTTCATGCTAAACTTAACCCTGCATTAAGGCCAGTTTTAACCCTGGGTTTAAAGATTCACACAAACAACTTTAAAAACACAAGCACTGCTTTCAGCCCTGTATTTTTTGACAGAGGTGTACAATGTGAATTACTAAACCATGGTAAAGTATAACAGTGTGAAACTTGGAACATGATAACCCAGGGTTAAAAATGACCCTGGGTTAACAATTTGTTGAAATCCCCAAACTGTTGTACGTGAAATAAGGTAATTGCTACAGTTTATCTTTGGTCAGATGCGCACTACAAAGTCTGTTCAGGCATCACAAATACAATATGGCATCCATGCTTACTTCTGTGAATGCATTTTTGTTCTTATATTCAATGTTTAATGTGCTTATATTCCGAAATGTTGCTCTGTTAAACAGAGTGTAGTCTGGACCTATTCCAATCTTCAGTCTCTGTATCCCTGAAGTATGTAGCTGTGAAAACCAAATCATTGTATTTTCTTTTTACACATATCAGATCTCTTATTTATTATTATAATGAAATGGGAAGAATCTCAAAATATATTATTTTTGGCACGTAAAACATATAAGGTGATTCATAACAATGAAGGTGAAAATCTACTATTATAATGACAGAATGTGGTCTATATACATGGTGCTGAAGAAAATGGCTGCCTGATAATGAAACATTCGTTTTCTTATTTCTGATACAAAAATGTATCCTGTAAAATCACAAGTTGTGCCTATTTCTATTTCAGTTATTATCACTGTACTTTTTTTTATGATTATAACTGTTCTGTGGAACCCATTAAATTGAATCCTATTTGTAAATGTATTGTCCTGGTATGTAAAAAAAAAAAAAAATAAGACTAAGAAACCAGAAGTGGTTGCTATGCGATTGCTAAGGTGTTTACATGCAAGTTTTATGTTTATTTAGCATTAGGGTTTTTTTTTTGTTTGTTTTTTTTTTTATGTATCAGCAATATGCTTACCTTAGCAAGAATGTTTAAAACAACTGCAGACAAACACATTTATACAATTTTTATGTCACACTTAAAGTTCTTTGAATGAATAGTTCAGCAGAAATGCACAGCTTGCCACTGCAGTCTCTAGGAACAATCATGATGTCAAATTTGATTACACTTCCTAGCGCTTGAGGGATGTGCAGAGCTCTACATGGTGCTAGGAAGTGTAATCGAGCTTGAAATCATGATCGCCAAGGAGACTTCTCATGTCATGATTAATAGTGAAAGGGAGTTATATTTAGGTCTGTTCTTGCCCAAAACCAATTGGATCACTTCAGAAGACATGGATTAAACCAAGGAGTCTTGTGGATTTATGCTGCCTTTATGTGCTTTTTGGAGCTTCAAAGTTCTGAACACCATTCACTTGCATTGTCTTTGTTTGTGTGCTGCAGAAGAAATAAAGTCATGCGCATCTGGAATGGCATGTGTAAATGATGAGAACATTTTGGGGGAACTATTGCTTTATCTCTTGCCATTACAGAGCATTTAGATGTCTATTGCACTCTCAGGCTTAAGTATTATGTACTGTATGTGATATTGTCCATCACAGATTATCATCTATTATCATCATAAATAGAGCAAAAGTCACCACAAGAACATATATTAAACAAATGACTGCATGTTCCAGGCTTATATAAGAAACATAAACACGTTAGCAAACATCACAGTCTGTTGGTGTTAATTCTCAGAGGAATCCGTCTCCTCCGTGGAACCGTCACTCTCCATTTCAATTCTCTTGCGTTGGTGCAGGGACTTGCGTGGTGAGGCTTTTTTGGACATCTCCTTCTGTCCCGCAACACTGCTGCTGCTGTTGGAAGTCGGGCTGATGGCGACTTGAGCTATGCTGAAACAATCACAGAGACACAGTATCAAGCAAATGATAACAGTAGAACTATTTAGTAAAATGTTATGATGTATTTAATCTCAAATCTCCTTTCCAACATATCATCGGGACTAGCTTTAAATGAAATTTATTTTAAGTGAAAAGCATCTCTACGTCTTCATTTTAACAGAAGACGGTATAAAATTAACCAGCAAATGACTGTAATATACTCTTTGAAGCAAGTCCGTCTCTCTCACAGTCTCTCCAGCTCCTGGTCCATTTCTGGATCAATCAGCAGGTCCGATTTATTGGGAAGAGCACCTGATGTATATAGGACAGAAGATACATTTGTTTTACAATTAGGGCTGCAACTAACAATTATTTTGATAATCGACTAATCTAACGATTATTAGAGCAGTTATTCGACTATTCGTCAATTATTGCAACGATTAATCATTAGCTCTTAACTGATTATTCAGCTCGTGCCTCGACTTAAAAGGTATTAAACGTGAATACAGCAATAAAGAGGGCAAAATCATCTTTTAAAAATACCTCTAAATGACATTCACTTTATTAAAGGGAAAAAAATACTTGGATTTTTATACAATTTAATTCATTAAAAAATTCACTGCAAAATCATATAAGATATGATAGAAACATAAGATATAAGACATAAGAAGTCTAAATATCTTATATCTAAATAGTACATGCTTCTCATGTAAATGTATCTTGTTTTAAGGATTTTTTGATATTTTAAAATATTAAATATATATTAAATATTATATTCAACTAACATTTTTTTCTTCTGCAGTATAGCTCCTAAAGTAAATGTACATAAGGAGTTTTAGATATTTATATTGGAAAACAAACCAAAAAAGACAAATCAATAACCAACTTTTTTGTTTTTGTTTTGCATTGTATATTGGGCTAAGACTACACTCTCTCACCTTTTTGTTCACTTTGATCCATCTTTAACTCACCAAAAAAAAAAAAAAGAAAACTCTTCTTAACAGAACTACGTATCGCGGATTTTCTTCATGATAAGACACACACCGTGACACATATATTATGATTCGCTACGTCACGATCCATCAGGTTAAAATCTAGCTGGAGCAAGTGTGCGTGAAGTACGAGTGTCTCTGCAGGAGAGGGTTTATCAGCCGGTAGAAGTTTGAAACGCTCCGACCGCACAGAGAAATGCCAGTTTCTGAGTTTCGGAGTGCTTATTTACACAACCCACTTTCTTATTAGATGCAGTTGATTCCTTATTAGATTCATTAGAACATCTCCTTTTGTGTTCGGCATAAGAAAGAAAGTCATACGGGTTTGGAACAGCATGAGGGTGAGTAAATTATGACAGAATTTTCCTTTTTTAGTTAACTATTTCTTTAACACATTTTAGCATATTTAAATTAATTTCACAGAATTCCGCAGATTTTGCCCCCAAATTCACCACAGAAAATGCAAAAAAGATTTAGTTTGGGCCAGGTAATTAGTTGATTTAGGCATCAAAGGGCTGCAATATTAAAAATGGGAGTTGCTTGTAGCTCACCGATGTCTTGGTTTACTCCTTCATGTTTGGCCAAGGCCATCAGGCAGCCATAGAATGAGACACGCTGACTGCTCTCTAGTATTTCCTTCATAGCAGCAATGGAGGGATATCTGAGAAAAGATAAGATCAATATTCCATAAGATCATGTTCCAGTAATCAGGATGGGTACAGTATGTCTTATCCCATCTACAGTAGTAAACAAAAACATTACATTAACAAATAGACCGCTACCAAGCTAAGCCTAAAGTTATTTTTCTAATTTTAAAATGAGTAAAGTATAAGAATATAGTACTGCTAAATAATAAAAACTTCCACTGGAGAAAATATTACTTACTAATTAATGACTTTCTTATTAACTTGTTCCTTATTATATGTAATAAGTAGACCCACGTTAAATCTGCATACATTGCATTGATTTTGGCTAAATTTTGCAGAATCGATTTTAAAATGGCTATATGTGCTAAATGGAATTTAAAGGAATAGTTAATCCAAAAACTAAAATGATCTCATCATTTGCTCACCCTCATGATATCCCAGATGTGTATGACTTTCTTTCTTCTGCAGAACACAAATGAAGATTTTTAGAAGAACATCTCAGCTCTGTAGCTCCATACAATGCAAGTAGATGGTGGCCAGAACTTTGAAGCTCCAAAAAGCACATAAAAGCAGCATAAAAGTAATCCATACGACTCCAGTGGTTTAATCCATGTTTTGAGAAGTAATATGATAAGTGTGGGTGAGAAACAGATCAATATTTAAGCCTTTTTTTTTTTTTTTACTATAAATCTCCACTTTCATATTCTTCTTCTTTCTTTGTGCATATCGCCACCCACTGGGCAAGGAGGAGAATGTATACTAAAAAAGGACCTAAATATTGATCTGTTTCTCACCACACATATCATATCACTACAGAAGACATGGATTAAACCACTGAAGTTTTATGGATTACTTTTATGCTGCCTTTATGTACTTTTTGGACCTTCAGAGTTCAGGCCATCATTCACTTGCATTGAATAGACCAACAGAGCCGAGACACTCTTCCCAAAATCTTTGTTTGTGTTTAGCAGAAGACAGAAAGTCATACACATCTGGCTTGGGATGGCATGAGGGTGAGTAAATGATGAGAGAATTTTCATTTTAGAGTGAACTATCCCTTTAAATATTATCAATCCGGCAAAATATCCAAGAAATGGCATACAATAGATGGGGGATGTGTAGAGCTTTGTCTGTGCAAGGTTTTCCAATTCAGAATATTTGCAGCCACATATTCCATGCAGGCCTAGTAATACACTGGTAAAATAAATATAATACAATAAAGCATGCTTCGTCTTACTTGTGTTTGAACCTCTCACAGAGTCCCTCTATGCACTCACAAAAGACGGAGGAGTCTACGCCCTCTTGAGCATCTGGCTCCTCATTGACTGTGCTGGATAACTGCTCTACTGAGGTGGAGGTCGGGACGATGACAGTGTTTGGGTTTTTTCCCGAAAGCAGGTCTTGATAAATCACAGAGACACTCTCCACAAACTCTGTGAAAGTGACCACATGGATAACTCATGGACGCTCATTCTGATCAAAGGCGGAGACTAGAGTAACCATGGAAACTCTTTTCTCCTTGTGAAGATCTCATTCTGGTCTTTTGTTACACTGCTGTAAAACTCTCAAGGTCAGAAGGGCTTTTGTGTGGCCAAGATCTTTAAAAGTCACCCAGGAGGTATTCTTCTAGATTGCCTTGTGTCTTTACACAGATGTTTACTCTATGAACATTGCTATTTCCACCAATGTACCAACCAAAGTATGGCTTATTAACTGTATTATAAATTTACCTTCATAATAGAACTGGATTTGGAATGAATAGATGAAATCTGAGAATGACATTAGACAATCCATAGCATCATCCATCAGGACAATCCTGTCATGGAAAAGTAACAAGGTAACATTTTAATCAACTATATAACAACAGTAAGGTATGGTGATGAATGTGAAATTACCTGGCTGCGTTTTGTACCACCTCAATAGGAAAGTCTGGACATAGCAGCTGTAGGAGTGAACTATATTCTGACATAGCCAATAGATCTGAAATAAAATGACAACCACATTCGTTCACTGTACACAAACAACCACAGTTGAGCTTCATGAAATGAAAAAACATGTATTTCCTTACCCCCATTTTTTCCAATCTGTCTGAAGCATTTCCAGATGATATGAATGAAGGACACTCTGTTATGTGGTGTTGACTTGATGTAACTAAATTCCCTGAAGAGTACATGATTCCCATTCTTCACACTGGTAAAACTGCAAAATTATACAAGTGTAAAGTAAATGTTGCCTCTACGTACACAAACGTACCATGGTATTACCATGTTTTGTGTGTGTGTGTGTGTGGGGGGGGGGGGGGGGGGTGGCATAGCTATTATGGTAATACTTGTGCCATGGTATTACCATGATACTGTGGATGACTGTGTAAATACCATATGGTAATCATTCAGTACCATGTTATATACCAAAGTAGCATATCTGCAACCATCACTGTACCATGGAATTTTTTTATTATTATTAATATTTTTTTTTTTATCATGATCATTTTCTTTTCTTTCTTTCTTTTTCCTTTTTTTTTTAAAGGTCAGATTGTTAGAGATTTTTATGAGAAACAACTTACTATTCTGCAAAATATCGGACCACACCAAACTGAGTGTATTCTTCCTTATGTTCAAGTAGCTGCGTGACTGCATCATTGAGATAGAAGAGGACATTCGTTTCAGCTGGAAAATAAAATAAAAAATCCATGACATGGCATGAACGGGTGTTAGTTCTTCTTTAATCTATCTGTCAATCATTCAGTCAGTATTATGGCACCTTGCAACCGACTGCTGCTTATCAGTGATAAACAAACCAAATAGCAAACGCCGAAACATACCTAAATACTCGTCAACTGTGAGGTTGAAACGATCCGTATTCATTTTCATGTTGTTTTTATGGTTTTAAATTATTTATCAATGCTGGGATGGCGATGCAGTGCATGACTCTGCTAGTGTCCTATTCGGATGCAGTCAGTAAAGCTGCTATATTGGTTGGTGTGCCCACTCTTTACTGACGCCAATGCTGGGCGAGATGAAGTGCATTAAAAAGTAAGTATTCATACCTTTAGTCACATAGGGCGCTATGCTAAAATTTATAGTTTAAACCTTCCACCTTGGATAATTTATATAAAATTGTCCTGTTTAGATAATATAAGATCACTGAAAATATATATTTACGAGATTTACTGTGATATTTATTCGAATTTTGTCTAATTGCCTTAGTATCTTGGCCAATGCGCTAGCATTGTAGCTAAAATTCCCCTTTAAATTTAAAATAACCAATTGGAGACGCGGCTGAGAAACACGTGACAAAACACAAATGCGAGAGCGGGGTGGAGTCTCGTCCTCTTTTTGAAAAATGCTTTACTGTGCTTCGTCACTTTTTGTTGACGCAGCCGCGGCTATGGAAACTAACGCATGCGCGGTACAGCTGCATCACTGCGCCCATAGTGGCTTGGCCGTTTAAATACTAAACCAGAGAGACATTAATATGTTTATTACAAATTATATCTTGCAAGAATTTTCAGTGCATTTTAAGACAATTATATTTGGGTATTTTGAGTCGGATCCCACAAAAGAAAGTGCTTGCTTTTATTATAAACTTAATTTGTTTGTTTTTTTCTTTCATAACTTTAACCCTTAAATGTAAATTTTTGAACAATAAGCATATTTTCTCTGTATTCTTAAAAGAGATGAAACATTTTTGAATACTGTCTCACTCTCTGTTAACAAAAAAGCACTTGGAACAATTACAATTTGCACTGCCTTTAAAATCTTTAACTTAATTGTATAAATCATTGTTTCCTTTATTGCTCTCTTATTTTTTTATTTATTTTTTGTATTATTTCATATATTTATTTATTTGTTTACTTTTATTTTTTGTTTTGTCTTTTATTAATTTATTTTTCCTTTATTTTCTGGCTAAATTTGTTCTTCCTTGTTCTTTGTTCCATTTAATGTGTTATTCCTATAGTCAGCTTGTCAACTAATTGTATGGTGATATTTTCTCTGTACTGTGTTGAAAGGACAATAATAATAATTGTAAAAAAAAAAAAAAAAAAAAAGAAATACTAATCCATAATTATCTGTAATTACTGTATGTGTTTCTGCCACATTTTTAGTGTGCATATGTATTAATTCAATAACCACATAAAATACACAAACATGTAGACTCAAGTAGAGAAAATATGCATAAAACAGGTCATTATTTAGATTTGTCATTTGTATGATCATGCTTTCAATATTCAAACGCACACACGCACACACACAAAAATAGTATTTTTTAAGTAGATTATGCATGTCCATCAAGGCAATAAAATGTGAGTTAAAGTTGTGCCATTCCAATAATGACAATATTTATTGATAAGCACTAGCAGAAGCGGATGTTGTACCCTTCCAAAAAAGACAAACAGTCAGTAAGTTAACTAATAAAAAACGCACTCAAAATATCAGTACAAAAATGAATTTCAAGCAGTCGTTTGAATGAGTGCTAGGTGGACGAATCAAGTTGCCCGGTTTTTCCCTTGAAGGCTGATTGGTGGATTAGCAACAACTGTGCTGTGAATGGAGAGGATGGAAGTGGGTAGTTTGGATGATGATGGAGAAGATGAATATAGTTAGTGTAGATAATATAGATATAGATAATAGATAGTGAGGAGTGGTCTCAAGTTTCACAAACCTCAAATAAACTGAAAAATAAGGAATCTGACATGGATAACAACCTAACAGAAGCAGAAGGAAATATCAAGACAAGGTGGATGGAGGCAGAATACAAGGTTATGGTAACATTTTCCATGATGATTGAAAATATCAATAATCCAACGAGGCTGATGAAAATAATATATAAACATTTTGTGTGTGTGTGTGTGTGTGTGTGTGTGTGTGTGTGTGTGTGTGTGTGTGTGTGTGTGTGTGTGTGTGTGTGTGGATAAAAAACAACAGGATGCTGCACTGAAGTTGAAGGAGTTGGGTGGTGTAGCTATAAAATGTCACATACCGGTAGAGTCTAATAACATTAAAGGAGTTATCATGGGGGTGCCGCTGTCTTTATCAGATTATGTGTTAAAAACACAAATAATGAGTGAAATGGTGACAGAGGTTAGGTGTTTGCCAACCAGTAGAAATGGTAAAAGAGAAGTGAGTACTACTGTGGTGATAACATTTAACTGCAAAAGTTTACCTGAATGTATCAAAATTGCTAGGGGATCTTGCAGTCACAACTGTCCTTTAGGTGTAGACACACTGGTGGTGTGTAAAATTAATTTTGTTGCATTCATAGCTGAAGTTATTAATTGGTCAGCCCAAACAACTAAAAGAATTGAAAAACTGAAAATCATGATATCTGCAGCTGCTCTTCGGGCAGTCCAGTGTACACTGATGACTCAAAAAACCTAAAGTCAGGACAAACAGGAGCAGCATTTAATATTCCATAATTTAAGATTGGAAATTATGGGAGATTAACAGATGGGACATTAGTGTACATTGCAGAAATGGTAGCTGTTCAGATGGCACTTAGCTGGGTAGAGGAAGTGATGCCAAATAAAGTTGTGATATGTTCAGATTCTATGGCATCACTTCTTTGCCTTCAAACATATTGGTCAAGTCGATGTGACATCATTACAGAAATAATGATCATACTGTATAGATTAAAGCAGGTGGGAGCTGTAGTCCATTTTGTATGGATACCAGCACACGTTGGAGTGCCAGGAAATGGTAAAACAGATAAAATGGTTAAAGAGTCACTCAGACTGGACAGTCCTACTTTAACAGTCCCACTAAGTAGGGCAGAAGGGAAAAGCATCATTTTGGAAGCTTGTAACAGTAAATGGTAGGAGTATTGGAATCACTGTAAGACAGGACGACATTTTCATAATATACGAAACCGTATAAGATCAAACAAAATCATACAAAACTTAAGTAGAGAAGAACAGATCATTTTAACTTGTTTAAGGGTGGGTTATACAAATCTTAATGCTACACTTTAGTTTGTTAGTAAGCACAATACAGGATTATGTCAGAGAGGATTTAGCAGAGACGGGCCACTTCTATTAAAATTAATGGGAGAAACTGGAACGCTCAACCAAGCAGCTCTGAGCGCCGGTCAACGGATGTAGAAACGAAGTCCCGCCTTACAGTTAAAAGAGCCAATCGCTTTTTAGATACAGACATCGCCTGTCAATCAACTCTGGGATGCGCATGCGCATTAGCTACACAAGCCTTTTTTTTTATTGTAATATGAGGTTAAGAATCACAGTTTATGATTCCAATGTCAGATCTTACTGCTGATTTGAAATATGTTCTTTGATCGTAATCTTGACCGACCGTTTTTCAGATTTTGCTCTTTCTCCATTCAAGTAGAGAGAAGCTATGGTTGCCACTTTTGAAGTTTTAAAATAAGCAATTAATGCGTTGAGTTAATATGCGTTATTAATAAAAAATGGTATACCCTTTCTGATATGCTAACATTAGAACTTTCCTGACCCCTGACTTATAAAAATAAATAAATAAATAAATACATCTTTTGTGTGTGTGTGTGTGTGTGTGTGTGTGTGTGTGTGTGTGTGTGTGTGTGTGTGTGTGTTAAAAATATATTTATTTTTATCCTTTCGATTATTTGTCTCCTTTATCTTATTTATGTATACATTTTGGTTGGTTTATACGTATTTGTTTTTCTTCCTTCACCTGTACTTGTCTTCATGATTCAATGATTCATACATTGTTTGATCTTATTGAACATTTATATAGGAAAAAAATACACAGTTTTAACACCATTTGTGGGCTTCTCGGACGGTTCTTTACCCACCATAGGTACATTTTCCAACTTATATCAATGTTAAATTAGCGATCTGGAACGATTTCACCGTGACGCCACCTGACCAGCTTAAATACGGGACAAATCGTCTATACGGGACGCATAATTTTATCTTTAAATACGGGACGATCCCGTATTTTACGGGACGGGTGTCAACCCTAGCCTCCCGAGAGCATTCCAAAGATGGCAGACAATGGACTGACTTGCTAGAAAGACTTTGATTATGTGAATTATGCAAAGGAGACGGTTGAACATTTGTTGTTAATATGTCCCAAATATGTACAAGAAATGAAAGAACTACTTAGAGAATTGCTGGCTGCGAGTTGTAATGAATTCACAATTACAAGTATTTTAAATACAAGACAAGTTAATGGAAAAATTATAAAGGCAGTTATTACATTCATAAGCAACAGTGGACTTAAAAACAGGATATATAAAATCATTTAATTAAGCCTACACTGAAGTCTCTTCACACTCAGGAGGTGGCGGTATGCACCTAAAAAGCTGGTTTGCAACCCACTGAATAAGAAGAAGAAGAAAGAAGCGTGCTAGGCGTCTCCTCCCTCTGTCTACCCGCCCTCGGAGGCGTTTCAAAGCCTGGAGAGTAATGACCAAATATCGGTCCCAGCTGATGAACATCGTCCTGTCTTCTCTCTCTAAAAGCAGGTAAATGATACACCTCCGACTGTCTGTGACTGTGAGAGATCGGCTATTATTGCACGAAAGCCGTTTTATGCGTGTTCTGATTCATTAGTGGTCGCTGCGTTTTATTTGAGGGCCTCAGTTTCAGTGACGGGCTGAATAATATCAAGCTGCTTTAAATCTGTGACAACAATAGTGTGAGTCTGTTTCAAATGGTATCATCCCATTTTAAGCCAGATACGATGATAATGATCACATTTGAGTTTGCGAGTGTTTTATTAGTAGGAAGAGGCTTTTAAAACGGCGATATTTGTTTGTATCTCGTGATTGTTTAGGCTGTTGTAGAACTAATAGACTGTCAGTCAGGCCCGCGCGTGTGCTAACTGCTAACCGGTATATTTAAAATTAATCCTATTTACAGCTCAGAACTAACCAAACCATATGCGGGTATAGTTTTAGAAAGCAATAAGTAGTAATTTTTCGATGTCGTGTTTAAAATAAGAACTTATTTGAATGTTTTATGTTGTTAAAACCGACGGCCTCAGCGATTGTGCTGCGACTAACGGCTCTCCTGCACCCCGATAATATTTTCACATGTGATGCATTGCTGACCGCTTTAATCTCTTAAAAGCCCTTAAAACAGTCTCCATTCACTATTAATTATGTTTGCATCACAAGATGCGTTAATACTGCGCATATCTATTTTTACATGCTTTGTGTTTGTTTTGGGCGGGATTTGGCGGCACTTTCTGCATGCATCATCTTTCTACATGTTTTTTTTCTTCTACATGTGATTTTAAATGGTGTTTGACCTCACTTAAAGGCCAGAGCCTTTGTGTCTAAGGATTTACTTTTCAGTTTGGATCAATATGTAATATGAAACTAAGCTCTTCAGGGAGATACTTTAGTGGATGATGCTCTGCTTTGGCCTCAGATCTCGATAATGTGTGTGTATTTGTGCTTTAAAGTGAAATTACGCCTGTGAACTCCTGAAGTTGTTTCATCATGCTGTCTGGTTCCTAAGGATATTGTTGTTGTTAATTCTTTGTTTGCAATTTGACAAGCTTGTCTGGTTTGACATGCCTTCTCAAGTGGCTCTTACATAATACATTTGAGTCATTAAAAGGATAGTTCACCCAAAAATGAAAATTTGCTGATAATTTACACGCCCTCAGGCCTTCCAAGATATATATGACCTTTTTTCTTCATCAGAACAGGATTTAAGATTTTTAGGAAAGTATCCCAGGTTTTTAGCTTCATCCAGTGCAAGTGAATGGACACCAATTTTTGACGCTTATTTAGTCAGCATAAAAGTAATCAGCTGGAGTCGTGTGGATTACTTTGATGCTGACTAAGTGTGCTTTTTGGACAGTCCAAAATTATCAGCAAATTTTCATTTTAGGGTGAACTATTCCTTTAAGATATTTGTGGCATGCATCAGTGTTTAAACTTCTAATTCGATAGAAAAAGCTTTATTCCGCAAATCACAATTTTTCACCTGATGTTAAAGGAATAGTTCGACCAAAATTGAAAATGTACTCATTTACTCACCCTTGTGCCATCCCAGATGTGTATACTTCTGCAGATCTCAAAGATTTTTAGAAGAATATTTCTGCTATGTAGGTCCATACAAAGTATTACCAGAACTTTGAAGTTCCAAAAAGCACATAAAGGCAGCATAAAAATATTCCATAAAACTCCAGTGGTTCAATCCATGTCTTCTGAAGTGATCCATTTGGTTTTGGTTGAGAACAGACTAAAATAACTCCTTTTTCACTATAAATCTTGACATCAGCAGTGTCCTTGGTGATCATGATTTCAAGCTCTATTACACTTTCTATAGCGCCCTCTAGCGCTCTGCGTGTGCGCCAAGCCATAGGAAGTGTAATGGAGCTTGAAATCATGACTGTTCTTAGAGACTGCAATGGCAAGATGTACAGTGTAAAAGGAGTTACATTTAGGTCTGTTTCTCACCCAAAATTGATTGGATTGCTTCAGACAACATGGATTAAACCACTGGAGTCTTGTGGATTACGTTTATACTGCCTTATGTGCTTTTTGGAGCTTCAAAGTTGTGGTCACTATTGGCTTGCATTGTATGAACCTACAGAGCTGAGATATTCTTCAAAAAAATCTTTGTGTTCTGCAGGAGAAAGAATTGCATGAGGTTGAGTAAATGATGAGAGAATTTTCAATTTTGGTTGAACTAACCCTTTAAACAGCAACGCAGCACCTTTGGTAAATTAAGCGAATATGGAGTAAATTTGGATTCACTTAAATGATGGATAAACTTGTGATCGTTTTGTGTGGAGTTTAACAGATGGGCTGTTCACAATAGGCATATTTTCTTCATTCTTTTGCAAGCTTTGGTTTATGTGTGAAGTTAACTGTTCCAAGAACCTTTTTGTTCTGCTTTTGTATGGCATGCCAACAACCACTCTTTTCTTTCATGTTCAGTTGAATAGGTCAGACAGAAAAAGCCATGGGGGATGACAGTGAATGGATGAAGTTACCTGTCGACCAGAAATGTGAACACAAGGTGAGTGATCCAGGCTGCTTTTATACATTTTTCTAAAAAGTCTGCTTGTGGTTGAAAAGCCAAACTGTTTCTAGGTCAGCAGTTTGCTCGCCCTAATTGTTGCCTTTAGTCTTCAAAGACACGTTCAAAATGCTTGCCTTTATTTCATTAAGGCCTTCTTTATGAAATAATAGAAACAAGAAATGAGGATTGTTACTTCAAAGCTACTTTGAAATTGTCTGAACACCCACACCATAATACATAAACCACTTAGCCAAATAGTTGCTCATGTCCTGGGGTGAAAAGGGTATATATCAGGTTCTTGAAGGGTTCCTGTGCCCTAAAAAAACAGATTTGAACTGTAAGGTCACAATTTATGTGCATATGTGTGTAAATATATTTGCCTCTTAAGTAAAGTGGGTCAGTTACCTCGAGTCATAGTCCCATTTATTTTGATGTTCATCATAATAATTGATGTTCTGCTCTGTTTTAAGATTTGGAAAGCCAGATTAAATGGATACGAGGAAGCACTGAAGATTTTCCAGAGGATACAGGACGAGAAGAGCCCAGAATGGGGCAAATACCTTGGACTTATCAAGAAATTTGTAACAGATTCCAACGCCGTAGCCCAACTCAAAGGCTTGGAGGCAGCTCTTGCATATATTGAGAATGCACATGTGGCTGGCAAGTAAGTAGATGTAGTTTAATTTATTAATTACATGGAAAATTGTAATGTTTTGATTTATTAAAAGACAGAAACAGTGTATGGTTAAAGGGATTGTTCACCAAAAAATGATAGAACTTGTATTGTAGCTCAGTGGAACACAAACAGATGTTAGACAGGATGTTTGCTCTTTTCCATACAAATAAAGTGAATGGGGCTGTTGAGCTCCAAAAATGACCAAAAAAAAAGCATTGATAGTTCTTAAGACCTCACTGTGGCACTCATCACCTTGCTGTTTGTGTACATTCACATGGGATGCTTCACCAGGTTTGACAACAGTGATTAGGGATGTGCGAGACTAGTCAACTAAACGATTCTGATGCTGCTAGTCGACACTGGAATTACTAGTTGGTTAATGTTTCACCCCAATAAACTGATCATAATTTTTACACTTATGTTTGGCTTTATATTTTTACAGAGGCTGCGCTTAAATTACTGTCATACTAATGTTGCACATTTTACAAATATTATTTAAAAAAAGAGGGTATCTGGAGCAGTTACAAAGTTTTATTTCACCTCGGGCTGAGCATGCTTCCCTCTCCAGTTCGCAGCACGTGCAGGAAAATGTCCTCTCGCTAAGACAAGCAAACTCCACAAAGTATCTATGAAATCACTTCGGTGGTGGTGTGGGAAGCAGATTTCCAAAACGTTGGCTTGCAAGTCGCTTGAATGTTTTCGAGTTTGAGTCGTCTTTAAATCTATGTGTGCTTAAGTTATTTTTCCACTGAGCAGGCTTTAAGTGCAGGATTGTTGCCTCAGGTGAGTCAAGTCCTGTCTTTCACCGGACCATGTTGACTTGTTAATCTGGCTCATCAAAAAATTTATGCTTTTGTGTCACTAGACTAGAAAATGACTGTTTGGGCTAGGTATGCCATTTTTTTTAAACCTGCTGATTAAGAAGGCTATTTTCAAGAGGTGCCGACTGCTTAATGGGTTAAACTTTTTAAGTCTGTGTGCACATCATGTTTAGAATACATTAGGTTTATTGTAGGCTACATCACAGGCCTATTTTTCTATCCTATAGCTAATTTTTTACATTATAACTGTTATTGGTTACCGTTCTTTACCGAACAGCTGTCATATTAGATCAATGGCTAATGCACAACTCCACGTAGTGAAATACGCTCAACTTTTCGGCGCATTTTGTTTTTCTCTTGTAGATTTGGCTTAGTCTACCTGTTAATTATTTTCAACAAGATCCTGACTGTTTTAATATGTTAAGTAACTTTTACTTGGTGAATTCCGTTTAGAACAGGCTGGGTTGCTCTATTGGTCCTGCACTATTCATTCAATAGTTTTCAATAAATATGCCTGTGTTGTGAATGTGTGTCATATTCTATATTTAATGTACAATGATCATTATGAAAGGTGAGCATGTTGCAGATAAATGCCCCTTTTCAACAGAATTAAGTGTTGGATTTGGAACGTACTTTAAATGTGTTGCATACAATTTCTTTTTTTTTTTTTTTACTGTTTGCTGAAGGTTGGTTTCCTTTAGACTAGTCGACTCCAAAAATTTTATTTAAATGCCAGTGAAATTAATCATTACGTACATCCCTATCAGTGATGCCAAAAGCCATTGGTTCTTGTGTGTCTTGTATCCCAAGGCTTTTTAAACGGTGGTACAGGGACGGGGGCCGCTAGGGGGTCTGTGGAAAATTTCTGAGAAAAGGGGTGATTTTTTTTTTTTATTTTATTTTATTTTTTATAAATATATACCAAATTTTATATTGTTTAGTTTTGCTTTTTAATGTCTACAAAGAAATGAAAATGTATTCAGGTTCTTACATAGTTTGTACATTTATTAAAGGTACAGTTATTCTACTAGTGGGTAGAAAGTAAATATTTTCCAGATATTTTTAATCCTTTCTTTTGGCTTTAGTACAGTGATTGATTATTATTGAAAGCCAGTTATTATTTTTATATCACAATTGCTATACACAATACCTAAAACATATAGCTGCCTTTAGATTTTAGGAAGGGGGTCCTTCTCAAGAGGATCATCATATTTAGGGGTCCTTGGCAACAAAAAGTTCGAAAACTCCTGTTGTAACAGATCTTGACATGTTAAGTTTGAATATGTAGAACTGTGCATGTGATTTGATGGCTGAAGGGAAGAGTTTTAATTGAGTAATGACTTAAATTTCAGTATTTTCCACATTTATCTGAATGGGACTTGGTAAAAGGATGTCACATGAATTACTTTTATTTATTTTTTTACGCTTTACCAGTTCACTTTAACATATTTTCAAGGAGTTTCATAAACAACTGATTCCATCCTTGGAGGTTTAACTGCAACTTTTGCTTTTTCCTCAATCACAGAGTAGCAGTCTATTATTTATGTGACCTAAAGAACATATGCAGAACATTTTGGGAAAAGCTTTTTGTTTACCATTTTATGCTGTTGAGTTTTGGAACAAAGCAGGAATATAATACCTGATGTAAGTCTATTTTTGGAAAGAGGGGGAGTCATTTGGCAAAGTAGGTGTCTAGTTTAACAGATAGGAAAGTCTTCAACCCAGTTAGACAGAAATGGAGCTTTAACTTTTTTAGATTTTCTCTTTAGTTGGGAGACAATAAGAAGTTGTAAGTATAGCTCAGCATTTCCCAATTAATACGGTTGAACAAGCACCTCAGTAAAATCATTGTTTCAGTTTTTTTCTTTTTTTTTTTGCCAATTGTTTTGTTACATAGTATTTGTCATTGTGGTTTTGCTGCCTACTTGGCCAGGTCACTCTTGTAAAAGAGCTTTTACATCAATGTTTTTTTTTTATTTTTTATCCTGGTTAAATAAAGTTTTCTTATTTGCCTACATTTTTTATGCTGCCTTTACTGCTTTCCATTACTGACTCGTGTCTTTGTGATTGTCTTAATATAGCAGGTTGGAATCTGGTTCGCCATCGTTAATGGTACAAATCCTTTGTAGGGTATTGATTTTCAATTTAGCTTGGATAATGAAGAGTGACTTAAAAATTAGTGGCTAACTTTTGATTCCATTATGTTTTATTTTCGGTGTTGATTCAGATTTATGATCTTGAAAATGGTTTACCACTTTGCTTTTAAGAGACCATATGCAGGAAAGGCCAATACTCCAGTAGGATACTATCCGATAGAATTGTTGTGGAGCCATTTGTTCCACCGTTGGTAATAAACAGATATTGAAGATACTTAACATTTCATGTTGTCCTACTGAGTAGGCAAAGCATATATGAACTTGAGATATAGACCCAAGTATTTTCTTTCTTGCTGTGAAGGGATAATCTGAAACATCAGTTTGTTGGCCCAGTGTCCGCAGTCTCTTAATGGGTTCTAATGGTAATGAGTCATGTCTTGCAGAACAACAGGGGAAGTGGTTTCTGGAGTGGTCGGAAAAGTGTTCAACCAGCCCAAAGCTCGAGCCAAGGAGCTGGGGACTGACATCTGCCTCATGTACATAGAAATTGAGAAAGCAGAGGTGGTCCAAGATGAGCTGATCAAAGGTCTGGATAATAAGAACCCGAAGATTGTTGTTGCTTGCGTTGAAACGATAAGGAAAGCGCTTTGGTGAGTAGGCAGACTCTTTGTGTGTGTTTGCGTTTTTAGAACTGTTAACCCCAACACTGAAGGAAATGTGTCATTCAAATTGACACTTATTGACTGAAATGCTTCAGCAAAAGTTTAAAGTGCTATATAGAGCACTTTAAAGGAGTTCTTTTGTATTTTTCTCCTTTGCAGTGAATTTGGATCCAAGATCATTACCCTAAAGCCTGTAGTGAAAGTGTTGCCAAAACTGTTTGAGTCTCGAGAAAAGGCAGTTCGAGATGAGGCCAAATTACTAGCTGTGGAGATCTACAGGTGGATCCGTGATGCTCTGCGACCTCCCCTTCAGAACATAAACTCTGTACAGGTGAGAGACTCCCATTCTCAATGGAGAGTTCTCTGATCTGAGCGCAGATCAGTAAAGAAACCTCAAAACCCCCTCTTTTTTTTTTCTTTCTTTTTTTTACATTTGTAGAAACACCACAAATTTTCTTAACTTCCTGAAATTGATGTTCACATTAGTGGTCGACCGATTAATCGGCAGATATTCTGATTTTTGTAATTATCGGCATTGGCCGATTTTATTTTTTTGAGGCGCAGAAAATCGCCTGCTTGCATGTGAAGCGACTGAGACTTGTAAACGACCAGTCACGGTTTATTTTGTTACGTGCCATTGTGTTACTACAGTAATAGCAACACAGTGTCATTTAAACGGTCTGCATATCAGAGCCGCGGCAGACGATTTTGAGCGAAATGTTAAAGTGCTCGCCTGTTTCATTCTCCATCTCTCTCCTCAACAGTTCCCTGTAACTTTTAACTGTCTTGGCTGATGATAATGCAAATATCAGTAAAATTAATATCATACCGTCTGCAAATAAACTCGGCAAATACAGAAACGTCCCTTTTTCAGGACACTGTATTTTAAAGAGAATTTAGTAAAAATTCAAATAACTTTACAGATCTTTATTGTAAAGGGTTTAAACAATGTTTTCCATGCTTGTTCAATAAACCATAAACAATTAATGAACATGCACTTGTGGAACAGTCATTAAGACACTAACAGCTTACAGACGGTAGGCAATTAAGGTCACAGTTATAAAAATTTAGGACACTAAAGAGACCTTTCTACTGACTCTGAAAAACACCAAAAGAAAGATGCCTAGGGTCTCTGCTCATCTGCGTGAACGTGCCTTAGGCATGCTGCATGGAGGCATGAGGACTGCAGATGTGGCCAGGGCAATAAATTGCAATGTCCATACTGTGAGACACCTAAGACAGCGCTAAAGGGAGACAGGAAGGACAGCTGATCGTCCTCGCAGTGGCAGACCATGTGTAACAACACCTGCACAGGATCGGTACATCCGAATATCACACCTGGAACACACAATCCCTCCATCGGTGCTCAGACTGTCTGCAATAGTCTGAGAGAGGCTGGACTGAGGGCTTGTAGGCCTGTTGTAAGGCAGGTCCTTAACAGACATCACCGGCAACAACGTTACCTATCAAACCCACCTTCGCTGGGCCAGACAGGACTGGCAAAAAGTGCTCTTCACTGACGAGTCATGGTTTTGTCTGACCAGGGGTGATGGTCGGACTCGCGTTTATCGTCAAAGGAATGAGCGTTACACCGAGGCCTGTACTCTGGAGCTGGATTGATTTGGAGGTGGAGGGTCCATCATGGTCTTGGGCGGTGTTTCACAGCATCATCGGACTGAGCTTGTTGTCATTGCAGGCAATCTCAATGCTGTGCGTTACAGGGAAGACATACTCCTCCCTCATGTGGTACCCTTCCTGCAGGCTTATCCTGACATGACCCTCCAGCATGAAAATGCCACCAGCCATACTGCTCGTTCTGTGCGTGATTTTCTGCAAAACAGGAATGTCAGTGTTCTGCCATGGCCAGCGAAGAGCCCAGATCGCAATCCGATTAAGCACATCTGGGTCCTGTTGTATCGGTGAGTGAGGGCTAGGGCCATTCCCCCCCAGAAATGTCTGGGAACTCACAAGTGCCTTGGTGGAAGTGTGGGGTAACATCTCACAGCAAGAACTGGCAAATCTGGTGCAGTCCATGAGGAGGAGATGCACTGCAGTACTTAATGCAGCTGGTGGCCACACCAGATACTGACTGTTACTTTTGATTTTGGACCCCCCTCTTTGTTCAGGGACACGTTATTCCATTTGTATTAGTCACATGTCTGTGAAACTTGTTCAGTTTATGTCTTAGTTGTTGAATCTTTTTATGTTCATACAAATATTTACACATGTTAAGTTTGCTGAAAATAAAAGCAGTTGAAAGTGAGAGGATGTTTCTTTTCTTTTGCTGAGTTTATATACCGTCAGCCAGAATCAAAAACTTGAGGATAAAAAGTTCCTCTCATACACACGTCATGATGGTCACTCCGTAACAATCCAAGCAGGCGATCCAGGCCGTTTAAACTGAGGAGATTGAGGCTCTCGCTGGATCTGCACGAGCGTGTGAGTGCAACTTCAAGGCTGCATCCGAAACAGGAAAATGCTGCCTCTGGAGGCTGTATGCGGAGGTACAATGAAAATAAGGTGCTTTTCAAACTGTTGGGAAACCAGTTTCCTGAAGATTAACATTCATTCAAAACAGCTGTCAGTTAAGCCATTAACTGATTGGGTAGAAAGGTAGCAAGTCAGCTGCCTATATTTTTGGATGCAGCCCAAGGTAAAAGCGCTTCACGTGTGCTATAAGTAAATGTCTTATTCACTGTGCACTGTATGTACAGTTGGTTTGATTCTGTATTTTTTTGAGTAAATGTGATTGCTAATGTGGACATGCCATCCATGGTTGCTGGACTACAGTGTGTACTGTTATTTCCTTCTTCCTAATATATTAACAATTTCTTCATATGCAAATAAATTACTGAAATTTGATGATTAAAAAGAAATCTGGAGAAACTGCTATCTACCATTTAAAATACAATATTATTTTTTAGTTTTGTGTGAAATTGAGTAAATATAGTGCTAAATAAGAGTTTATTATTATTTTTAGCAATTTTGTTTATTTACTATATTAAATTGTGATATATTAGCACTGTATCAGCTCTCTGGATATCGGCATCGGCAATTAAAAACCCCATATCGGTCGACCACTAGTCCACAAATGTGGACAGCATGACTAAGTTGTGAAATTTTTAAATACCAAGCTATAGAAATGATTTTTTTTTTTTTTTTCATTAAATTGTTTGTTCCCAGGAGTGTTGGTTATTCATGGTTTTGAGATGTTAAAGACATTACAGCTAAATAAATAATTCTTATTCGAAGTAATGGCCAGCATCATCCAATTACTGCCAACAATGTAAAAATAAAATTTAGCATTATAAATTCTGAATCTATGTACTGATTATCATTGTCCCATGTCTGCCAAACATGTTGAGTGGCCCAAACATCATCTGCAGCCTGAAAGTTAACTTTTGGTTGGATTTTTGGAGTGAATGCACTTAGCTGCATAGAAAGGGGATGTATGGGATGTCCCCTTGCTCCCTATTTAGTGGATGACTTAACTTCCACTGTGCTGTATGTCTGCACTGGTCTCAGAACAGTTTGAAATGCACCTTATTTTCATTCTAACTCGATATAAAGCCTCAAAGCAACATTTTCCAGCTTTGGGATGAACCCACTGATTCTCAGTGTGTAAATGCATAGTAAATATATAGAAATGCATTTACTAATGATAATGAATAGAATCGTATCGTGCAGTGATAACAAAAAAATATAATTTATATTAAAATGAAGCAAACTGACCAACATATGTTAATGTTGAAAGTTATTAAAAATAATATTTTTTTTGTGTTTTACTTTTGAGGGAATAGTGTCTCAAAATCCACATATGTGGACATCATGTTTATCTGCGTGAAAAATGAATGAATAAAAAAAATAAAATAAATAAAGACGCTACTATTTACACCCAAACAGGTTTCAATGAAAAAACTTAGAGGCTTCTTAGCAGAGGTACTTTTGTTGGCTCCGTGCCTGTAGAAGCGCTTCACGGAAATCAGTGCTATGCTGTTGTCACGTGACTCGGTGCGGCAGAATTTTAACCCTTAAAAGACAGTCTAGTGTGTTGTGAACCATATTCAGTCGGTTTAAATTGTGTTGCGTATAGCAAAGCCAAAATACAACGTCCATGCGTGTGGACATGGGGTCGCACCTAGTTAAAGAATTCCAGTTCTCTAGAACTAGAAAGATGCACATCACAGATCTCTCAACAAATATCCCAGGTTACGGTTAAAATGACTCCTTGTAAATTTTTCTTTAGTTAAAAGAGTTGGAAGAAGAATGGGTGAAACTGCCAACTGCAGCTCCTAAGCAGACCAGGTTCCTGCGCTCCCAGCAGGATCTGAAGGCAAAGTTTGAGCAGCAACAAGCTGCAGGAGGAGATGAGGCAGACGGTAAATATTCGTGCCTGAATATCATCTTAAGGTTTATTTCATGATGGTAACCCAACCATACTGTGGATGGCCATTGCTGTGGTGTGCATTTTAATTTCCTTCTTTCCATACAGGTGACGATGAGGAGGAGACCGAAGTGCAGGTGGATCCTTATGAGCTCTTGGAAGCCGTTGAGATTCTTTCAAAACTCCCTAAAGACTTCTATGAAAAAATCGTAAGTTAAAACAATGCAAAGGAAATCTGTTTAAATATTTTTTTTTCCATTATTTAATTCAATTCCTGTATTTTTTGTTGTTGATCATCTCAGGAAGCAAAGAAATGGCAGGAGAGGAAGGAAGCATTGGAGGCAGTAGAAGCCTTGACAAAGAATCCAAAACTAGAGAATGGAGACTATGGGGACCTGGTCCGAGCACTAAAGAAGGTAACAGGCCTATTCAGAGCACTCTTGAGTAATGGAATTTCTTCTGTGAACATGGCCATTAAAAACTACTTTCATTGTTGTAGGTTGTTGGGAAAGATGCCAATGTGATGCTAGTGTCCATGGCAGCCAAATGCCTGGCTGGACTGGCAGCAGGACTGAGGAAGAAGTTTGGAACATATGCAGGTCATGTAAGTGCTCTCCATGTACCATCACGTTTTCTTAAAGAAAATCAAGGCCCATGTTTGTGGCTATTCAGAATAAACTTCCAGCTCATTGTTTTCAGATTATATCATGTCTGCTCCGTAGGGCTGGGCGATATATCACATTTTCACTATATAATCTCAATGATTTTGTTGACTATATAAAGTTAAACTTTTCGCACGTGAGTTTCTCCTGTACTGACGGATCTCCCATCGTGAGTTCATTAATGCATGCTGTAATTAAAATAAATCTTACCTTACACTTCACAGCAGATGCACTGGAGGACAGATTATATCACAGCAGGTGCACTGAATGTCAGAATATATATTATCAAACATATAATGTGGTTTTAGATGTTTATAATGATTGATTATGATAGATGTGATGCGATCACGAATGCACTTGCCGGCTATGCGCACCGCCATATTTTTGTTGCAATGCAAGATGGGATTCTGAGTTTGTATCATTATAGAAGCATACAAAAGGAGGAGCAAAGAAGGTTCTAAAAACCTAGAACTTCCACTCTCCCAGCCCCGGAAGTGGTTGTGATGGACTGAATAGGAGAATGCTGGAGTGAACTGACTAATTTGTATATTCTTCAGAAAATGTATATACGTCATAAAACATGGCTGCAACAAAACAGTCACTCCGACGGTAATGGCTTTATACTTTTATTTAGTGATTGTTTGAAAGTTTGTAACATAAAAATAAAGATATTGTGATGTTGAAAAGACTATTTGAGCAGCTGGTTCATTATGACAACCGATTTTTTTTTTTTTTTTTTTTTTTGCTGGTAAACAGCAGCATGAATGCAGATCTCACCGGTTTGATCATACGTGTCTGAGCCCAGCCTAGTACAATCACACCGGTTTGATCATACTTGTGAAAGGGTTAAGCAATATCATAAATATTGCGATGACTTTAATGCTCCTTTTATTTGGCCATTTAACTTTCATGGAGCACATTAGTGGACTAATTTCATGATCCTTTAGTGCTGTGCAGTTGACCCTTCGCTAAGCATTTCTGACCAATCCTGTTTTAGCAACTGTTGCCGGGCCGCCATTACTCATGCATTTGCTATTTTCCGATGAGAGCCAATGGGAGTAATGTGTGTGAATTGTTTTAGGTGGGATTTTATCAAAATGATCCAAAAATTTATAACGCATGGTTGTCGGGTCACTTGCAGTAACGACACGAGGTACCCAGAGAGGATTCACATTTTTTTTTTTTTTTTTTTCTTTTAAAAACATCTTTAAATGTCGAGAAGAGCGTACTATAGATTAAACTGTAATACCCCTCATTCCAAAATGAGCATGAATAACATCAGCGAGGACACCTACATTTGCTCCGAGGTAAATCAAAGCTAATAACTTAACATTCATTTATGTATTGTTTCAAGTCAGAGTAATGGCGATTAGTAAATAGTTTACTGCATTAAAGTGAGTGTGTCATGAGACATTATAAGCAGTTCTGTTCACTTACACTAATGTTATCATGTGTGGAATCGCTATGAAATGACGCTTTTCTCTTCAAGTCACTGATTATCAAATTACTGTGTAATTTAATAATTTCTTTTACAAAAAAGGTCAGATCAATATGCCTTACAATGTCACTGTTCATTCCAGCCCATGTTAAAATATTGTCAGTTCTGTTTGAGAATAGTTTGCCAAAAACTGCGCCATTGACTGCAATCTCCCATCCATCCTTATGGGGAGTTGTGCAGAGCTTGTCAGTGTGAGCGACTGTAACCGGGTGGGGGGCGGAGCTTAGCGAAGGGTCAGTTAATCAGAATAACATCAAAATGGCGAGTTGGTCATATGACTTTTAAACCACAAAAGGTTGCCATTTAAAGACATAAACATGGTCGGTGTGCTCCGCAGAATAAACTGGTGATGCGGTTATCGTTGCATGCGCGTGGCTAATGATGTTTCCAGCGCAGTTCACATGCATGCACAAGACTAATGATGTTTTCCAGTGCAGTTCACGTACATTAAGGAATCAAAGCACTGCATGTTGTTCAAGCATTTGCGCAATTCCAAACATTAGTAACCGCTACAACCTGCTGACAAATCTACAAACACGGCATGGTAGAACAGAAAGGGAGATGACTGTGGTTCATCCGATGCAGGTGAAGGTAAGGTCAATAGGACAGAAATATATTACTTTGGTACAGCACAAATCTAATCCTCAAAATAATATTAATAATTCAGTATTATATAAACCAGGTCCCACAGTAATAAATTAGTATTATGCAATATTCAACTGGGTTCCAAAAAATAAGTGAGTTGTTTTTGCACACGTTCATTCACAAAATTGTTTTAGTATAAACATATATGAAGGAATATATATATATATATATATATATGTATGTATATATATATATATATAATATATATATATATATATATATATATATATATAATTATTATTATATAAATGTTTTTATTTTTTTTAAATCAAGCTACTATGTATCATTGTATGTGGAACATAAATATAAAAGTGCAGATCAATGAAAATGGTTAAATATCATTTTCCCTTGTTTATTTAGTGAAAAACTATGGGGAAAACATGCTTCCATTATTTTTGTTAAATCTACTTGAATCTACTCTATTTTGAATCTACTTGGCTACAATGGCTCTTTGGATGAAATGATGGTTCTTCTGATCGAGAAAAAAAAAATCACTTGAGCCATTTCAAAGCAAATACATAATTATCGAGAAATATATCAAATATCGTCAATAGGCTGAAAAATATAGAGATAATCTTTGAAGCCGTGTCACTTAACCCTACTGTTCTGCTTATTTCTAAATGTCTTTACTGAATCTTGTGAAGGTGGTGCCAACTATCCTGGAGAAGTTTAAGGAGAAGAAACCTCAGGTGGTTCAGGCCTTGCAGGAGGCCATTGATGCAGTGTTCCTTACTGTGAGTTTTTAAAATTTAATTTTAAAAAACTTTTAAAATTGTTCTCCATCTTTTAAAAGTATCTGTTATCAGTTTTTACTGAAATGTGGCCATATGTTATCTAATTACACAACAGACCACTCTGCAGAACATCAGTGAGGATGTTCTGGCAGTAATGGACAACAAGAACCCCTCCATCAAGCAACAGGCTTCACTTTTCCTTGCCAGAAGTTTCCGGCACTGTACCCCGAGCACTTTGCCAAAAAGCGTTCTGAAGCCCTTCTGTGCAGCGTTCCTCAAGGTATAGGTTCATAGACAGTCAACACATTTAAACACCAGTATGAACATTTGTTTCCGAAAGCATCATCTGTACACTGAGATTAAGATGCTGTCCTTCCTCTCTTTGTACAGCAAGTGAATGATTCCGCTCCAGAGGTCAGAGATGCTGCTTTTGAGGCTTTGGGGACAGCCATGAAGGTGGTAGGGGAGAAAGCGGTCAACCCGTTCCTGGCAGATATTGATAAGCTCAAGTTGGAAAAGGTAAAACACGTTTTGCTCTGCACTATGCATGGTTGTTCTTGCAACAGTACATGACTGTTTCTTTGTTTCATGCATAAATAGATAAAAGAATGTGCTGATAAAGTGGAGCTTGTTGGAGGAAAGAAAGGTGGTAGTGCAGGAGGAGAGAAGAAAGAGAAACCAGCTGCTAAAGCCCCTCCTCCTGTTGAAGCCCCTGCCAAACCCTCCGGCCCTCCCAAGAAAGCTCCGCCAGCAAAGGTAAATGTGTTTCTCAAAGGGACAATCAGCCAAATCCTGCAGTGTGAGCAGTGAAATTGTATTATCCATTAGTACAAGCTCTAAACATTGTTTACCACAAAAGTCTGTTAACACCATCTGTTGTTGTTTTATATTTAAAAGGATAATTCACCCAAAAATGAAAATTATCATCATTTACTCACCCTAATGCAATCCCAGATGTATATGACTGTCTTTCTTCAGCAGAACACAAAGATTTTTAGAAAAATATCTCAGCTCTGTAGATCCATACAATGCAAGTGAATGGTGATCAGACCTTTTGTAGCTCCAAAAATTACATAAAGGAAACCATATGAAAAAGTAATCCATATGACTCCAGTGGTTAAATCCATATCTTCAGAAGGGGTATGATAGGTGTGGGTGAAAAACAGAACAATATTTGTTTTTTTTGTTTTTTACTCTAAATCTTCACTTTAACTTTCAGATGTAAAGGTGAAAGTGGAGATTTAGAGAAAGTAAAAAAAAAAAAAAAAAGACTACATTTTGATCTGTTTCTCACCCACACCTATTGTATTGCTTCTGAAGATATGGAATTAACTACTCGAGTCTTATGGATCACTTTTCCTTTATGATTTTTGGAACTACAGAGTTCTGATCACCATTCACTTGCATTGCATGGACCTACAGTGGTGAGATTCTTCTAAAAATATTTGTGTTCTGCTGAAGAAAGTCATACACATCTGAGATGACATGAGGGTGTGTAAATGATGAGAGAATTTTCATTTTTGGGTAAACTATCCCTTTAAGAGAGACTTAAGTAATAGAAGCTCCACCTTGACTGATTTGTTTCATGTTCTTCATGAACTTTACTAGGCTGCTGGACCCCTGAAGAAGGGCAAACCTGCCTCTGCTCCTAGTGGAAAGTCCAAGAAAGCTCCAGATACTAAGGAAGTAGTAGAGACTGAGTTATCTGTAAGTCTACAATTTTACCTCTTTGCATTGGCTGATTTAATATTTGTAAAATGTCTGTTTTTATTTAGGCTTACTAAGTATTTAACTGAGAATTTGACAATTGTTTGACCTAATCGGTGTGACGATTATAGTTCCTTGTACTCTAAGGGGCCGTTCACACTGAACATGTTTTATGTTCGTCTGCACTCTCTTTCTATCGTTTTCCATTTAAAAATGCACTGGATAAATGTTTTTGACCGTCGCGTTGCACGTTTAAAAAAAAAAAAACAAACAAAAAAAAATTGTCACGCAGGTGCACGTGTTGTTTAGATGCTTTGTCAAGTTATAAAGACCGTCAACTGTTAAAAGCACCTATCAAGGCACCTTATATTCGTTGCGCTACATTTTTTCTTTTTTTTTTTCTTTTTTTAGAGAAACATGTTTGGTCTGAACAGGCCCCTAACTGTTTTGTTTGATCACATCAGCTAGAAGTGTGCGAGGAGAAAGCGGCTACTGTGCTCCCAGCCTCTTGTATGCAGCTGCTGGACAGCGGCAACTGGAAGGAGAGACTCGCTAGCATGGAGGAGTTTCAGAGAGTGAGTCATGGCTTGCATATCTCCCTACGTTTTTTTATGTTTCAGTTCTTTGTAATGTGATTTCAACTTTGTAGATAAACTTGTGCTCTAAACTTGATCGTGTTTTCCTCAGGCAGTGGAACAGATGGACAAATCTGAAATGCCCTGCCAGGCCCTGGTCAAGATGCTGGCTAAGAAACCAGGATGGAAAGAAACCAACTTTCAGGTAGTTGTCTTGAAAATGTATGACCGTTCATAATTATCAGATTTTGCTATTTGTTCAGGGAGTGGTTACTGAGATCTCTCGCTTTCTAGGTCATGCAAATGAAGCTGCACATTGTGGGTCTAATCGCACAAAAGGGATCTTTCTCAAAGACGTCTGCACTGGTGGTTCTTGATGGTCTCGTCGATAAGATTGGAGATGTGAAATGTGGAAGTAATGCTAAAGAAGCTCTGACTGCGATTGGGGAGGCCTGTTCTCTACCATGGACTGCTGAACAGGTTGGGGATTTGCAATGTTCCTTAAAGAGATAGTTCAACCAAAATGAAAATTCTCTTATTTACTCACCCTCATGTCATCCCAGATGTATATGACTTACTTTCTTCAGCAAAAAAAAAAAAAAAGATTTTTAGAAAAATATCTCATTAGACCTTTTGTAGCTCCAAAAATCATACAAAGGAAACATGGAAGTAATCCATATGACTCCAGTGTTTAAATCCATATTTTCAGAAGTGATATAATGGGTGTGGGTGAGAAACAGATCAACAATTTTTTATTCTAAATCTCCACTTTCACTTTCAGATGTGAAAGGGAAACTAAACAGGCACCACTTGTGAGTTTCAGATGTAAAAGTGAAAGTGGAGATTTAGAGTAAAAAATAAATAAAAATACTTACATTTTGATCTGTTTCTCACCCACACCTATTATATTGCTTCTGAAGATATGGATTTAAACAGTGGAGTCATATGGATTACTTCTATGTTTCCTTTGTGATTTTCTGCTGAAGAAAGTCATTCACATCTGGGATGGCATGAGGGTGAGTAAATTATGAGAATTTTCATTTTTGGGTGAACTATCCCTTTAAAGTTTCTCCAAGTTGTAATGTCTTTTTGTGAAAAAAAATTAGCACATTTCCAAAATATGTTTCGGACATGTTCTTGACAAGCTTCAAGAGATTCACTCTCATACCATGGTACTGGCGTAGTTCATGTCCAAACAAAGTGTAGAAGTTATTTTTTAATTTTTCATTCATCAGGTGGTCTCAATGGCTTTCGCTCAGAAGAATCCTAAAAACCAAGCAGAGACATTGAACTGGTTGGCCAATGCTATGAAGGAGTTTGGATTTGCAGGGTGAGCACTGCACACCTGGATGTCCGTTTTTCTTTTTCCACACACAGTTCATCTTTTGATCGCTTCTAACTATGAATAATCTTCCCCATTATTCAGAATAAATGTGAAGGCATTCATCAACAATGTCAAAACCGCTCTGGGTGCTACAAATCCGGTGAGTAATTCTGTTAGTCATGGACATCAAAACCAAACTTCCATTGTCCTTTTTGTCTTTGTTTCAGCAAAAATGCTTTCATGTCAAATGGCAACATCTTTTAATGGTTCCCTTAATGGCACTTATTACAGCAGGGTTCCTGCGGATCCTTAAAAATTCTTAAAATGTCTTAAATTCAGTTTTCCAAAATTTAAGGTCTTAAATATCTTTTTTTGGGGGGGGGGGATTTTCCCCTTTTTTTCTCCCAATTTGGAATGCCCAATTCCCAATGTGCTTTTAAGTCCTCGTGGTCGCGTAGTGGTTCGCCTCAGTCCGGGTGGCGGAGGACGAATCCCAGTTGCCTCCGCGTCTGAGACCGTCAACCCGCGCATCTTATCACGTGGCTTGAGCACGTTGCCACGGAGACATACCGTGTGTGTAGGCTTCACGCCATCCACCACGGCAGCCACGCCCAACTCGCCACGCGCCCCACCGAGAACGAACCACATTATAGTGACCACGAGGAGGTTACCCCATGTGACTCTACCCTCCCTAGCAACCGAGCCAATTTGGTTGATTAGGAGACCTGCCTGGAGTCACTCAGCACGCCCTGGGATTCGAACTAGCGAACTCCAGGGGTGGTAGCCAGCGTCTTTACCACTGAGCTACCCAGGCCCCAAAGTCTTAAATATCTTAAATGATACAACGAAAGTCTTAATTTTTATTTAAAGAGATCTTAAATTTGGGAGCGGAAAGACAGGAATCGTGATGTGACCTTATGTGATTATCAAACTTCAAAAGAATATGATTTACGCATATTCGCGGCACTGTTGTATTTTCTTCAAGCACACGGATGCTTCTGAGTGTTTTCAGCTGTTGCGGAGCAGTTCACAATCATTAAGCCATATCGGAAATTTATGACAAGTGATCACTAAAGATTAATTGTTGTTGATGATGATGATATGGTGTTGATGAAATATAACAATGTTTACTTTTAATTGTTTATACAGGGCTCCAGACTGTGACTAAAATGGTCGCAAATGCGACCAAAAATAATTGATTGCAACAATTTAAAATCTAGTCACCACTGGCGACAATCAGGTTGTGTGCGTTCATATGCGGTTTTGTCACATATCATCTTGTGAGTTATTGAATATATTTTTAATGCAGACCAGTGTGTCTCACGCCACTTTTACCCGTTCTGTTTCCAACGAGCTCGCTGCACCGCACGCAACAACAAACCCAGTGTGAGAGAGTCGTGAACAAATGACTCTTTAGAACCAGATCTTTTTCATGAATCACCCGAAAAGAACTGCGGTGCTGCGTCCCAGTCCGCCTACTTATACTATGCTCTAAAAGTGTGTACTGTTTTTGTAATGGAACAGTACACATTTAAGTATGTAGCAAAAAAAGTGTGCAAGGTTTGGGCATACTACCGCGACATAAAATCGTGAAATGTTACAGAAGTGAACGCTAGCGCTTAGTGACGCACTTCCGGTCATTGTTAAATCGTCAATGTACACAACAGATTCCTCGCATCTTATTTCAACATCCCTTCATGAATTACTTCTTATGTAATTTATAATATAGAAATAATCTAATTATAAAACTCCATTTACTCTCCCCTTTGATTTAGATTTTTTCCTCAATTTATCTACGCTTCCCTGAAAATGCATCCTACCGTATTGAGAGAAGCAGCGCACCATTGTAGATCTACCCAACACAGCTCTTTCGTGCAGAGAGTGCTCCTGATGTTCACACATTGATGTAATTTTAAGATTACACAAACCAAACTTTAACTCTTTTTAAAATGTCCCTATCCTTATTAAAATGTTACATTCGCTATGTATTAAATATACAACATTACAGGAAAAACAAATTTTACTCTTATGTAAAACAGACATACACATAAATGATGTGTGTGTGTGTATATATGTATGTACGTACAGCTCTGGAAAAAAATTAAGAGACCACTGCAAAATTATACATTTCTCTGGATTTACTATTTATAGATATGTGTTTGAGTAAAAGATTTTTGTTTTATTCTATAAACTACTGACCGCATTTCTCCCAAATTTCAAATAAAAATATTGCAATTTAGAGCATTTATTTGCAGAAAATGACAACAGGTCAAAATAAAAAAAAGATAGTGTTTCAATTCAGACCTTGAATAATGCAAAGAAAACAAGTTCATATTCATTTCTGAACAACACAATACTAATGTTTTAACTTAGGAAGAGTTCAGAAATCAATATTTAGTGGAATAATCCTGATTTTTCAATCACAGCTTTCATGCGTTTTGGTATGCCTCCTGGCGCAAATATTCAAGCAGTTTGGCTTTGTTTGATGGCTTGTAGCCACCCATCTTCCTCTTGATCACATTCCAGAGGTTTTCAATGGGGTTCAGGTCTGGAGATTGGGCTGGCCATGACAGGGTCTTGAGCCGGTGGTCCTCCATCCACACCTTGATTGACCTGGCTGTGTGGCATGGAGCATTGTCCTGCTGGAAAAACCAATCCTCAGAGTTGGGGAACATTGTCAGAGCAGAAGGAAGCAATTTTTCTTCCATGATAACCTTGTATGTGGCTTGATTCATGTGTCATTCACAAAGATGAATCTGCCCAATTCCAGCTTTGCTGAAGCACCCCCAGATCATCACTGATGCAGGATGCAGCACTGTCGTCCACCATGATTAACTGCTAACCGTCCTGGGTATATTTCAAAGTTAAAGTGCCTTTAAAGTTAAAAGGTCCACGCTATGAATCAATTCTGCAACCCCCCCCAACCATAAAGTGCATCTGGAATTTGATTAAATTTGGATTCTTGTAGCCTCTTTCTGGCCCTCCCATCACAGGAAGAAAAGACTAAGAACATTTAATATAGGCTACCAATTTTAAAAAAACTATATTATAATTTTAACTCCTTATCGAAGCGGCACAATCCAATATCGGTCGACCTCTAATTTGTATCTTTTTATATAATGGTACATAAACAAATTTTAGTGTGATATTTACATGGAAAACATGTCTTGAATATTTTAAACTTGCATATAGCCTACCTGATTTACTGATAAGCAGTGTTAAGGCCATGTTGAATGTGTGCCCCTGCCTGTTTAAGTAAGAGTCTGTGATACATGATTTATTTTGAGATTGTTTTGGAATGAGGATACAGTATTAATTTTATTTGTTCAGGTCTTGGAAAAAGGTCTTAAAGTCTTAAATTTGATTTTAAAAAATCTGCAGCAACCCTGTACAGTGATTAGTGAGCATTCTTGCCTGAAATATATAAGGTATCCTGACCTTTTGTTCAAACTGTAATTCATGTGAATATGTCTGGACTAATGTAATTGTAATGACCCGTAATGAGCTACTTTCATGATTAATTTCAGGCTGTGAGGACATCAGCAATCACTCTGCTTGGAGTCATGTTCTTGTATATGGGAGCTCCCCTGCGCATGTTCTTTGAAGATGAAAAACCTGCCCTGCTTTCGCAAATAGATGCAGAGTTTGAAAAGGTAAACATTCCCTTTTGAATTTTAGAAGTACAATAGCAGTTGAGAAGTGACCCTTTCAAATACTTTCCTTGATAGGCTTTTGTGCTCTCATTAAAACCCTTTTATACCTAAATAATGATCATCTCAACCACACCTATTTATGTGTTTTTGTTTTTTTGTTTTTCACTGCTAACCCCTCCCTCTATAGCTTAAATCAAGTAGTTTATAGATGAGTGTGTGTCTTTTGATTTTCATTGGATGTAGTAAGCACTTTTAATATATTTACCTTGATCAAAGTAGATACTTTATGAAATGAAAAACTTTTAAACTCTACATGAAACTGTAATTTGCAAGGGATTTAATATGAAGCTTTTAGTCTATAGTTACCAGTGTATTTTCTGTCTAACTTGTGTATATACAATTTAAGGCATTCTCTTTCGATGCTGACCTTTTGCCTTTTCATCCTCTAGATGCAGGGCCAGTCTCCTCCTGCACCCATCCGTGGTGCCAAGAAAGCTGGAGGTGAGGAGGAGGGAGAGAAGGCTGAGGAAGAGGAAGTTGATGGTGGAGCTGGAGACATCATGGACCTGTTGCCCAGAACTGACATCAGGTCAGTCACTGTGCCAGTGCAAATACAAATTCCTTTTGATTAGTGATAATGGATCCATTAGGCAACTTTTGGATACCAGCAAAAATGTAGTATATTTTTTGTTTGTAGTATTTTGTTCAAATTAAAGGATAGTTTTAATTTGTGACTCATTGTTTCTCATTGACAGTGATAAAATCACATCAGACATGGTGTCTAAGATCGGAGATAAAAACTGGAAGATCAGAAAGGAAGGGCTTGATGAGGTGACAGCTGTCATTTCTGAGGCCAAATTCATCCAGGCTAACATTGGCGAGCTGCCCTTGGCACTGAGGGGACGTCTCAATGACTCCAACAAAATACTGGTAATGCAGACTCCGTTTACACCAAATGTTGTCATAAATAAGAAATTTGAATTGAATGCTTTGTATTGAAATTTGAATTTGGCTTACTATATGCCGCATTGTTTTTGAAAGTCCCCACTGTCACCCAGATGTGTATTTGTTGTAATGTCTTTTAAAGGAATTTTTTAGTTGTATGTAAAAGTACATATTGTAATCACAAAATAAAATGTGTCTGTAGGTTCAGCAGACTCTTGGTATTCTGCAGCAGATAGCCACTGCCATGGGTCCAGCTCTTAAACAGCAAGTCAAGAACCTGGGAATCCCCATTATTACTGTTCTAGGAGACAGCAAGGTATAAAATGCACAGTGTTGAACTTGTTTTCCCTTTAATTTAAAGGGATAGTTCACACAAAAATGAAAATTCTTATTATTTACTCACCCTCTTGATATCCCAGGTGTGTATGACTTTCTTTTTTCACCAGAACACATTTGAAGAAAAATACCAAAAATGATCATATCGCTTTAGGAATCTTTCATTTAATCGCTGGAGTCGTATCGATGACGTTTATGCTGACTGTCTGTGTTTTTTGGAGCTTCAAAAGAGAAATCTCCATTCACTTGCATTTTAAGGACCTGCTGAGCTAAGATATTTTTCTGTTTTTATTCAAATGTGTTCTGGTGAAGAAAGAAATTCATACACACTTGTGATATCATGAGGGTAAATAATGAGAGAATTTTCATTTTTGGGTGAACTATCCCTTTAAGGATCTGTGTATAGTCATGTTTTCTTGCACCTAAAGCTTCTGCCTCTTGTTTGTTCCAGCACTGGCTATTCAGATAAGCCCTAACTAGAACAGTGAATTGTTTCTCATTTGTATGAAATTTAACTCCCGTGTTCTTAGTCAAATGTCCGTGCTGCTGCCCTGACGACACTGAATGCCTGGGTGGAGCAGACAGGAATGAAGGAGTGGCTTGAAGGAGAAGACCTGTCAGAAGAGCTCAAGAAGGAAAACCCCTTCCTCAGACAGGAGGTACAACAGCACTGACAGGCTTCTGTTTAAAGTGCTGCAATAACTACATTACCTTCCTTTAGACAGGACTGTTTCCAGTTGCTGTAAAGCTGGTCATTTTTAAGGGTGAACTACCACATGTTTTAATCAGCCCAGCCAGCACAATTATTGGCCAAAAAACATCAGCTGATTACCGTAATTTGCTTAGCCAATATATTGGTCTACCACAAATCGTGTGTTCTTAAAAGCAAATGAAATCATAAATGGTCCTTTTTAATTGAGAAATGTTCTTTTTTTTATTTTTTTTTTATTTTGCACAATTCATTAGTGCATGTTACTTTGCAGAGAATAAAGTTTGTTTTCATCTTTCAACAATATGTTATGACTTTCTCCAGCTCTGAAATTACTTCTAATGTATGGGGGGGGGTATTGTTCAAGTCTCAGTTGGTGTCTGTCCCCTGTAGGTGCTTGGCTGGCTGGCTGAGAAGCTGCCTACCTTGCGTACGGTGCCCGCAGACCTGATGCTGTGTGTGCCTCCCCTGTATACCTGTCTGGAGGACCGCAGTGGCGATGTGCGCAAGAAAGCTCAGGACGCCCTCCCCACCTTCATGATGCACCTGAGCTATGAGAAGATGAGCAAAGCTACTGTCAAACTGAAGGCAAGTGCCTAGTGGTAAAAGTCTGGACAAAAAAATAAAAAATACCATAAGCTTACATTGAAAGAGGAATCTGAGTCAAATGTAGTGATGAGAATATCAGGTTCAGGGTGTGGGATCTTTTGCCTTAGTATGTTCTAGGTAGGTTGCTTACTGTCCTGACACACGTGTATCAGCATGCCAAAAACCACTAAGAACACTTAAGCAACCGCAAAGCAGTGCCCTTTGCAACCACCCTGAACACCCTAACAACATCCTAGAAACCAAGAAAACTTGAATGTCTCTGGTTTGGTATTATCATAGCTAGACATAAGCAAGCTATTGTCATTATCTGCCTCTAAAAGAACTTTCAGTATAAAGCTTCTTTCGCTTTTGATACTGTTGCTTTTTCCTTATCTTCCTTGTTCCAAAGAACAGATGGATTATAAGAACGGAACACATTGATCAACTTCCGAACAGAGAAAAGCAGCCGTGTAACGACACCCTCTCTCTCTCGTCTTTCTGCAGCCTGCCTCAAAGGACCAGGTGGTTGGCATGCTGGAGAAGGCCAGGGCTGTGATGCCAGCCAAGCCTGCTGCTCCTGCCAAAGCTGCAGCTTCTAAACCCACCTCCAGCGCCCCTTCCTCCAAACCAACCTCAGGTTTACACTCTTTCCTTTAAACAAAGCTAACATGATTCCACTGCTGCCTGCTAGACTTACACATACAGATGCCTTCAAGGCAGGTTCATTGAACTCCTGTGAATCCTGTTAGTGGATTTAAAATCAGACATTTAGGACCTGTTTTAGAAAATCTGAGTGGAGTTGTCTTATCTGAAAATAATGGTGCTGTGAGAAAAACACATGATTTGTTTGTGCTACCTAACAGATATCACTGAATGGGTGTCTCTTTAAAAGCCATAGGCTTTGTAAACAACAACAAAAGTCATTCAACCATCTTTGCAGAGAACTAGCCAATTAGAAACCATCCTTACATGTCAAACATTGTGCATTTTGGATTGCTGGCATTGGGTTGGCTGACTCATTTTTGGAGGGCTGGATTTGGAAATGCAGCATGTGGTTAACTTTACCAAAATGGCAGAAGATGGCTGAAATCTCTACGACACCTTTAAAACATTGTCTTTATTGTACAGCTCCAGCCAGGAACCAGACTCCTTGTGAAGACTACAGTGAACCAGAACCCAAACCAGACACCAAGAAAACTAAACCAGCAGGACCTGTGGCTAAAAAGGTGTGAAGCATTTTTTTTTCGCCTTTTTTTTTTTTTTTTTTTTTTTTGGCAACATCAGGTCCGTTTATAAGCTACAACAAGGGTTGTATCATGGAGAGACAATGGCAGTGTTTGTTTTTCTAGCAACGACTATGAGTGGGAAAATAAAAGGGTTCTGCATTTTTAGCTGTTATATGCATGTTCCTCTCTGAAGCAGTAATTTTTTGCATTGACTAGAGAGAGAGCATGGAGCTCAAGGTGAAAGGTGATAAAGATAATACGAGTAAACAAAACAGGCTCTCGAGAGGGACGCCTAGCAACCAGCAGGTACAATAGACTTTTTTTTTACAAAGCACCAATGGCACTGGAGTGAGGTGGCTGGTTTTGGTGTGTAAGCACTGCATGTGACTTTAAAAACGTATTTGTTACTACCACTATTTGTTCTGTCATCCCCTCCTTTCATTGTTGAACGTTGGGTTGTGGTACCAAATTGTCAGGAGCATGAAATAAACCAATATTTATACCATAGCAAATGCTGAAATACCTTTAAACATACTCCAATTTAAAATGACAGTCTTCATGAAGATGTCTTAAAGACTTTCATTCAATTCAAGGGATAGTTCATGCAAAAATGGAAATTCTCTCACTTACTTACTCTTATGCCATCCCAGATGTGTATGACTTTCTTCTGCTGAACACAAATGAAGATTTTTAGAAGAATAGCTTCACTCCGTTGGTCCATTCATTGCAAGTAAATGGTGTCCAGAACTTTGAAGCTCCAAAAAGCACACATAGACAGCATAAAAGGAGCCAATTTACTCCAGTGGTTAAATCCATGTCTTCAGAAGGTATGATAGGTCTGGGTGAGAAACAGATCAATATTTAAGTCCTTTTTTTAGAACAAATTCTCCTTCCTGCCCAGTAGGTGGTGATATGCATAATTAATGAGAGTCGCCAAAAACAAAAGTAGTGAAAGTGGAGATTTATAGTAAAAGGAAGAAAGAAAAAAAAGGACTTAAATATTGATCTGTTTCACACCCAAATCTATTATATCGCTTCTGAAGACATAGATTAAACCACTACAATCGTATGGATTACTTGCTCGTCGTATGCTGCCTTTATATGTTTTTTGGACCTTCAAAGTTCTAGCCACCATCCACTTGCATTGAATGGACCTACAGAGCTGAGATGTTTTTCTAAAAATCTTTATTTGTGTTCTGCAGAAGCAAGTCATACACATCTGGGATGGCATGAGGATGTTAATGATGTGAACTTAAATTTTTGGGTGAACTATTTCTTTAAGGTAGTGTGACTGGACACTTAAAGGTTAGAGCAATATTAGCAAATTGAATATTCATGAGATTAGCCTTTGACATAGCAGAAAAACTGGTATCGAATTTGTAGCATCTGCTAATGCAGCATTTTACTTTACGCAGGGTGTCGTTGGTAAGAAACCTCCAGTGAAGGCTGGAGCAAAGGATGAGGAAGACCGGTCTGGACCCATCTTCATCCTCGTACCAAATGGCAAAGAGCAGAGGATAAAGGAAGAAAAGGCATTGAAGGTGAGATGTAACGCAGCTTGCAACAGCGTTTTCTCAACTTTTGAACTCCACAACATTCAGTATTTTGACCAGTTCTAAACTTCTCTCCAGATTCTGAAGTGGAACTTCATGACTCCTCGTGACGAGTACGTGGAACAGCTGAAGACTCAAATGTCAACCTGTCTGGCCAAATGGCTCCAAGATGAGCTCTTCCATTTTGACTTTCAGCGGCACGTTAAAGCTATTGGTGCCATGATTGAGGTTAGTCTCATCAGACTCGTAGTGTAGTGATGTTAAACAAAAAATGAGTTTCCAAAAATGTTAAACATGTAGGTCTACAGCAAGCACTATATCAAGTCATACTATACTTGTCTTTCTCAGCACATGGAGGCTGAGTCTGAGGCTGTGATTAGCTGTCTGGATCTGGTGTTGAAGTGGTTCACCCTGCGGTTCTTTGATACCAACACAAGTGTATTGATGAAAGCCCTGGAGTTTTTAAAGCTGCTCTTCACCATGCTGAGCAGGAAGAACTACCAGCTCAATGACAATGAGGCCTCTTCTTTCATTCCCTACCTGATCCTTAAGGTGGCTCTTTAGTTAATTAATCCAAGTAGAATCCCACCCCCAATTTCTATATACAGCCTAATGTGGTCCTTTTCTGTTTGCTCTCCCTGGGCAGGTTGGGGAGTCAAAAGATGTGGTGCGCAAGGATGTTCGCGCAATTCTGACGATGCTGTGTAAAGTTTATGCCGCCAGTAAAGTCTTTCCTTTCCTAATGGAAGGGACCAAATCGAAGAACTCCAAGCAGAGATCTGGTAAATAAAAATCCTATTTTTTTATGAATTGATATTATGACTTAAATTATTTGAAGGTTTCATTTATGGCTGGGGCAAATGACGGTATATATCATGGCGATGATATAAAGTGTGAATCGATAGTGTTTTTGTTATATCATGTACATCTATATTGTGGGCATGCTTCACATGAGACTGAAACCAGGCTTTAGTGGGGAATGAGTTGCAGCAGGTAAAATTGCCGGTTATTTGTGTGCGCTGGTCTAACGCCAGATTCACTAAAGGAACGGTGCAGATGCGCTCGCAAACCCGTTGCTGATTCTTTGCTATTCTGATTTTGCGGGCCGGTTCTGAGCACTCTAGGACAGCATCACTGTGATCCAGACACCTGGATGATCTCTTTAACATGCCGAGGTGCACTTGACGACACCGCACATCTGTACTTCTCCATCATTTGATGAATTATTGCTGAAATGATCAATAAAAAAGTCAAGAAAATGAAGCGGCGCTTGTTTTTAAAACAGGTGCGATATCTGTGGTGTAGGTTCACAAAGCCAACAAAGATTAGACAAATTTAATCTGCAAACTGTGTTGCGCGACGATTATCACTTGTGGTAATACAAACAATCTGTATTGCCAACTTAAAATTAAGCACGCTAAAGAATATTATGAAAGCCAAAAGATGCGTTCTGCAATAATTCCTTTTTTCTTAAATTTTTTTCAGCAGGACTTTTTTTTTTTCTTTTATTATTATTATTATTTTATTTTATTTTTTTAACTAAAATTATGTAATATTTTCTTTGTTACTTGCTTTGAAAAGATTTTGAGTTTCTTGAGGACTGCAACATCAGACTGAAATGTGGCATAATGTGAAATTTAGTATTATGGTGAGGTTGATTTAAAAGGTTTTTTTTTTTTTTTTTACTTTCAAGTTCTAAATAAAGAGAATTATATACAAGGAGGTAGTTTTCATTTAAAAAGTATTTATTTCACTGACTAATTTTAAAAAATATTAGTCATTAAAATATGGTTGTTAACCGATTTTTTTCTATTTTTTATTGGTTTTCTAGACAGAAAAAATGTACTGTATCGCAATATATATCATTATCGTGATATAAAATGACTCCTATCATGATATAAGATTTTGGTCCTATCGCCCCCTACTAGTTTCATTCATTGTAACAGCCTCCTAACAGTGTTGCGAGACATTTTGTAAAGTTGAGTTTGGCTTATACATTGCTTATTCATTCTTCAGAATGTCTTGAGGAGCTTGGGTGCCTGATTGAGAACTTTGGTATGAATGTGTGTCAGCCGACTCCAGCCAAATCTCTTAAAGAAATCGGCGTTCACATCGGAGACCGTGACACCACGGTCCGCAACGCTGCACTCAATACTGTTGTGGCTGCCTACAACACTTGTGGAGACCAAGTCTTCAAACTAATTGGCAATGTAAGACATCAAGATGCCATTAAACAGCCTTTCACTTTATATATTGTATTTATATTCATTTAAAAAATCTAACATTTTCAGATTTGGTTTTGAATTTGTAATTTCCTTGCTTTTGAGTCCTGAACAAATTCTTGTCTTTGATAGGCTAATAGTTTTATCATTTTACCAAGCAAAAAAAAAGAAAAAAAAAAAAAAGTTAGCAGTCATTACTAAATGTTTAAGCTTCAGGAGATAAAAAGCTTTGTTTTTGTAAAGCTTTCAGAGAAGGAGATGAGCATGCTTGAGGAGAGAATCAAACGCTCGGCTAAGAAGACACCCGCGCCCGCAGCCAAACAGGAGCGAACCCAGAGGGAACATCCCACCAATCCCAATGCTACTTTCCTCCGCAAGCCTGCTCAGGAGGAGGTGCCCAATAAACTCAAGTATGTACCACTAATGCGTACATCTTTGATCTCAAGTCACACCCCATACACTTACACGAAATACACTCTAAAATGTTCTTTTGAATGCCAAGGGTAAGTTCTAGAGTAGATAGGTGAAGCATGAACTGAATGTCTGGCCCATGTCTAATACTGTACGTCTTTCTGTAATCTTTGTAAAGCACATGGCTCGTTCTCTGTCATTGTCTCATTCTATCCTCTTGTGTCATTGCATGTTGTTTCTTAATCCTGAGCCTTTCTCTTCTCCTTTACTATTCCTTTCTTTTCTTCGCTGGCCTCCATGGACAGAATAATGTATCGCACTTACAGGATGTAAGTACTGCCGTAACGTTGTAGGCACTGCTCGCATGGCATCTGACTTCCTGGAGATCTAGAAACCACTGTTTAAAAAAAGACTTTGGAAATAAATGTTAGGGCGATGACTAGCTTAATGTATGGAAAATTAAATTTTTGGTCTCATTATGTTGACACTGGGTCAGGGGAAATAACAGGAACAAAATTGAAATGGTGAAATTTCACAAAAAGTGAAAATAGATTGGAAAAACATTTAAGTATAAGGATCTGCAAATGTGAGATTTAGTGTTTCTGTAATATGGTACACAATGGTCTCAAAAATGCAGCAAAAGTGACATCAATCTTCATTTTTAATAGTCAAGCTCGGGCACAGAATGCTCACCTAGAGCAGTCGGCTCCATCCATCCCAAAAGAGTTTCAGCTGGATCTTGATGTGTTCGAGAACAACCACACATGTGCCAGCGACATACCCGACTTGGTGCAGCACAAACTGGATGAAGTCCTGGAGCCGGTCATGATCCCCGAGCGCAAGTAAGATCTTGTCACAATGAAGGGCTCATTTCAATAGTTCCTTAATTAAAACTGTACAATATTTTGCAATCTAGAAGTCTAGAGTACATTTGTGGTAGATGCTAATACATTTTGACTTCTAAAAGTTTAGACGGCATCTGTGTAGTGAGATGAATACATTTAAATGTGGCATTTGGTGTGTTTTTCAGGATGCGTACGGTTTCCCCTCATTTTGATGACATTCACAACAGCACTGCCTCCACCATCAACTTCGTCATCTCACAGGTGGCCAGTGGAGATATTAACACTAGTATCCAGGCCTTAGCACAGGTGGGTGTCCTGCTTGGGGTTTAGGCTCTCACACCTTTTATATTCGAAGGGTTTTCATGACCTTACCAGACTTGGTTAAAGGAATAGTTCACCAAAAAATGAAATACTCTCTCGTACTCACCCTCATGCCATCCCAGATGTGTATGACTTTCTTTCTTCTGCAGAACACAAATGAGGATTTTTATGTTCAAACTTTTTTTATTATAGAACAATCATTATTACAAAAAAAATAGGTTACTACACATTATCCTCTTTTTTTTTTTTTTTTTTCTCTAACCAAAGCTTAACAATAACAAAACTAATGAAAATAAAAGTAGTGGTGGGGTAAATGATCATGCATACAAACACATGAGTATACAAACACTACCCTCCCAACCACAATCATATATCCAAAAATAATACAATAAGAAAAAAATAATAAAATAAAAGAAATAATAAAGAGGGGGCGGGGGGGATATTAGACAGGAGGCAGGATGTTAAGAGACTAATTTAGGCTATAAAAGTATATCATTTACTAAAAAAGTTACTTTTCCCAGAACATCTAACCTTTTCCAGTTTAAGAAAAAACATGGAATCCACAAGCCATTGAGATGTAGTTGGAGGCTTATTAGATTTCCAGTGGAGTAGAATATGACGCCTAGCTAATAAGGAGGTAAAGGCTAAAATATCCAGTTAAACCGAGACCAGACCTTTGGTACCCCAAAAATTGCTATAGCAGGGCAAACGTCAATACTGACTTTTAACACCTCAGACATAATTGTAAAATAATTAACCCAGTAATTTTGCAACATAGGACAAGTAAAAAACATGACTCAAATTACACTGAGACGCACAACATCTATCGCATCTGTCTTCAATATTAGGAAATATTTCAGATAGCTGGGCCTTGGAAAAATGAATTCTGTGTAGTATTTTAAATTGTATGAGGCCAAGACAAGCACATATTTTACTAAAGCGTATTCTGTCCAGCGCACCCACCTACCATTCCTCTTGAAAACTTTCTCCCAGCTCACACTCCCATGCTCTTAAAATGTTATTAATAATCATCTAAGCCTAAAAGACTACTATAAATTCTTTAAATTTGTGACTTGTGGTGAGGATTAAGTTGCAGAAACTCTTTCCATACTTGTACCAGGGCTAGAGAGGGGTAATTAGGAAATAGTGACAGAGCAATGTCTAATCTGCAAAAACTGAAACAAATGGGATTCTGACAACCCCAATTCAGAAGATAGCTGTACATAGATACAAAAGGTGCCATCTTTATACTAGTCTTGAAAACATCTTAAGCCTTTTACATGCCACTGCTTAAAAACACAATCAGTAAGAGATGGGGGAACATATGATTCTCCAGTAATGGCGTTAATGTTGAACCAGAAGTAAATTGAAAGTGTCGCCTGAACTGACACCAGATCCGAAGGGTTGATACAACTGCTGGATTATGTGCAGAGGAAGAGGGATTTCAGGATAGGGGTGAAGTAAGCAAAGCCAACAGAGAGGTAGATATACACGAGTTTGCCTCCAATCTGCACCATGTTGCAGTGGACGAACTAAGCCAAAATGTTAACTTGTGAATATTTGCTGACCAATAGTAAGACATTAAATGGGGTAAAGAGATCCAAGCCAAATATTTCCAACATGGATAAAATAACTGGGAAACTGGAAATCGTATTAGAAATGTATAATAATAAATCATCGGCATAGAATGACAATTTAATTTCAGTGCCTGACCGCACCACATCCTGAAGCAAAGGGGAGGACCTCAGAGCAAACGACAGTGGTTCAATGGCCAGTGCGACCAGCAATCAAATGAGGATTTTTAGAAGAATATCTCAGCTCTGTAGGTCCATACAATGCAAGTCAAACTTTAAAGCTTCAAAAAGCACAAAGGTAGCATAAAAGTAATCCATAAAACTCCAGTGGTTTAATCCATGTCTTGTGACATGATCTAATCCGTTTTGGTTGAGAACAGACCAAAATGCAACTCCTTTTCACTGTACGTCTTGCCATTGCAGTCTCTTGGCACAATCGTGATTGCAAGCTCGATTACACTTCCTAGCACCATCTAGTGCTCTCTGCATGCTTCAAGCATTAGGAAGTGTAATCGAAGGAAAAAGAGGTTACATTGTGGGCCGTTCTCACCCAAAACCAATTGGATCACTTCAGAAGACATGAAGTAAACCACTGGAGTCTTAATTACTTAATTACTTCTATGCTGCCTTTGTTCTTTTTGGAACTTCAAAGTTTTGGTCACCATTCTCTTGCATTGTATGGACTTACTGATCTGGAATGGCATGAGGTTGAGTTGATGAGAGAATTTTTATTTTTGGGAGAACTATTTTAAGTTCACTATGGATGTGTGGGCTTTCTATCCCAAACCTTTACATCACTTTGCACATACGAATAGATGGAATTTCCTGTGATGTCCTCCTGCAGATTGATGAGGTGTTGAGGCAGGCGGACAAGGCAGAAGCCATGTCTGGACACATCGACCAGTTCCTCATTGCCACTTTCATGCAGCTGCGGCTTATTTACAACACACACATGGCTGACGATCGCCTGGACAAGAAGGACATCTTCAAACTCTACAGCTGCATCATAGGCAACATGCTGTCGGTGAGTGCTGCTCAGAGGACATGGATTGGACATACAAGTGCAAATTTCCCCCAACAATAAACAAAAGGTGTGGGAACCCTGAAGTTTCTTCTTAATCTCAATTTTGGAAGTTCTCTGTTTGGAAATTAAGAAACTTCTACTACAGAGAATTGCAGGATGCACAAACACATCTGGTATTGTAGCTCTAGAAACAAGCGGCTTTTGTAATGCTCTGGTAGAAAATAATTTACAAATTAAAATGCGTTGCGGATCTGCAGTTAAAACAAAGGTCATCATTCTTCAGTATGCTGAGTCATTGTCATCCCTTTTCAGCTGTTCTCAATGGAGAGTCTGGCGCGGGAAGCCTCCATGGGCGTCCTGAAGGACCTGATGCACGGTCTGATCACACTAATGTTGGACTCCAGAGTGGAGGACATTGAAGATGGACAGCAGCTCATTCGCTCGGTCAATCTGCTTGTGGTCCGAGTGTTGGAGAAATCTGACCAGACCAACATCCTGAGGTCAGCAAAGCAAGATACCTTCAATTGTACCATGCTGTATAAAATTGTCCCACTGTAGTGCTGTAGACTTGTGTAATTGATGCCCACAGGTAAATTATCATTCTGGTTTCTTTTCCAGTGCTTTGCTGGTGCTTCTGCAGGACAGTCTTACCAGCACTGCTGGCTCCCCCATGTTCTCTGAACTCGTCATGAAGGTACAGTTGGCTCACTTTGTTAAAACATCAATGTATGTGTACACACATCTTAGGCAGGACTCTTGGCTCAGTAGCTAAGGGTCACATCTTTTAACAAACCTAAAGAGTAAAAACCAATGCCATTCAAAATGGACTAAGCTTCACTAATCATTTCAGAGTGAAACAAGATTTTAAACTGGAAATGTAGGGCAGGACCTCATTTTATCCAATGAAATTTGTTTGGATAGTGAATTTGGTTATGTCAGCAGAAAAGTAATTTCATTGGTGGAGAAATTTTAATGAGTAAGAAAACACTACTTAAGAGCCCTGAATTGTGCACAAGAAGGCTAGAGCTATTTATTAAAGTCACTTTTGATTTCATGTAATTTCTGAACGATACCCATCTCTGTCCCATACAGTGTCTATGGAGAATGATCCGTTTCCTGCCTCAGACCATCAACAGCATTAATTTGGACCGCATACTCCTGGATGTGCACAACTTCATGAAGGTTTTCCCTAAAGAGAAGCTCAAACAGCTCAAGAGTGACATTCCCCACCGGACTCTGAAGACACTGCTACATACGCTCTGCAGGCTCACTGGTGCCAAGGTACACTTAAAGGGACTGACCACTCAAAATATTTGTTGTTCTAAACAAGTATGACTTTTTTTGGTAACACTTTACAATAAGGTTTACATTAGTTAACATGAACATTAACAAAGATTAAGAAATTGTGTAATGCGTTGCTAATTGTTAGTTTGTGATACCTAATGCATTAACGAATGGAACCTTATTGTAAAGTGTTACCACTTTTTGCATAACACAAAAGGAGATTTTAGGCAGTATGTTGGTCTCTTGTTACCATTTTCATTTCACTTTCATTGCTTCTCTTTTTCATACAATGAAAGTGAATGGTGACTGGAGGCTGTCATTCTGCCAAACATCTCGTTTCATGGAGGTCAGTCATACGGGTTTGGAGCAACATAAGGATGAGGAAATTATGACTTCATTTTTGGGTGAACTATCCCTAACATGGGGATCTCCATGGCAATCTTTTGGGTCTTTTTGAAAGTGATTTGCCAATGTTTGTTACAGATATTAGATCACATGTCCATGATTGAGAACCGCAACGAGTCCGAACTGGAGGCGCACCTGAGGCGGGTGGTTAAACATTCAACAAACCTCTCTGGACTTAAGTCTGACAAGAGCACAGAGAAGGGTGCCCTCCGATCGGTACGTACAAATCACCACTTGAAGTTGGACTTCCAGCTTTGATTTCACCAAGATGTGGGTGTATGTCATGCAAACATGATGACACCCAGGGAGATGTTTATAAACAACTGTGCCCACTTTCACTTTTTAGCAAATAATGCATCAATGAGTCAAGTTTCCTACATTTACATGTGTGACGAGGAGGAGGGCGGGGTCGGGCCGTGACTACGCACTTTTGTGTCTTTAAGTTTACATTAAATATTAATTTGACTGTTCAGCCAATTCCCGCCACCTCCTTGCCCATTTTAAACCCTGTTACAACATGATGAAAATCTGTTTAGCAAAGTTACATTTGTAGAGACAGCTGTACAGTAAATAATCCTCTGTTGGTGATCGCACACCTGCAGAACAGATGCTAGCATTGCAGATAATTGTTTGTCCTCTGCAATTTGGTTTGTTGTCAAACACCTGCAAAGCTAAGGTAGCATTGCCATTTTTGTTTTTCTTTCGGCCATCATCTGAGCACCAGGCAATAAAGATACACCTTTATGGTCTGTGGTTGGAAATATCAAGTGCTAACATTATGGTTATCTTTCGGTAGTTTTGCCTGTGCATCTGTTTCCATTTTATAGCACTGTGTCATTTTGTTGTTTTACTGCATTATTAAATGTGTTGTATTTCAATTTGGATAGGATGACAAAGTGATCAAGGCCAAAGTGAGTGACATCCTGTCTGAAATTTTTAAAAAGATCGGCTCCAAAGAGAACACTAAAGAGGTAACATTACAGCAGAGGATACAGAGTATTTGCTAAATTTACAAGCTCCATTTTTTATTTTCTTGTGGCCAAATCATTTGTATTTTAACATTTTGTCCTTGTGCACCTGCAGATGGGTTTTATTTGCCAATATATTTTATCTTTGTAAACTGAAATGCATTCATTCTCCAGGGTTTAACAGAGCTGTACGAGTACAAGCAGAAGTATTCTGATGCAGATCTTGAGCCCTTCCTGAGGAACACATCCCAGTTCTTCCAGAGCTACGTGGAGCGAGGACTTCGTATGATCGAGTCGGAGCGTGAAGGAAAAGGCAGAATCCAGAGCTCCACAGGTGAGTCACCTAACCCATTGTGATTGACCACATATCATACCTCGATCCACACAATCATACTGATTTTTACGTGGCAATTTCATAGTTTAAACCTGGGTTCATTCATGGTCAAAAAGAAACATTTAGGAACCTTTTACAGCCTAACCAAATTTCCAAATCTCTTTATACCGTCTTAAGGCTTGTTTTAAGATGGAGTCTTATGCCTTTGTTTTATGCTAGGGTACTGAAGTTTGTTGATTTTTATCTTTCAGTAATCCCTCAGCACAGCACAGATTCCTATTTGCCGAGCTCTAGCTCTGTGTCCATCAGCAGTAACGGAGAAGATCTGAACGCTGCAGCCTACTACGAGAGACTTAAGATCTTACGGCAACGGCGCGGCCTTGAGAACTCAGCGGTTAGTTTTACTATAACTTCTACCAAAACTTCTAAGTTTTCTTAAGTCAGCTCCCAACTAATTCAGTACAGACATTGATCTTTCATGGTGTTTATATTGCTATATGTTTGGTTTCTATGCTAATATGCAGCTTTTTCTGCATATTCCTGACATGTTTGTCTTGTATCTGTGGCACCTGGAGACACTTTCATTTCTATTTTTATGAATGCATTTTTAATTTTTGTAAATTGTTTTGCTAAATTTACCAAATGTCAAATTTTAAAAGCTTTAACATTTTAAATTTTTTAAAAATACCCCTTTTATACATTTAGAATTTCAAAGTGTTAAGCATTTGTTATTTATGATTTCTTTCACAGTGGTAAATTATTTTTTTCCCTAAATATTACACATTTTGAATTTTAAATTGTTTGTTTCTTTGTGTGAAATATGATTTGATTTAAATTGTGTTATTACTACATATTTTAACTTTCAAAATTAAATGTAGTTTTTAAAATTGTGAAATTTCTATTTGAATTTCAAAAAAAAAAAATCAGGACATACAATACATTTTAAAATGTTCAATTTGAACTTGGACTTTTTGTGTAAAGACTACATTTTGAACTTCAAAATTTTGAAAATATTTATCGATTTGTAAATGTGAAGGAGGTAAAACAAGCTATAAATGCTACATTTAATCTTTTGCTGCAGCCTGAGGAAGACCGACCTCCTCTCAGTTCCCTGAGACCATCGGTGGCCTCCTCCACAGACATGCTCCACAGCAAACTCTCCCAGCTAAAGGAATCTCGCGAGCACTTCCAGCAGGAGCAGTCTCACTCTCACAGCCCCACCCGCTCCTCTTCCCCCGCCTCCAACCTTGATGACCTCAAAAAGAGACTGGAAAGGATAAAGAGCAACCGCCAGTGAAATTAAGCCCTGCCTTAATTTAACGCTCGCACTAGATAGTCTGCTAACTCCCACATCTTAAGGCTTTCTCTCCCCAACATAACAACCCCAACATTTTTCAGGGTAAATGTGCATAGATTACGGTTACGCAAATAGGAACTCCCAACGGCACTCCAACGGATCTGTCTGCATTGTATGATATTAAGTAAACTAATTTTTCTGTATGTTAGTATTGTGCACAATTGTTTTTGTACATAGAGTGGCTAACCACACCACGCTTTTATGTGTCATTTAGGGTTTTGCGTGTACAGTTTCCTTGTGCAGAATGCTGTAATATGTATAAGTGAGGCTGGCAGTTTTTGTTTTATAGATGTTTTAGAGATCTAAATTAAAATGTTGCTTTCACTTGGTCTCTCAACTTCCGTTTGTCATTTTGGCTGTTTTCTTTCTGCCTTTCAATCTTCCATCTTTGAAGTGTTCATAACTGTGAAAGACTGATTCCTTTCTTTTAAGGAGCATAGCATGAAGTACTGGATCATTCTTTTATGTAAATAAAGTTTGCATTACTAAAGGCCGTTTATTCAGTTTTTCTTTTAAAAATACTCCCAACATTTTCCACTCTGTAGTGAAATATTGGTAATTGATGCATTTTTTATTATCAAACTGGGATTAGTGTTGAAGCGTTTCTGTTAAGTGTATAATCTATAGTGAAAATGGCAATAAAGATTATTTTATACACACACAGTACTGTGCAAAAGTTTTAGGCACTTAAGATGTTTATTTATATCAGCAGCTTTAGTGTCAATAGGAAAAATAAATTTTAGTCTCCCAAAACAGTTCTTTTGCAAATAGAAGAACAGGGTGCTCTGCAAGAGATTGCATTACCCCCACAGAGCCTCCTACTGAACATCAAGTCAGTCTGAGATTACATGAAGAGATGGAAGCAATTGAGACAGGCTAAATATATAGAAGAACTGTGGTGAATTCTCCAAGAAGCTTGGAATATCCTATTTGCCAACAACCAAGAAAAACTGGCCAGGAGTACCTAGGAGAATTGGGGCTGTTTTAAAGGCAAAGGTGGTCACACCGAACATTGATTTAGTTTTTTTATGTTTACTGGACTTTGTATGATGATATTGATAAATGAAAACTATTTATGGCATTATTTTTGAAGACATCCTCACTATGCAACATTTTTCACTAGTGCCTAAAACTTTTGCACAGGTGTGTGTGTGTGTATACAGTTGAAGTCAGAAGTTTACATACACTTAGGTTGAAGTCATTAAAACTAATTTTTTTAACCACTCCACAGATTTAATATTAGCAAACTACGGTTTTGGCAAGTCATTTAGGACATCTACTTTATGCATGACACAAGTACTTTTTCCAACAATTGTTTACAGACAGATTGTTTCACTTTTAATTGACTATATCACAATTCCAGTGGGTCAGAAGTTTATGTACACTAAGTTAACTGTGCCTTTAAGCAGCTTGGAAAATTCCAGAAAATTATGTCAAGCCTTTAGCTAATTAGCTTCTGATAGGAGGTGTATTGAATTTGAGGTGTATTTTAAGGCCTACCTTAAAACTCAGTGCCTCTTTGCTTGACATCATGGGAAAATCAAAAGAAATCAGCCCAAAACCTCAGAAAAACAATTGTGGACCTCCACAAGTCTGGTTCATCCTTGGGAGCAATTTCCAAATGTCTGAAGGTACCACATTCACCTTAACAAACAATAGTATGCAAGTATAAACACCATGGGACTACGCAGCCATCATACTGCTCAGAAAAAAGACTCATTCTGTCTCCTAGAGATGAACATAGTTTGGTGCGAAAAGTGCAAATCAATCCCAGAACAACAGCAAAGGACCTTGTGAAGATGCTGGAGGAAACAGGTAGACAAGTATCTATATCCACAGTAAAACGTGTCCTATATCTACATAACCTGAAAGGCTGTTCAGCAAGGAAGAAGCCAATGCTCCAAAACTGCCATAAAAGAGCCAGACTACAGTTTGCAAGTGCACGTGGGGACAAAGATCTTACTTTTTGGAGAAATTTCCTCTGGTCTGATGAAACAAAAATCTTAACTTTTTAGCCATAATGACCATCATTATTTTTGGAGGAAAAAGGGTGAGGATTGCAAACCGAAAAACACCATCCCAACTGTGAAGCATGGGGGTGGCAGCATCATGTTATGGGGGTGTTTTGCTGCAGGAGGTACTGGTGCACTTTTTTTTTTCCACAATTATGTAGATACACTGAAGCAACATCTCAAGATATCAGCCATGAAGTTAAAGCTCGGTCACAAATGGGTCTTCCAAATGGACAATGACCCCAAGCATACCTCCAAAGTTGTGGCAAAATGGCTTAAGGACAACAAAGTCAAGGTATTGGAGTGGCCATCACAAAGTCCTGACCTGAATCCGATTTGTGGGCAGAACTTAAAAATCATGTGCGAGCAAGGAGGCCTACAAACCTGACTCAGTTACACCAGTTCTGTCTGGAGGAATGGGCCAAAATTCCAGCAACTTATTGTGAGAAGCTTGTGGAAGGCTACCCAAAATGTTTGAACAAAGTTAAACAATTTAAAGGCAATGCAACCAAATACCAACAAAGTGTATGTAAACTTCTGACCCACTGGGAATGTGATGAAAGAAATAAAAGCTGAAATCAATAATTCTCTCTACTATTATTCTGACATTTCACATTCTTAATATAAAGTAGTGATCCTAACTGACCTAAGACAGGGAATATTTTCTACAATTAAATGTCAGGAATTGTGAAAAACTGATTTTAAATGTATTTGGCTAAGGTGTATGTAAACTTCTGACTTCAACTGTAATATATATATATATATATATATATACACACACACACACACACACACACACACACACACACAGAGAGATCTTTATTGTAAAGGGTTTATACAATGTTTTCCATTCTTGTTCAGTGAACCATAAACAATTAATGAACATGCACTTGTGGAATGGTCATTAAGACACTAACAGCTTACAGACGGTAGGCAATTAGGGTCACAGTTATAAAAACTTAGGACACTAAAGAGACCTTTCTACTGACTCTGAAAAACAACAAAAGAAAGATGCCCAGGGTCCCTGCTCATCTGCATGAACGTGCCTTAGGCATGCTGCATGGAGGCATGAGGACTGCAGATGTGGCCAGGGCAATAAATTGCAATGTCCATACTGTGAGACTCCTAAGACAGCACTACAGGGAGACAGGAAGGACAGCTGATCGTCCTCGAAGTGGCAGATGTGTGTAACAACATCTGCACAGGATCGGTACATCTGAATATCACACCTGCGGGACAGGTACAGGATGGCAACAACAACTGCCCGAGTTACACCAGGAACACACAATCCCTCCATCAGTGATCAAACTGTCTGCAATAGGCTGAGAGAGGCTGGACTGAGGGCTTGTAGGCCTGTTATAAGGCAGGTCCTTACCAGACATCACCGGCAACAACGTCACCTATGGGCACAAACCCACCATCACTGGACCAGAGAGGACTGCCAAAAAGTGCTCTTCACTGACGAGTCGCGGATTTGTCTCACCAGGGGTGATGGTCGGACTCGCGTTTATCGTCGAAGGAATGAGCGTTACACTGAGGCCTGTACTGTGGAGCTGAAACATCAGCGGACTGAGCTTGTTGTCATTGCAGGCAATCTCAACTCTGTGTGTTACAGGGAAGACATCCTCCTCCCTCATGTGGTACTCTTCCTGCAGGCTTATCCTGACATGACCCTCCAGCATGACAATGCCACCAGCCATACTACTCGTTCTGTGCATGATTTCCTGCAAGACAGGAATGTCAGTGTTCTCCCATGGCCAGTGAAGAGCCCAGATCTCATTCCCATTGAGCATGTCTGGGACCTGTTGGATCGGAGGGTGAGGGTGAGGGCTAGGGCCATTCCCCCCAGAAATGTCCGGGAACTTGCAAGTGGTGCAGTCCATGAGGATGAGATGCACTGCAGTACTTAATGCAGCTGGTGGCCACATCAGATACTGACTGTTACTTTTGATTTTGACCCCCCCCCTCCTTTTGTTCAGGGACACGTTATTCCATTTCTGTTAGTCACATGTCTGTGAAACTTGTTCAGTTTATGTCTTAGTTGTTGAATACTTATGTTCATACAAATATTTACACATGTTAAGTTTGCTGAAAATAAAAGCAGTTGAAGGTGAGAGGATGTTTCTTTTCTTGCTGAGTTTATATGCTGTGCTTATTTTACCTTTTTAAGGGACTTAAAGGTGCACTCAATAGTAACTTTTGTCTTTGTCATCTTGGACTTACACTGACACCTAGCGGCTTGGATGTCGCATCATTTAAAATCAATAGTTTTCAGTTTCAGATGTCATTGTAGAAATTTAATATTCACAGTCAGCCATGATTACTTTAATCAGTGAGTGAAAGTGTCAAATAACAGAATGGTTTCTGAAATTAAGAGAGTAGTATTCGGCAGGTCATGTGATTCTAACATGGCAGCTCCCATGTGTGGAACCTCTCTCCTGTAGAATAAAACAGCTTTTATAAAGTTACTGACATGACTGGAGTCTTCATTTTAATGTGAGTGGTTATGATTTCCTACATGTATAGCAAAATTACAGTTCATGTCTTTAAAAGTTAAACTTTCTTTTAATGAGGAAAAAAATTGAGTGCACAGAATATTTTGAATATTGCATTACAAATACTTTCATATTGCAAATTGTTCTGTATTCCACTCCACTTGAGAAAAGCAATCCGACTATCCTAACTAAGATGGCAAAAAAAATCTAATTATTTCCAAAGCCTGAATAAGGTATAAATTTACTCCAGAATTTCATGTGTCCAGAAAGTTACTGACCAGTAATGTGTTTACAGAATAAGGTGAACCTGATATTCCTTTGCTGTTATAAAAGCAAACTGGTGCATACTGTCATATGTTTTTAACAGCATAAACACTGCTAGTTGTCAACAAACCTGGTAAAGTGACTCATCTTTGCAGGCACTTTTGTGTGACTTTTTATGGGTTGTTTGTAGTATTGTTCTATCCTTGACATTTATCAGAACAAATGGACAATGTCCCAATGGATGCAAATGTATTTAAAATTAAAGGTTTTATTCAAATCAGAAGAGAAAGGACTGTCCCAGGTCATCATGTGGGTAGACTAAATGGTAGAATGCTGTAAATGTCTTGTGTTTAGCTCACAACAAATGGCCGGCAAACCTTGGATCTCTTTTTAGTTTCTCATCCAGTGCCAGGTACTTCTGTGGTGCCTTCTTGTGGCTACAAAACAAGAGTGACTTTAAGTGCAACAAAGCATATTTAACATACTTAAGCTTGTTCACAAACCAAGCTGTTCAGCAAGGTCCAGTTTTGAGCTAAATGCCATCGGATCAGCTTTAATCAATTGAGGTGATTTTAGATGCATACCGATTGAGTCTCAGTTTGAGAATGTGGATCATGAACATGGTGTCAGAACAGTGTGTGAGATATTCATCCTCTTCCTCATTCATGGTGTGCTGGTTCTTCTGGTACCACAGCTGTTTCTTCTGTAACTCCTTGGTCTCCTAAGAATCATCAAGTTTGAGATCAATTTAACAAGCTACACAAACATGAAAGGCAAAATAATTCAGTGATGCAATCTCGCACACCCAGACTTTTGACTATCGGCATAAAGTCTGATCCACTTTGGAGCTTATTCTAGCCAAGGACCGCCCACTTAGACAGGAAGAGGCCGTCTGACTAACATGTAAAGTGATCAACCACATTTCACTTCATTTTTCCATGCTGTTTGGGGACATATTTATCTAAGATAGACCACCGTGGAAACTCAAATTCATCAAATCAGATTGTTATAGCTGATTTTCAGCTAGCACTTTTTAGTGCCAGTTTTGTGAGCGATATGCATCAGACGATCAGTGAATGGGATTGTGGCAGGTCCGTGGCAGACTACATGATTGCTAAGATGTATTCTTCTATATTTTGTGTACAAATTATGAATACATTTATGCAATATTTGAAGGTCACACCTCAAAGGCACTTAATTGCTCTGGACGCAACTAACATACCTTTTTGAATCTGCTCTGAAGAAGGTTGGCTTTGTTAATGAGATGCTGTTTAAACTCAGCCAGGCAATCTGTTTTCAGCTGCAGTACAGTTTGAAGTGTGAGTGCTTCTTGGTGTCCCAACTGGGCCAGGAAGGGAGCAAATGGCTCAATATCTTTCTCTTTCTGACACTGCTGCTTTTCTTTAGCTATACGCTCCTGAAAGAATAGATCACCCAAAAATTAAAATTATGTCATCACTGACTCCCTCATGTTGTTCTAAACTGAATTACACTTTTCTTCTTCCTTGCAACACATGAGATGTTAGGCTGAATGTTAGCCTCAATCAATATTCAGTTTTATTGTATCAAGTGAAAAAACTGAAATGTAAATACCATCTCTTTTGTATTCTGGTACATGTGAAATTTACCATCTCTTCCATGTGGCGACAGGCCGTCTCATTTCTTGTGGTGTTGTAAATAGAGATCCGGAGCTCGATATTACTCTCCTCATTCACTTGCAGAAAGGATGGACCTAACCTAAAACACAAATATACACGCTAATGCTTCAGGCTTTTTCTGCTGTAATACCTCTTTCTCTGAGTCTTTGTGACACATTCTCCTCCTCTCTCATCAGATCCATAAGCATTTCATACAATTGCAAGGTCTTGGTGGGTTTTGCTGAAGGATCCACCTGCAGGTACAAATGAAACATAACTATTAGCCATAAACATTAAAGGAATATTCCAGGTTTAGAATTAATGTAAGTGCTTTTATAAAATTATAAGCTTCACATTTCTGCTTTTAAACCCTCCAAAAATTGGCCCCCATTCACTTCCATCCTTCGACCTCGATTTATGCTTTTTTTAAAGAAATGGAGGGACGAGTTGAAATTAATTTTTGTGGTAATCATAATCAACATTATGCCACAAATGCTGTCGATTGAGCTTCACTTGTATTGAACCCAGAATATTCCTAAAGACAACAAAACTTTTAACTCATGGCTGCGAACGTTCATGGCTAAGAAATCTTTTATGAAATCCATATGGGAAAAATTAATGGAATAAAATCCTTTGGGAACCAAGGCAGCTGAAAAAGTGGGCGAGGACTGTTGGGCTCTATTACTTTAATGGTGATCATTGGAAACTACCAAACAAATTATTTCTTTGTGACATCAGACCTGAAAGCCGGACACCATCTCTGGAGTAAAAGCTTGTGCTTTTTGCAAGTCTGCTGCTTCTTTGGGTTTGATTAAATTGAGCCAAGCTGGAACTATTCGATCATCCTCCAGATGATAGGTCACCTGTATCCGGCTCTCCGACATCATAAAGATCAGTTCAGCCACATTCTTACTAGTTGGCTTAGAACGAACTCTGTGGAAGTGCTCCATCACCGTCTGTCAGAGAACCAGAGCAAAGTTTCATTGACCTCCTGCTATATGTAAATCAGTTGATTTTGGGATGTTTTGTGTGTGTGTGTGTGTGTGTGTGTGTGCGCGCAAGGCCACTACATGCAGCAAACATAGCTTTAGTATATTGTTGGTTAATGTTAAACCTCAAAGAAAATATTGGGTTCAACTGCTTAAACCTTTTAGTGGGTTTAAGCTTAAAGGTTAAGTCTGTTTGTGGAGTTACCTGTAGAGGCCGTTGTTCAAGAGTCTCACCAGAATGCAACACTTTGAACTTTCTGTAAACAATATTCTGATAAGAGGAAATCTGTCCGATCTTCAAAGGTTTCTGTCATTTCAAAAGGCTTCTTGATTCTTCTGGCTAAACCATCAGTGCGAGTATTATTGTAAAAGTCCATTTGACGCTTGTTTTTGCCCCAGTCTCGGGAACTAAAGTGACGTACCTGTGGTCTAAACGAAGTAAAACTTTCAAAATGCCAGACTTACTTTGAATACTGTACAATTCCATCATGAGCTATGTTTCGGATGCAAATGTTTTAACAAATTTAGAAACCAAAATTAATCCGGGTTCCATACGATTTAAGCTCAATAGACAGCATTTGTGGAATAATGTTGATTACCACAAATATTTGTTTCATCTCATCCCTCCTTTTCTTTAAAAAAAAAAGCAATGAAGAGTCACGTGATGCTATGTGAGGGTTGATTACTTAGAGGCGTGCTCTGCTTAAACTTCGCTACAATTATCCTTTTAAGCAATATTAACCAGTGAGAACTGTAATAGCTTTGTTTGTTAAACTGTGCTGGGAGGGCAGGATGTCGAAAAATTTGAAATCGCCGGCCTGTGGGGACATTAAAAAGCACTTATGTTCTCACATGTCGGTCACCTCGCAGGATCAAGATGGCAGAGGTCCAGTTGATAGTGACAGCGAGCTTCACTAGAATGGATGATGTTGAAAAATGGGCCGAGTTTCTGGAGTCATCTGAAAGAGAGCTAAAGGCTAACCCACCTGCTTCCAAGGCTGATGTGGAACGGATGTGGGAAAAACTAGAGGATATGGAAAATCGGAGTAGGTGTAATGTTTGTTTCGTTGGAATCCCAGAGGAACAGGAAGGTCAAGATATGGTGCAGTTTTTGGAGGGGCTAATTCCGAATTTGATAGACACAGTGGGCCGCCGGCTCGAGATCGTGCACAGAGCTCTCGGTCAGCTTCCCGGGGTGGGTGACAGACCCCGATCTTTCCTGGCAAGATTCTTGCGGTCGACTGACAGAGATTTTGTTCTATGAGCGGCGAGGAATTAAGGCAAGTTGTAGCAAGTTGTGCTGGGAGGACTACAATATCATGGTTTTTCCAGACTTTGCTAGAGCTACTCAAACGAAGTGGGACGGATTCAAAGAGTGTAAAAAATTACTGCACAAACAGAAGGTAAGCTTCGCACTGCTTCATCCTGCTAAGCTGAGAACTGATGCCAAGTAAAAAGGAGAGAGGTCAGGAGCGAGTAGGCAACTGGCTTGAAAACAGTGGGACTGTCGGTGAGAACAGATCCTGTCTAGTCAGGTCAGGTTTCAGAGTATTTATTGTACATCCAAGCATGTATTTATGGTTGTTTGTGTGGTTTCTAAAGGGAAAGACCTTTAGAAGGTTTAATTTCCCAATACTCAATGCCACCTCAGGGAAATAGCATCTGCAAATGTTACATTAAACTAGGAGACTCACAGGCAGTAAATTTATGTAAACTAATCTAAACAGTGCATGAAGCTACTATCTACATGTACCACAATCCCAACAAATGCATATCTGAAACAACTAAAGCACATGCTTAACTAAGCAGGCAATCTAACAATGACAGTGCTGAAGGCCAGCTAGATCTTCAAATATAATTTAAAATGTCTCTAACACAAACATGCATGAAAATGAGAAGCGCATTTAGGCCGAATTCAAATTAATCTTTAAAATACAGAACATAAGGCACTTACATTGTCAATTACGCACACAAAAATACAGGATACAAGGAGTAGAGATCACAGTCCTCTGCATGGTTCAACAAACAAGAAAAAAAAAGGAGAAACTGTGGGTACAGGTGCTGTTAATAAGGCCTGTGAGGGTGTCCTGATTGGCCTGAGATTGAGTGGGTGGAGCTGGGTGCTGCCAGGGAAATGAAGGGACTAAGAGGGGCGTGGCATTTGCTCTGAGGCTGCAGCATAGAAACAAAGTAAAACTTCCAAACAACCACCCCCAAATTTGTATTGCAAATTTGTTAGTATGAGAGATCATGGGGGATCAGGTTGGCCTGGGAGAGGGATAAGGTGAGCAACGGGCCTTGTGTACCTTCTGTCCTTCACTAGGACATCAGCAACCCTACAACGACCAGCCTTGCTGGGATAGAGGGAAATTACTTTACCCACTGGCCACAGGGATCGAGGAAGCTGGGGATCAAGAATTAGAACAACAGTGTTAAGTTGGAGGTTTGGATTGTCAGTGCGCCACTTCTGTCTAGACTAGAGAGGGAAGGTAATTTCTAAGGAAATGGGCCCAAAAGTGGTCAGAGAGAATTTGACTATGACGCCACTGACGGTGACAGTGCAGCTCAGAGTCTGGATAATTTACCAGGGGGAGGGAAGCATCATGCCGCCCCATGAGCAACAGGTTAGGGGCCACAGGGTCAGGGTCGGCAACGTCAGATGAGACATTGAATTTAGGATGCCTTCAATTTCAATCATGACTGTGCGCAGTACCTCACTGACAATTTGAGCACCTAGGGTGGTCTCCAGGGCAATTTTAATGGAGCGTATTTCACGCTCCCAGGTTCCACCAAAGTGGGGTGCGTGTGGAGGATTAAATTTAAAGGAGATCCTCTGCTTGGCCAGAGTTGCCTGAAGGTCAGGAGTCAGGGATTGATATCCGAGGGTGACTGCATGGCAGTTCCAGTGGAGGCCTAGGGTAGACTCCAAGGGATCAAGGGAAGGATGGTGTGACAGCCGGAGTTCCATTTGATTTGACCTGGCTTCTGGAGGTAGGTCACAGATGACCCTAGGGTCATTGCTGGCCCATTGTCTGATTTCAAAGCCACCAGAAGAGAGGGTAGTGCGCAGGCTGTGAAGAAGGTCTCTGGCTTCCTCTGGTGTGGGTAGACTTTGCAGGCAGTTATCCATTTAGAAGCAATTGTGTATGGAATGGGTTATGCGTTCATCTGCTTGTGCATCTTTGATGATCCTCTGGAGGGTGGAGAACACAGTTGGAGGAGATCTGCAGTCCAGATCATGCCAGAGGAAGTGCAGGAGAGGTCTATCCCGGGGTAATAGGCAACATTGGTGGAACATTGATTTAATGTCTCCACTGATTGCAATCTTGTGTTGCCTAAAATGGAGCAGAACTCCAAGGAGGGAAGGCCCAAGGGTTGGTCCAAGAAGCAACTGTGAGTTCAGACATTGATTTTGGTAGGAGAAGGAACAATAAAATACAATGGGGTCTTTACCATTATGATGCACAATATGGTGAGGTATGTACCAGGACTCAGGGGCATCTTCTATTTCAGACTTCTTGACATACCCAGCATTAACTAATTTCTGGATCTCTCTGGTATAGGTCTCGGCCTGTTGTGGGTTTTGAAGGAGTCACTTCTCACAGCTGCAAAGACGGGACATAACTGCCTCTTTAGGGGCCTTCAGGAGGGGCCAGGAGTCTGTACGGAGAAGAGGTGTGGCATACCATAGGACGCCATCAAAAAGTGTTCTGATGGTTTGGGTTTCAAGCTGGTGCATTGCCTCTTGATCCTGTTTTGAACGAACCACAGCTTTCATGCTTCTCTGAGGTAGTGCATCCAGCTGCCACAGTTTCTGTAAATTATGGTGGATGTCATCAGGTGGGCATTTAAAGGAGATGTAGTGAAAATGAGCGGAGGGAGAGCTAGCGAGATCTCTTGCAGGGCCCTGCAGTGTCCAGCCAAGTTGGGTCTTGATTGCCACAGGGGCTCCAGGAGGGCCTAATTTCACAGGTTGTGTTGGGGTAATAAGGTGTGTATGATCAGCCCCTAGAAGGAGCAGGGGTCTTACTTTATTAAGTTGTTTGAGAGGAAGCTGACGGAGGTGAGAGTAGCGCTGCTGGAGGGATTTCACAGGGTGAGAATGTTCGGACAATGATAGCTGGTCAGCAGTGAAGGCTTGACTAATAACATAGGACTTTTTTGGATGGACCTTAGGAATGAGGGTGAAGGACATAGTGGCTCCGTTAAGAGTCTGAACATCTTGTCTCACAGTTCTCAGCTTTAGGCTCTCAGGTTTTCCTACCAACTGGAGTGTCTGGGCAGCAGGAGGATTGTTCTTTCAGACCCATCATCCAGTATGGCATAAGTGTCTAAGGATCTGTTTCCATTATGCAGGGTCACTTCAACTACCTTCAGCAGCACTTTATTGCAGTCACTAGGGTGGTCAAGATAAAGGTTCTGCACTTGCCTCTGGTTGATGTTGCATAGAACCTGTAGATGTTTCCCAATGCACTGGCTGCAGCATCCCTTCAGGTCACACTGGGTTGCAAAGTGGTCTCGTGCACATCGCCAACGTCTCTGTTCCTTAATCCAAATAGTTCTCTGGTCTTTTGTGAGCTGGAGGAAGCCATTACATTTACTAACATGGTGTTCGGTAGAGTTACAATAGGCGCACACTGGACAGCATTCAGATGAGGTGTTGGGGAGAGGCTGATTAACTTTATGTGGGGCAACTTGGGCTTTAGGAGAGGTCACATGAGAGGAGGTTTTAGCACCATGGAGTATGACTGTACCTCTTAATGGGTGAGGGAGTGATGGCCTCTGTCGGATAGGCTGAGGTATTCTTTGCCTTCTGGGCTGGCAGCGGATTCTTGTTGTAGCCAGTTGGAAAAATCTAGGAGATTATAGGAAAGGGAGACCTGGTCTACTCAAACTCTTATTCCTCTTAAACTGGCAGAACTGCTCATGGGGAAGCTTCTCTAAAAGCCGCTCAACATGTGAACCACAAGTAAGCTCAGAGAGACCCTCAGGGCCCATGGATTGAAGGAGGCCCACTAATGCCTGAACTCTGAGGGCAAATTGGACTAAACCTCTACCATCACCTATGCGGATAGCAGGCATCTCCATTATAGCTTGGAGCTCCTTCAAAGCAAGCTATCTATGTTGACCATAACGCTCATCTAGAGCCCGTATAGATTGAGTATAAGAATCTGGGGCATGAACATAAGCCAATGCAAGTCTCCTCACCTGGTCTACCTTTAGATGATCCAATAAGATGTGGTATTTATACTGCTCTGACTCTCCTGGATCTAACAAGTTGGATAGGGCCATCTTTAACATCATGTACTGGCTTTCATCCTCCCTAGTGAGATCAGGGTACGAGGGTCCTTCTATCCTCCTATAGTTTGATTGCAGGGGGAGCTAGCTGACTTAGAGGGCAGCAGATGTCGGGTGGTGGGGCTGCACATTGAAAGACTGGTATGCCGGCTGGGCAGAATAGGACATAACACCAGGCAAAGGTTGATTTGGCAGTGTATAGGCTGGGAGCATGGGGTTATACGAGGCTGGTACTTGAGATGTGGCATATGTTGGGTAAGAGGAGCACGGCTTATGGGAGGAGGAGAAGGAAGCTGCTGCTGAGGTGAAAGAGGAGCGCTTTAATACATTTCTTCTACAGAACCCAGCATTTCAACAAATGGTAAAGAAAGAAGTCAGTATTTATGTAGAAACCAACTGGTCCTCAGTGTCCTCCATTGGGTGTGGCATGCGAGGTGCTTATGGCAAATCGTTTTTTTTTTTTTTTAATTAACAATTTTTATTTATTCCTTCACAAAATAAATAAACATAACAGAAAATGCGACACAAACACGCACTCCAGTGGTCATAATTAGAATTAGAACATAAAAAAAACATTTAAAAAATATACTTTCAAAAAACAATAAGATTGCACATACACATTTAAAACTACAAATCCCTCTCCACTGCCCCTCCCCGAGAACCCTCCAAAAAGGCTAAATATCTACCCCACTTCCTGTTAAACAAATCCCATTTTCCCAGCATTCTATATATCACCTCCTCGAATGCCGCCACCCCGCTGATATCTTTGCACCACTCCTGAAATGAGGGTGCTCCAGCCGACTTCCATCCCTTAAGAATGCCAATCATAACTCCGGCTAGGACCCAACTTTTTATATGTCTATCCCCTATATTAATGACCGCCCCATCGCCTAAGATAAAGAGTCTGGGGCAAAATGGAAATTGAGTGTCCAATACGTTACACATAAAGCTCTGAACCCTCAACCAAAATTCTTGGATCTTAACACACCACCAAAAAACATGGCTTGTGTCCCCATCTTCTGATTGGCATCGCCAGCGGGTGGGTGTGTCTTTAAGACCAAGCCTATACAATCTAGAGTGGGTCCAATAGAATCAATGTGAAATCTTAATTTGCATAAGGTGCACCCTTGCATCTCTAGATGTAGACTTGATGTTTTTTAGAATCCTAGCCCACACTCCCTCCTCCAATACCAAGTTTAAATCTTTCTCACATAATCTCTTGAGAGAAGTTGAAGCTCCATCCCCAGACTCTGAATTAGCAGGGAGTAATACACTAATGCCTCATGACCTTTTCCAAAAGCAGTAATCACCACTCCCAGAGTATCTGCTGCGTTAGGGGGGTGTATGCTACTCCCAAAAATAGTACAGAGCAGGTGGCACAGCTGTAAATACCTAAAGAACTGAGATCTGGGAATCCTAAAATGTTGAACCATATTTTCAAAGGATCTCAACACTCAACTCTCGTATAGGTCACCGAGCATATTAACCTCCCTCACAATCCACTCTGACCAGCAGAAAGGGGACTTATTAATACATAATTTTGGGTTCAGCCATATGCTCAAAGCAACATTTAAATAAATGTCCGAATTAAACACTCTGGACACTTTTGTCCATTCAGAGTGCAAATGCGAGATAACGGGGTGTAACTTAACTTCTCCGGTTAGTTTATTAGAAAGGCTTTGCAATGGCAAAATGGGGCAAGAACTTCCTGTTCATGTAAAAAGGCACACACCTATCTGTTTGGAGTGGATCTTCAATAAATTGCCCTTTGAAGGTCTCTGCGTTGTTCTGTCTTTCTGAGCGCTGAAGTAAAACAATTATTGTTAATTTACACTTTACAAATTGACTCCGTTATTAATTTTATCTGACTCTAATTTTATATAATAATCTGACTCCAATTTAAATTGACCTCTAATTTAGATTACAGCTCTAATTAATTTCTGATCATTCTTTTAATTTGGTCTTTTTAAGTTATTGATTACTCTGAATCATCTTAATTTTCATTTGTCCTTTCGATCAATACTTGAATGTTGCTTAGAGTCTCACGCCAGCCATTATTTCAATTATGAGGATCTCACGTCACAAGCGAGCCAGTTCAGTTCATAGTCAGAGGTTGTAGGGTAATCTAAATATCATCTGATTTGGCTTCTCTCATAATCAGATGATACCATCACTTAGACATGTACACACAGCTTGCTATGACGGACGATATGCAGTGACTGAAGTCTTACATGGATTCTCCTATCATTAAGCTTCAGTAATGGTCTTATCCTGGTCTCATACTTGTGGTAACAAACAGTATCTTAACACAATCTGCCAGTCACAAATGATTTCGGAAGAATTCAGAATAAATCAAATAATAACAATTTATTTGCCAGGTAGGATATAAAATGTTGTTACAAGAATTCAATCAAACCCAATTTCACATATGATCAGAATAAACAAACATTCCTAAAAATAAGATATAAGTCAGAGAAACATACTTGGCAAATAGAAACTACATACAGCGACAGTATGGGAGATCTGAATACAGACTCGCCAAGCTTCTTGCCAACTTTCCATAAATACCCAGAATAAACATTGTATACCAAATGGTATTATCCTTTGAACAATGAGAATTTGGGGGTGAATGGGTTCTTGACTTCCTGGGATTTAACCTTATTAACATACAGGAGATCATTTAAATTGTAGGTCAAGGAGGGGGATAAACCTCCAGAACAAGACTTTATAACTTTGTCACCTTTAATTTTACCAACATGGGAAAGAGACCAATATACCAGTCGCACAGAGACCTCTTAAATGATATCAGTTGCATTCTTTGTTTTCATAGTTTTCTTTGTTACATTTTCACATATACATCTTGTGTGTGTGTCTGTGTGTGGACCTTGTGGGGGAGACAAGGGGGAGAGAGAACAGCTGGAGTTTGTGGGGGTAAGCTGGGTTTTTCACACAGTGATGTTTTTGTTTTCTCAGGTGCAGATCCTACTTGTGAGAGAGTTTGAGCGTTGTTTTACCCGGAAGTTTTCATTGATCCATGTGGGCGTGTGCTGGGTTACAGTTCTCTTGGCACCTAGCCTTACATTCAATACAAAACCATGGAGGGGCTCTCTCAGGTGGAAGCGACCAATGAGCCAAATGTCTGAGATCGAATGCATAATAATAAAACAAAATCTTGGGTAGGCCTAGCCCACCTTTTTCAATCGGCCTATGTAATTTATTGAAATGTAATCTGGGATGTTTACCATTCCAAATGAAAGACTTCGCTATGCTATCAAATTGCTTGAAATAAGAGAGGGGGACATCTACAGGGAGAGATTGTAGCAGGTAGATTTTTATTATATTTATTATTTTTATCCCCTTTTCTACCAATTTGGAATGCCAAATTCCCACTACTTAGTAGGTCCTTGTGGTGGAGCGGTTACTCACCTCAATCCGGGTGGCAGAGGACAAGTCTCAGTTGCCTCCGCTTCTTATCACATGGCTCGTTGTGCATGATACCACGGAGACTCCGCATGTGGAGGCTCATGATACTCTCTGCAATCCACGCACAATTTACCACATGCCCCACTGAGAGCGAGAACCACTAATCGCGACCACGAGGAGGATACACCATGTGACTCTACTTTCCCTAGCAAGCAGGCCAATTTGGTTGCTTAGGAGATCTGGCTGGAGTCACTCAGCACGCCCTGGATTCAAACTCGTGACTCCAGGGGTGATAGTCAGTATCAATACTCGCTGAGCTACCCAGGCCCCCGATTGTAGCAGGTAGTTGAATTTTGGAAGACAATTAATTTTAATAACATTAACCTTCCCAATCATAGATAAATGTAATGAAGCCCACCTGCCCACATCGCTCGAAAACCTTTTTATTAAGGGGTCAAAATTAACTCTAACTAAATCACACAAATTTGCTGGAAATAAAATGCCCAAATACTTAATGCCGTGTTTGAGCCACTGGAAGGCTCCCGGCTGAAAAGCCGTTACAGGGCAGTACGCTGTCTGAGCCAAAGCTTCGGCTTTAGACCAATTGACTCTGTATCCTGAGAATTTAGAAAAGGAATTAATAATCCTGTGGAGGCAAGGCATAGATCTAGTGGGGTTAGAGATGAATAATAAAATATTATCTGCGTAAAGTAAAAGCTTATGCGCCATACCTCCGCCACCATCCCTGGAAAATCATCCTCCTTTCTTATCGTGGCTGCTAATAGTTCCAGGGCAAGACAGAACAATAATTCAGAGTAAAATAATCTGAAATTAATCCATTTGTTTGTACCGCCGCTACCGGGTGTCTATGAAGTAACTTAATCCATCCAATGAAAGTATTCCTGAACCCATATATTTCCAAAATGTTAAAAAGATAATCCCATTTTACCATATCAAACACCTTTTCAGCATCAGGTGAGATGGCAGCGACCAGAGTCTGATCATTCGCCACTGACCACATGATATTGATGAAACACCTAAGAATCAGACTGATCCGGGCTTGTGTAATGATTGGCGGAAGCTTTCCATTCTTTAATGATTCCATATAAACTTCTAACAAAAGTGGAGCCAGTTCTGTAGCAAAAGATCTAAAACATTCAGTGGCAAAGCCGTCTGACCCCGGAGACTTGCCTGTAGGCAAGGCCTTAATTACCTCGCCAAACTCCTCCAAGGTTATCTCAGAATCAAGAGAATGTTTTTGCTCAGTCGTCAGTTTAGGGAGTTCTAATGGTTCCACAAAGTTTCTAATATCTTCATCAGTAGACGAAGATGTGGAACTATAGAGATCAAGATATAATTCTTTAAAAGCATTATTAATATCAATGGGCGAGGTAAATATTTCACCAGCAGCAGATTTCACTGAGGGAATGGTAGAAAAAGACTCTCTCTGCTTTATATATCTATCCAAAATCTTCCCTGCTTTGTCCCCCGACTCAAAATATGACTGTCTTGCCCTTAATAGCCAAAACACCACCTTCCGTGATAAAATAGTATTATATCTGTATTTCAATTGGGTCAATTCTCTGAGGCCATCAGACGACATTCGGCACTTCAGCTTTGCCTCGGCACTTTTAATATTCCCTTCCAACTCCACGAGTTCTAGTGCTTTGGAGTTTTTGGTGAACGAGGCATAAATTGTGTATTAACAAATCTCCATTTTGCTGGAAAGAATGGATGGAGAGGGGTGTTGCTACACTTGGTGACCTTTATGAAAATGGAGCTTAGAGATCATTTGAAAATATAACACAGCAATTTGGGATTTCTAGGTCTCAGTTTTTCTATTTGTCTAATGCTGAGTTCACTTTCAGAAAACTAGCTTTTGAACATTTTAAATATTTTCAATCTAACCCTCTTTACCTCGGATCGCATTTGCTGAGCTTCTTCAGAAAATGTCAATTGCATTATGACGCTAAAATTGATTTTAGATGACAATCAAGTAAAGTTGGTTGTTAAAAGTTGCTGGACAAATATGCGGGACATAATGCAGTTGTGATGGCAATGCTTTAGATGATTGTTCAAAATAGCCTATTGAATATCAGGAATGTATCATATATGTAAACCCTGATATTACATGCATCAATTTTTCTTTAATAGCTGTGCACACAGCATATACACATCGATGGATGATCCTTATACTACGACTGAAAGTTTCCCCCACTACTTGGTGCAGGTTGCCAGTTTGAACAGGGCCATGACAATTCGCTTTCGGGTTAGAACCGATGGCAAGCTGCGATAGGCGCAACATCAGGACCAATATTACAGTCCTATCAGAAGGGCAACTGTTCACTTTTGATTGCAATTCCTCCTCTTCTGATTGCATTTATTTGTGAAATTAAAATGACAGTAAGCTGGCTAATTTCAATGAATTGTCTCAATACTCTCCTCATTTTACAAAGACTTTGGGGGGGCATTTGGGAGGCGAAAGGTACACAATTAGCCAAATACACACAACAAAGTGTTTTTTTAAGCATGACGTCATCACGCACACCATTTTTACTGATAAAAGGCCATTTGAATGGAAACAAGCAGAAGATGTCAAATTTCACTTTGTTTTTTTTTTGTTTTTTTTTAACACATTTTCACTTTGTCGATAACAAAACAGCGTGAAAAGTAGATGGAAACTAGGTTAGTGTAAGCACACATAGATGTAATTGATTAAAAGCTCATTTTAGATCTAAACTGATGCCCCAACAAGTCAATGTACACTTCTGACTGAAAACAAAACCAAAACAATATGAAAGCTATTGAGTAATGTTCTTACACTCAAGGTCATTGTAAGTAGTGAGTTTGATCACCAGACCATCTTTCAGTAGGTAAGGGGCCAAATTTTCCAGCTTGGCTTTCCTGTACTGGATAACCTTTGTACCCCCTGGATAACGCCTTTCCATATCTGTAAAGTTATGTAAACATACAGAGCTCTTTACCTAACAATTCAATAAGAGTTCACTTTGGTTTAATGGATAAAAGAGCATGTTTGAAAATGAGGACTTCACCTTGAGGTAAAATGTCTATTTTTCCTTGAAAGGGAGAAACAGTCAGTGGTTATATATCATAAATATGGATTTGATATATCAGAATTTTGCTAAGGTTGAGGGTTGAATTGGCCAACACTGAGAAGAGTCCACCCAAAATCAATAATAAGTCTATAATCCAAAACATTGGGGGGATTGATTTGTAAATAAATGGCTGGATACTCGTTTTTCTTTTCTTTTCAAGTTCAAATTCTTTTAATCTTCGTCATCTAAAAACGTGGCACTCCTGTGCAAGACTGAAAAAAACCCCAGCAAGATGCGGCGCAGCAGTCTAAAACGTCCATCTAGCACATGTTTACGTAGAAAAACTATTGAAAAACAGTGCAGAAGGATGCAAAAATACATTTTGTGTCAGTTCAATAAGAAAGAAATTGTATTGCTGTACTTCTTCCTTGTTTTCCGGCTCTTGGAGTGTCTTCTGGTCAGGAATGATTGAAAGGGATTGGCTAGTAGGTCCACATAACATATACTCCCACTTCGACAGATCACTCATGTAAAAGGTCATCTCCTAAAGACACAAACATACACAGTGAACTTTCCAGTGCTCGTCATCTTTATTAACAATATTAATATCACAAAATCTAACTTTCACATCCATGAGATACTGATCGCACAACTGAAACGGCAATCTTGCATGTTGACCCAGTAGTTTTGGTGGTTGCAGATGCTCTTAATGCCCAGGAAGTTCTCACTGGTGGTGGAGTAGCTCTTGCCAGTCAGAGGGTCAATGAAGAAGTTCTCAGGTACCTCCCGGTTCCCTGAGAGCACCAGAACCCAACTGTGAACCCTCAGGCCCAAAAGAGGGTCTGGTGGTGGACGTTCTTGCTCCTGTTCAAGAGAAAACAATGAAAAGGCATGCATTCACATTTGGTTCTGAATCAGAACGTGGCTAGCAAAGTTAAAGGAAGCATGTGAACCATTGTAGCACAGAGTGGCCCAAAAACCTTCAACCTGATTGAGATGCAGACATCCCAAGATTGTTGCTGAACTGAAATTGTTTTATAAAAAGGAATTGTGCAAAATTCTCTTGACTAGTTCAAGGCTGATCTGCAATTACGGGGAACATTTGATGGACTGAGACATCCTAGTTTAGTGTCTCTCCCTACCTGCTGAAGTCTCTCTACCTCCTCTTGTTTCTTCAGTGCGGCTGTTTTAGCATCTTCTTGGCGTCTCTCCTCTTGATGCTTATCTAAGGTACTCAGCAGGTCATGTGGGGATTTTACAGAGTATTTCTTTACTTCCTGCTTCTGTTTCTCTTTATTAACCTGAGCAGATCATACAAAAAACTTAACAACAATCTCCCCTGCTGAAAAGGCCTACATGAATGTCCATGCTGGTTTAGTGCATTAGTTGTACTGGTCTTATCAACAGGTTAATCTTACAGGAAAAGTAAACCGAACATAAATAGTGCATTCAGTCTTGGAATTTCAAAGGGACTCATTTTAATAAAACCACTCAAGAAAATTTCTATTGAAGTGATTGCAAATGAAAGGCCTAGGAAACTGACAAGTGGAAGACATTGAGGGAACTTTCTTGAACATACACGTCATAAAAGAATATGTATTTTACTAGCAAAGTATGGGACTTAAGAGTTTTACCCTATTCTTCTAGTGTGATAGTCTTTGCACTTACTTGGTTTTAAGGCTGCAGTAAGGGACAGTCTTGCTGCGACTGATCAAGGCAGATTTCTTTTGTAGCGTACCCACGTAATAAACATTGTATCCTGCACCCAACAACAGGCAACACAGCAAGCAGGAGAAATCAAAACATGTGCCTCTCTGAGTCTTCAGAACCCAGGTGGGCGATGACAGCTGCTTGGGCTAGATGTACTGACAGAAATGAAATATAAACATGTTTTCAAGCCAAGACAGAACACACAACCTCAAAAGTCAAGTTAGATCAAGTTAAATGCAATTTATTAATAAAGGGCATAAAGTGGGATAATAACGGCATCACTTATTAGAAATAGGGAAATTGATTCCTCACTATTTCGAATGGAGGGTCCAGAGGCTCCAAGGACAGGTAATCAGACACAAAACTGGCACATCCCTCCAAGCTGTACAGCTTAGGATAGGGCAACAAGGTGCACCGTAGGGTGGTGCTTGCAAATTTCTGTAGACATAATGGAAAAACAAGAGGCAATGGTGGGAATTAAACTGTAGGAATGTGCCAGCAAATGAAATTGAATTTTCAAGACATTTGTTGTAATGTTGCCATGTTTGGGAGAGGTATTTGCTGTCTATGTACCTGAACACAATACTCATTGATGGAGGACAGCAGAAGTGGTTTGCGGTCAGGGTACAGAAGGGTATACTGTTGGTGGAAGTTTTCAGTTATTTCAAGCATAAGTTTATCCTGTGGTGACATTTGGAAAGGTCCACTTGTGGTCTTGGCTTTGCTCTGAAGCAATAAAGAATAGAGACCAATGAGTAGAAAGACAAGGATGTTTCATCATTAAGATTGTATATGTCCAAATATATGCAAATACTGTGTTTAATGCATTTAGGACACTAAAGTTTTTTGTGACATTTAAGAATTGATTTAATACAAAACTCATTACTTTACTCATTCATTTAATAAATTTTTTTTTAAAAGTTGGAGGCGTTTAACCTTGATCTACTACCCCACAAGGCACAAGATGCATGACCTGATATAACACCATGTTTCTAGCTAATGATTCTAGTCATTGTAAACATCATGTGTTCATGAGAGTGGAACCACAGAGAAATGCTGATAATCGCTTTAACATGAGGGCTCATGTACACATGTTTACCACATGTTGATCTATAGTAACCTCACATGTGTGTAGCTGTGGGGGTTATTTTTATGTTGGACAGGCAGCTCTCCAATGCCCGAAGCCCCTGCAGATCTTTGTCCTGAACTCTGTCCTCCTCATCATCACCTTCACCTTCTGTCACAACACTTCCCCCCTCACACTCGACCTCTGGTAACACCTCCATCTAAACAGTAAGTCATGCAAAGAAGTTACAAGAGATCTTCAATATGAAAATTGTTCTGTAAATGAGCTCAACAAAACAGGGTATGGATTTCATCTGGAAATTGCTTTACCATGCTCAACGTGTATTTTAATAACCAAAATACAGAGGTTTTTTTGCTTACGTGACTCTCAATACAGAGTAATTTTATGACCATTAGTTCAATGGGAACTGCTAAAGAAAACAACTACACAGCTAGCTGACTGAATCATTTAAACCAACACGTATTTTTATTTCTATTTAGTTTTTATTTAATAATCAATGAGGCAATCTATTTTGTTAGAAGCGTTGACTTACAGTTTAATAAAGTGAATCTCTTCGCAGTTTTATCTCACAGTAAGCCTGGGTTTCCCCAAGGTTATTGGAGTTATTTGGAGTTTTGTGTTCCCTGCAACAGTCGCCTTCAGCTTGCTCACAGGGGTTCTAAATACAATTATTATTTAATTATTTAATTTCTATACACATTTTACAATAATATTTAATCAAACTTCACAATGATCACTGTAAGACATTATAGATATTACAGTTAATTTTTTTTTTTTTTTTTGTATAATTTCCTTTAAAGCTGCTTTGAAACGTGTGTTGTGAAAAGCGCTATACAAATAAAAATGACTTGACTCTAGATTACTTTTCTAAAGCGGTTTAGTTCTATTAACAGCAGTGTGAAACTTGTTTACGTCGGGCAAATCGGTTTCCATAGCGAGACGTGACGCTGACGTCACAACGTGGAGGGCGGGGTGGCCAGATGTTTTTAAAATTGACTTTGAATTATGTATTTTTCCATGCTGTTAAACATGTCGTGTTTGTTTGTTTGTTTGTTTGTTTATTTGTTTGTTTTCATTGAAAATGCTTAATAAACACAAGTGTCTTGATTATTTACCAAGATTCAAGTTTTTTTTTTTTTTTTTTTAGAATGTAATAGCCTACTACTTTGTACATTCTCTTATACTCATACATAATTTTTTTCTCCTTTAACATCAATCTACCCAGGGACGGCAGATGACAATTAGCCATCTTGGCTAAATCTGGCACATTTACATATATATACTGTATATATCTCATACTACAATCTCTTAAACTCATAAATAATGCAAGAACAATACATTTCTGAGGTATTATGACCTTGTTTTTCTTTCTGACTTATTATTTTTTAAGTTTTAAGTTGAGATTTAAACTCCAAGATAGAAGAGATGCTGTGAAGTGTCAGGGGTTGTGAATTCCATATATTGGGTGCTATTACGCTGAATGACCTGCCACCCATAGTAGAGAGGTGAGATCTAGGGACAGAAAAGAGTCCAGACCCAGAAGACCTAAGCGAGCGGATCGGGTTGTAGGGGAGAAGGAATTCACTAAGATAGTGAGGTGCCAGACCATGAAGTGATTTAAATGTAAGCAGGATTAGTTTATACTTGATGCGAAACAAAACTGGTAACCAGTGAAGTTCAAACAGGAATGGAGTAATATGAGCTGAGCGCTTGGTATATTTAAGAATTCTAGCAGCAGAATTTTGAATATATTGCAACCTAGCAATAGAGTTAGCAGGTAAACCAAAGAAGAGGGCATTGCAATAGTCAAGACGTGAGGATATAAATGCATGAACCAGTGTTTTGGCGTCTTTGAGACTGATAAAGGGACGAAGGCGAGCAATGAGGCAAAGGTGAAAGAAGGCAATTTTAGATACAGATTTAATATGAGCTTCAAAAGTGAGGGAGGGATCAAAGATGATACCTACATTTTTTACAATATTGGATGGTTTAATGAAAGTGCCATCATTATCACAACCAAAGTCAAAAGGAATTTTTTTTGTAAGTGTTGGTGTTCCAATAATAATGATCTCAGTTTTATCCATGTTCAATTTTAGGAAGTTGGAGTTGAGCCATTTTTTTATTTTTTTATTTCATTAACACATGTTGATAGCGGACCGGTCTGGAGAGTGGGAGCAGATCTACAAGCTATACATATTTGAATGTCATCAACATAACAGTGGTAACTGAAACTGTGGCGGCGAATGAGTTGGCCCAAAGGCAATATATATATATATATATATATATATATATATATATATATATATATGAATAGTAGAGATCCAAGAACCGATCCCTTAGGGACACCTAATTTCAGGGAAACAGTAGGTGACTGATAATTTTGGATTGAAATGTAAAACTGTCTATCCGTGAGGTATACAGAAAGCCAGGAGAGAGCAGCACCAGTGACACCAACATCCGAGAGGCGGGAGAGAAGTAATTCATGGCAAACAGTATCAAAAGCAGAACTAAGATCAAGTAATAGAAGAATGGAGAGAGAACCATAGTCACCAGTGAGTAGTAGGTCACTGACAACCCTTACAACTCTTTCCAGTATTTTTGAAATGAATGGTAAGTTAGAGATAGGGCGAAATTTAGAAAGAACAGTAGGGTCCAAGTTAGGTTTTTTAAGTACTGGAGTTACTGCCGCTCATATGACCATGAGTATGAGTAGAAAAAGACACCTGTTGAGTCAAAAACAGACAACAGTTGAGATTAATTAGAGCAAACTGTATCCACATGAATATTAAAGTCACCAAGCAGGAGGACACAAGATGACGAAGCACAGGCAAGAGTCAACAGTTCACAGAGTTTGAAGAAAAAGTCAGATTGAGCCTTAGGAGGACGATATAGTAGAATAATTGTGAGAGGACAGTGAGAATCAGCCTTCAATACCATATATTCAAATATATTTGTGTTGTGGAAATCAAGTTGGGTGAGATGCAAATCATTTCGACAGATGACAGCAAGGCCACCCCCCTTGCCATGTAGCCGCGGTCTGGACAGGTGTTTATATCCATCTGGTGTAAGAAGGTTCAGTTGCGAATAATCATTGGGTACTTGCCAGGTTTCAACCAGTAGTTATCAAGGTTATTGTCAGTGATTATTTCATTGAGTTAAGAGACACTCATTTGTCACCACCTTCTGGCATCACCAGAAATGATCACTGAATCATTAAATGTATCTGAACTAATTTTGGTGAACGTAGTCAAAACACTTGAGCCACTTGGATACATTTAAATCCCACAATGCACAAGCACAGAGTACAAAATAAAATTGTGCACATGTACAATTGTCATAATAATTTATTCAGGACCAGCTTATGCTCAGTCTTTTATTGTCATGTGTGAAACAGAAGCAAGTACTGCACAAGATGCTCTTTATTTTTGCAGCTAATTTTGTGAACATTTTCAACTATTCTGCAATACTAGAATCTTTAAAATACTACAAATATTAAAAGTAAATAATATGTATATATTAATATGATACTTATATCATACTTGTATATGAGTATACACTGTAATATATAAATACTGAACTGTAAGTGTTGGGTCTGTGCGAGCCACCTACTGACAGCTGTGTCCCCCCCCCCCCCCCCCAATGACTACTACACCCCTGATAGTAGGGTGACCAGACATCCCCGTTTTCTGGAGACAGTCCCGGTTTTTGGACTGGAGCTGTCCCTGGAAATGTTCCCGCTTTTTCAGAGCATACAAGACAGCGTTCTATAGTAAAATATTACATTGCAAGAAAGCCAGAGCAGAAAAGCCTACCGTGTGCTGTTCATTTTGACCAACAGAGGGGGCTGCTCGCTATAGCAGTCTCATTTAATTCATCTTCCTTTTCTGATTACTTGGTTGGCCAGTTTTGCCATTAAGAACTGGACCAGGCAATTGAAGAGAATTATCATAATTGTTATAAGCTTCAAAGTAAGGCACATACTAGCTATTTATGTTATAAAGTTATATTTTTATGTATTTTAAACAGTTTCTGAATTTGGCATGGGATTGTATTGCACAGCGTAAAACGTTCCAGAAAGTTTGGCCTTCGTAATGAACTATGTGTGGAGTTAACTATGATAAATTGATGTTTTATAAGAGATGTTACAAACGTATTTGCGACAGGTACTTTATCCATCACTTTACAACTCTCCCCATTCATTTGTAAGGTATCCACAAATGATGACTTACTGTTGTAACACACCAGTTGACCATTACACTCTCTCCTATGATAGAACCACGGAGGTTAAAGAATCTCTGCACATGTCGCTAGATGGCAATAGGAAGTGTAATTGAGCTAGAAATCATGATTGCCAAGGAGACTGCTGAACTCATTATTTTTAGTGAAATAGGAGTTACATTTTGGTCTGTTCTCAGGCAAAACCAATTGGATCATTTCACAAGACATGGATAAAACCACTGGTTGTATGGATTACTTTTAGGCTGCCTTTACAAGCTTTTTGGAGCTTTAAAGTTTTGGTCACCATTCACTTGCATTGAATGGACCAACTGTGCTGAGTTATTTTTCTAAAAATCTGCAGAAGAAAAAAAAAACTCATACACATCTGGGATGGCATGTGGGTGAGTAAATGATGAGAGCATTTTAAATTTTGGTGATCTGTTCCTTTAAGTTGTGTAACGTCATCTTATTGAGAAAGGAAAATAATCAACAAAAACGTTAACCATTCTTTTTTATTTGTGGAATAATAATCCCATTGGTCTGGTTTGTTCTTTTTTTTTTTTCATCTTTTTTTTTTTGTTTGTTTTTTTTTTTTTTTTTGCCTAACTAACTCCGAGCATTTGTTTGTTTCCTTGCGCGTTATTTACATTATTATCGCCTACTCTCAGTGAAGTTTATCATAATGAAATCATCAAGCACAGTAGGGGGTAGACCGCGCACATGCGGTATGTTTACAGTCAGTGACCTCACTTACTGATGCATTCACCGCCCCCTCGCGACGCCTCATTGGACGGACGCATTAATAGCTCAGCCGCTGCGCTGAATGGTACTAAAACGCTGAAGCCAGAGACAGAGAGACACTATGGAATATTCGCAGTTCTTCAGATCCATTACATTTCTTCTGATTGCACTTGACCAGACCTCTGGATTCTGGTTATTTAACGTTATCTTCCCACCGACAGCCAAACCTCGCGTAATAAGTAACAGCACTCCACCTCTTATTATTGGTAAACAATCTATTCATAGTTACTTAAATAAGTTGGATGCATAGGTGGGATTTTGTTCCATGTATTTTCTATAGACATTATGGTTCATTAATTTTGTTTTAAACATTTAATAATGAAATATAAATGCAAATATGGCAAAGTAGACAAGATAACAGATGTCTTGGATTTGAACTCACATAACCTTTTTTGACCACAGTTCAAATCAGAGTTACCAGATTTCAGAGGAACAATCCATATTTAGTACACAGTTTGTTGCAATATTTGATAACAAACTATGCATGCACCCGATGTTTAAATTTTTGACCCCTTTGGTATGGAACAGTACCTGGAAATTTGGGCAATCGCCTGGAGGCCAAAATAGACAAGCCCGCACTGGTGCACTGGATGTGTTACAAGAAGACCGAGGACTGGTTCCCCCTCTGGATCGACTTAAACATGTTTATGCCCATTGGAATTGACTGCTGGATTGATAACATAAGGTGAGCCTAAATACTTCCCAAAAGTTCACAAAGGGGCAAACTTTAAGGACATGCATTGCCAAGTCCTATTTTTGTCAGTCATATAAAAAAATACTGACCTCTAATGTCTTCAGCGCCATTTATAACAAAAGCCGATTTTTTTTTTATACCTTTTATGGTTCCAAACAGGCCTGTTTTTATTGCTTGGGCAGTAGTATTACTCAATATTTTTAAGCCACTTGTTTTGCCCCACGTGTAAGCAAATTCACTGATCTACCCTTTCTAGAAAATTAACCTCTGATTTATTGACTAGTGTTTCCTAATTAACCGCAGTTCAGCTTGCTTATAGATTTTATGGCTGTTCTTCTATGTTTGAAGTCATTGACCTCTTGTCTATTGTTTTTGGAGAGTTCTTAAACTCTGATGTCAAGTGACATAAAGACAACAAACCTATAAAATACCAGCATTTGCTATGTATTTTCTTAATTGTCTATTCATGCACAACATCTCTCCTCAGTATAAACATTATTATTATGCTTTACACAGAGATTATAAGGATGAAAGTGAAGCAGAGCTCATATAGTTATTTATCTATGAGTTTTTTATTGGCTCTTTGCAATATAACTGTGACATTCGTTGTACCTTTTTCTGTAGAATTGTGTACAACAGGACAACTCGCAAGACATCTAATGCTCCAGGGGTGGAAGTCAGGGTGCCAGGATTTGGACAGACGCACCCTATTGAGTTTCTTGATTTAAACAAGCTGACAGGTGGTCTTTACATCTCCGTAATGAGCTGTTTACCTCCATACCTTATCATTTCTGCATTTTCATGTTTATGTAAATCCTTTCTAGGTTACTTTCATACCATGGTGCAACATTTGGTCAGCATTGGATACATGCAAAATGCAACTGTCCGTGGTGCTCCGTATGACTGGAGAATCGCTCCAAGTTAGTCACATCAAACTCATTTCAACGGACTGAAAATCAACAGCAATCATTTTGCCAAACTACTAAAAATAATTGTTAATATAGTACACTCACCTGTCTTGGTCTCTTAAAGTTTGGAAATCTGTGCTTTGCAGATATAGTTTAAAGGAATATTCCAGGTTCAGTATAAGTTAAGCTCAATCAACAACATCTGTGGCATAATGTTGATTACCACAAAAAAATAATTTTGACTCGTGCCTCATTTTTATATATATATATATATATATATATATATATATATATACAGGTGCATCTCAATAAATTAGAATGTCGTGGAAAAGTTCATTTATTTCAGTAATTCAACTCAAATTGTGAAACTCGTGTATTAAATAAATTCAATGCACACAGACTGAAGTAGTTTAAGTCTTTGGTTCTTTTAATTGTGATGATTTTGGCTCACATTTAACAAAAACCCACCAATTCACTATCTCAAAAAATTAGAATATGGTGACATGCCAATCAGCTAATCAACTCAAAACACCTGCAAAGGTTTCCTGAGCCTTCAAAATGGTCTCTCAGTTTGGTTCACTAGGCTACACAATCATGGGGAAGACTGCTGATCTGACAGTTGTCCAGAAGACAATCATTGACAACCTTCACAAGGAGGGTAAGCCACAAACATTCATTGCCAAAGAAGCTGGCTGTTCACAGAGTGCTGTATCCAAGCATGTTAACAGAAAGTTGAGTGGAAGGAAAAAGTGTGGAAGAAAAAGATGCACAACCAACCGAGAGATCCGCAGCCTTATGATTGTCCAGCAAAATCGATTCAAGAATTCGGGTGAACTTCACAAGGAATGGACTGAGGCTGGGGTCAAGGCATCAAGAGCCACCACACACAGACATGTCAAGGAATTTGGCTACAGTTGTCGTATTCCTCTTGTTAAGCCACTCCTGAACCACAGACAACGTCAGAGGCTTCTTACCTGGGCTAAGGAGAAGAAGAACTGGACTGTTGCCCAATGTTCCAAAGTCCTCTTTTCAGATGAGAGCAAGTTTTGTATTTCATTTGGAAACCAAGGTCCTAGAGTCTGGAGGAAGGGTGGAGAAGCTCATAGCCCAAGTTGCTTGAAGTCCAGTGTTAAGTTTCCACAGTCTGTGATGATTTGGGGTGCAATGTCATCTGCTGGTGTAGGTCCATTGTGTTTTTTGAAAAGCAAAGTCACTGCACCCGTTTACCAAGAAATTTTGGAGCACTTCATGCTTCCTTCTGCTGACCAGCTTTTTAAAGATGCTGATTTCATTTTCCAGCAGGATTTGGCACCTGCCCACACTGCCAAAAGCACCAAAAGTTGGTTAAATGACCATGGTGTTGGTGTGCTTGACTGGCCAATAAACTCACCAGACCTGAACCCTATAGAGAATCTATGGGGTATTGTCAAGAGGAAAATGAGAAACAAGAGACCAAAAAATGCAGATGAGCTGAAGGCCACAGTCAAAGAAACCTGGGCTTCCATACCACCTCAGCAGTGCCACAAACTGATCACCTCCATGCCACGCCGAATTGAGGCAGTAATTAAAGCAAAAGGAGCCCCTACCAAGTATTGAGTACATATACATTAAATGAACATACTTTCCAGAAGGCCAACAATTCACTAAAAATGTTTTTTTTATTGGTCTTATGATGTATTCTAATTTTTTGAGATAGTGAATTGGTGGGTTTTTGTTAAATGTGAGCCAAAATCATCACAATTAAAAGAACCAAAGACTTAAACTACTTCAGTCTGTGTGCATTGAATTTATTTAATACACGAGTTTCACAATTTGAGTTGAATTACTGAAATAAATGAACTTTTCCACGACATTCTAATTTATTGAGATGCACCTGTGTATATATATATATATACACACACACACACACACACAGTTGTGCTCAAAAGTTTGCATACCCTGGCAGAAATTGTAACATTTTGGCATTGATTTTGAAAATATGACTGATCACGCAAAAAAAAAAAAAAAACTGTCTTTTATTTAAGGATGGTGATCATATGAAGCCATTTATTGTCACATAGTTGTTTGGCTCCTTTTTAAATCAAAATGATAACATAAATGACCCAAATGGCCCTGATCAAAAGTACATACCCTTGAATGTTTGGCCTTGTTACAGACACACAAGGTGACACACATAGGTTTAAATGTCAATTAAAGATTAATTTCCCACATCTGTGGCTTTTTAAATTGCAATTAGTGTCTGTGTATAAATAGTCAATGAGTTTGTTAGCTCTCACATGGATGCACTGAGCAGGCTAGATACTGAGCCATGGGGAGCAGAAAAGAACTGTTAAAAAGACCTGCGTAACAAGGTAATGGAACTTTATAAAGATGGAAAAGGATATAAAAAGATATCCAAAGCCTTGAAAATTCCAGTCAGTACTGTTCAATCACTTATTAAGAAGTGGAAAATTCGGGGATCTCTTGATACCAAGCCAAGGTCAGGTAGACCAAGAAAGATTTCAACCACAACTGCCAGAAGAATTTTTCGGGATACAAAGGAAAAACCCACAGGTAACCTCAGGAGAAATACAGGCTGCTCTGGAAAAAGACGGTGTGGTTGTTTCAAGGAGCACAATATTTGTTGACCCCTCTCCAAACATAATGCTTATGGTTGTGACCATAAAGCTCTATTTTGGTCTCGTCACTCCAAATTACAGTGTGCCAGAAGCTGTGAGGCGTGTCAAGGTGTTGTCGGGCATATTGTAACCGGACTTTTTTGTGGCATTGGTGCAGTAAAGGCTTCTTTCTGGCAACTCGACCATGCAGCTCATTCTTGTTCAAGTATCGTCGTATTGTGCTCCTTGAAACAACCACACGGTCTTTTTCCAGAGCAGCCTGTATTTCTCCTGAGGTTACCTGTGGGTTTTTCTTTGTATCCTGAACAATTCTTCTGGCAGTTGTGGCTGAAATCTTTCTTGGTCTACCTGACCTTGGCTTGGTATCAAGAGATCCCCGAATTTTCCACTTCTTAATAATTGATTGAACAGTACTGACTGGAATTTTCAAGGCTTTGGATATCTTTTTATATCCTTTTCCATCTTTATAAAGTTCCATTACCTTGTTACGCAGGTCTTTTGTCAGTTCTTTTCTGCTCCCCATGGCTCAGTATCTAGCCTGCTTAGTGCATCCATGTGAGAGCTAACAAACTCATTGACTATTTATACACAGACACTAATTGCAATTTAAAAAGCCACAGATGTGGGAAATTAACCTTTAATTGACATTTAAACCTGTGTGTGTCACCTTGTGTGTCTGTAACAAGGCCAAACATTCAAGGGTATGTAAACTTTTGATCAGGACCATTTGGGTGATTTCTGTTATCATTATGATTTAAAAAGGAGCCAACCAACTGTGTGATAATAAATGGCTTCATATGATCACTATCCTTAAATAAAAGACAGGTTGTTTTTTTTTGCATGATCAGTCATATTTTCAAAATCAATGCCAAAATTTCACAATTTCTGCCAGGGTATGCAAACTTTTGAGCACAACTGTATATATATATATATATATATATATATATATATATATATATATATATATATATATATAAAAAGAAGCAAATATCACAGTTACAATAAGGCACTCAATGGAAGGGAATGGGGCCAGTCCATAAACATTAAAATACACACTGTTTAAAAAGTACAGCCACAAGACAAACAGTATACATGTAAACATGTTTTTAATGTGATAAAATCAGGGATTTACTGGTATTACGACATTTAACAGGTTACAGGATTTACCGTTTCTATGTTGTAATAATGTTAAAGTTGTATTATTGGATATAACTTCACGCAAATAAGGTTAGTAAGTGATTTTATCACACTAAAAGTGTTTTATTACACTTCTATTGTAAGTGCCTTACTGTAACCTGTGTGTTTTTTTTTAAATAAACAAGGGATGGGGCCTGGGTAGCTCAGCGAGAATTGATGCTGACTACCACCCCTGGAGTCGTGAGTTCGAATCCAGGGTGTGCTGAGTGACTACAGCCAGGTCTCCTAAGCAATCAAATTGGCCCGGTTGCTAGGGAGGGTAGAGTCACATGGGGTAACCACCTCGTGGTCACGATAAGTGGTTCTCGCTCTCAATGGGGCACGTGGTAAGTTGTGCGTGGATTGCGGAGAAAAGCAAGAGTCTCCACATGCTGGGAGTCTCCGCGATGTCATGCACAGCGAGCCACGTGATAAGATGCGCGGATTGACTGTCTCAGAAGCGGAGGCAACTGAGACTTGTCCTCCGCCACCCGGATTGAGGTGAGTAACCGCGCCACGACAAGGACATAGTAAGTAGTGGGAATTGGGCATTCCAAATTGAGGAGAAAAGGGGATAAAATGATTATAATAAAAAAAACAAAAAACAAAAAAACAAAACAAGGGATGAGTCAGAATTATTTTGGACTTTGGCCAGTAAACATCCATCTAGTTACCACACAGAACACCCTAGCAAACCAAATAGCAACGCTCTGGCAACCACCCACAACACCCTAGCATTGTGGTGGCGAGTGTTGTACTGGCAAGCACCACTCACATTTTGTTTAGAAAAAGTAAAAATCTTGTGTCATTCTGAAATTGCACTGCATCCTACCAACAAACTATACTTTTTATTTGGTAACACATAGATGAACAGGAGGAGTATTTTTCACATTTGAAAAGCTTGGTGGAAGAGATGCATGCTGAGTACAAGCAACCAGTGTACCTTCTGGGCCACAGCATGGGCAACAACTACATCCTGTACTTTCTCAACCAGCAGACCCAGGACTGGAAAGACCACTACATCAAGGGCTTCATCTCACTTGGAGCACCTTGGGGTGGTGCTGTTAAACCCCTCAGAGTCATGGCATCAGGTAGAGTGAGCGATACTGTATATACATATACAGGGTTGGGAGGGTTACTTTTGAAATGCGTTCCACTACAGATTACAGATTACATGCTGTAAAATGTAATTTGTAATGTATTCCGACAGATTACTCAAGGTCAGTAATGTATTCTAAATACCTCGGATTACTTCTTCAGCACTAGTAGATTTTTTCAATTGTTTTGACTGTAAAACTCTTGCCAGTACAGTAAGACAAAATACACATGTTAAAAATACATTCTCTGAAAATATATTATGCAGAGTTGTTTCTAAAACAAGATAAATCTAACTGATCTTGTTTTAAGGGTTTTTAGATATTTTCACAGGAAAACAATACAAAATTATTATCAAGAATAAAATTTTTGCCCTAATATCAAAGGTCCTACAAGAAAAAAAAGAAATTATGATCCAACGTGAATTTTCTTGATAAAAAAATATGATCGTGCCTGGTAACGTGCATGTAAAATGGGCTAGAAATAGCATTTTAGCTTAGCGTAAAGCTGACAGTTTACACAAGGTTTATTTCTGTTTCTTCTGCTCCAAAATTACTTCAAACTTACTTCTCTGTCTGCTGGTATAAATGTAACACATCATAAGAAAGTGTTTCACCGCTGTTCAAATGCACTTTGGATCGCATCATTTATATGTATAAATGTTTTCCATCTGAAAGGACTAAATATTAAATGAAACAAATGACAATAAAATGCAAAGTAATCTCTTTAGTAATCAAAATACTTTTTGATTGTAACTGTATTCTAATTACCAATGATTTAAATTGTAACTGTAATGGAATACAGTTACTTATATTTTGTATTTTAAATATGTAATCCCGTTACATGTATTCCATTACTCCCCAAACCTGTGTGTGTGTGTGTATGTATATATATATATATATATATTAGTGTGTGTGTGTGTGTGTGTGTATATACAGGTATATGCTGGGTAGTGATGGATTATATGTAATCTAGATTTAAAAAAATGTGTACTTGTAATTGGACAATGTAACATTTTATAATGTGTGTAATCAAATAACATTTATTTTTTATGGATTGCATAATTACATTACCAATCAGCCTGCTGCAATAACTAGTGCTTCTAAATTTTAAAATCTAGTCAGTTAGCTCTACATAGAGTACATTAAAGACAGTGCAGTCCCATTCCATAATATGACCACATATACCGTAGAAATAACTTTTTTTTTTTAAAGAGGCACAGACAATACTAACTGAGCAATGCAATTTTTGACTTTCAAAAATTATGTCCAATGAAAAAGGCTCCACATCTAAAATTAAAAAGAACTTGGAGGTTCTGTATATACAGTATGTTATAATGTTTAATGAAAGGAGTGTAAATTGGTACTTAATACATTTAAAATATGCAAAGAGCACTCCAAAATTTATCAGATTAGATTAACTATATAAAAATAAAATACATTACTGATTGCAATTGTTGTGTACAAAAGTTGTGTACAATTGTTATGTATAAAATTTGTGTTACATGTAATCAGTATTGGATTACATTTTAGAAATAATCTACCCAGAACTGTATTATATAATATAATTTATTTTATATGCACAATGGCTTGAGTTTGGGGTTGTACCACCTGTTTGTCCAAACAATGTCAGATGGGATAAGTATTTGGGAAACCTGTTTGGAAACGTTATCATTATTTTTGCAATTCGGTTTGGTGTTGCTATTGTTAAAACAATTACACAATGCAGTTTTAACATGTATAATATTTAAATTATGCTGTTGTCTATACCCTATATTATGCCGTCTTAGGTGAAAACGATGGTATACCCTTCGTTTCCAATATCAAGATCCGCGAGGAACAACGGATGACCACCACAAATCCCTGGATGATCCCGTCTGAAGAGGCTTGGCCTAAAGATCACACCTTCATCTCCACCCCTTTCTTTAACTACACCAATCAAGACTACCACCAGTTCTTCAAAGACATCAACTTTGAGGATGGCTGGTACATGTGGGACGACACCAGGAACCTCACGGCCGGTCTGCCCGTCCCTGGAGTTGAGGTCTACTGCTTTTACGGGGTGGGTCTCCCTACACCTGTGACGTACGTGTATGACGAGCAGTTTCCAAATGCCGATCCCATAGATATTATTTACGATGATGGCGATGATACCGTTGACAGTCGTAGCATGAGTCTCTGTAAGCGCTGGATAGGGAAGCAGGGACATCCTGTGCATGTGACAGAGTTTAGAGGAATGGCTCATTTGGACATGGTCTTTAATCACAAGGTGCTCACAGCAATCCAGAGAATTCTGGAGGGAAAGAGCCCAGTGGAAAAGGACAACAGTGCTGAACAGCCTTAATACTCCACGTCTCGTTTTCACGTTTTGTGTTACATTTTCTAGACTGCAGCAGAATTTATACAGAACTATGCACATGTACACTGGTATCCTATATAAAAGTATGTCTTTAAAAAACAATATCACATACAGTGGTCCCAAGTATATATACACTTAAAATGTGTCAATGCCATTGGATTGGATAGAAAAATATCAAGTGGCATTAATGTTAAAGAAAGACACTTAAAAGCAAAAGGAATAGCAAAAATTGCTCTGAGAAGAGCAGTGAACTCTGAAAAACTAAAGTCTTTAATAATTTTTAACAGATGTAATTTAATTTGCTATTTTCTTATTTCATGCAATTAATTTCATACATTTTTAAGTGTACAAAATACATTTTTTGTGGGCCACTGTATTTTCATCTGCAGAGTTTGTTTTGGTTCATATGAATCTTTGTTTTCTTTGTTACAGAACATAACTGTTTTTTTATTATACAGAATTTATCAAATTTATTTAATCTGTACATTAAAAAGTATAGGTACCATAGCTCTTAAAGTGTGAAATATACTAGGTGTTTCTTTTGTACATGTATATCATAGCCTGACTGAATATATCTGTATTATAGTTATATGCTAATCAATTTTCTTAGTATGAAGCATTCTTAACCTTATGATTTAGTTCAACTCATAATAAATTTAAAATATATGTTGATCCTTATTAGTGGTGCACAAATGTGTCCATGTTAATCGTACACAGTTCTGATAATACTTGTTGTCTTTGTTGAACTCTATAACCTTTGAACGGATTTAAGAGTTCAAAGTCTGATATACATCAGCAGTGCATGGGCTTTTTGCAAACGCATTAAAATAGACTGGCATTAGAGTTTCCGAGAACACAAAAAAACAGATCTTTTATGAGTAATTTTGCAGGGAATATTGAATCCTTGCTTAGTTGTTGCAAAGGGGTTATTGATTATTTCTTTACAAACTTTCATTCTTTCAATCAGTATCTCTGATGGACAGGAAATCTTTTTATCTATTTTCCACCAAAACTGCAATGATCTTTGAACATCATTCACACATGGAGTGAAACAAAGCAAGCTGCAGTGCATCATGATCTAAAATCACCATCATAGCAGAAACTGGCCATTATCCAATGATCAATGCAGGTGAGAAGTTTCAAAAAGGGGCTTGATGTCACACTTTTAACTTTTGAGTAGTGAATATTTCTTCTCTACTTTTAAGTGAATAGGGTAAGTTTATATTTGAAAGTCAATTTCTGTATAGGCACATTTCCACTGCTATTTTTGAGTAGAACAGATTTTCACTGAACACCTTAAACTTAATAGAATTTAGCAGGGAATGTTGTCACAATGTATGGGGTAAGTTGTCACAATGGAACCTGCCATTAGAAAGCCTATTGTAGGCTTTTCAACAAAATGTAAACAACAAAACATTTATGAAGCATAAAACAATTCATTCAAACCTGTGTTTTGGCCAAAAAATATTTCAAACACTTGCCCCAATCTGGCATGCATGAAAAATAGCCTTGTCATCACAACATACAAAACCACTGCTAGATAAAACATACATAGGATACATTGGTCTTTTGACTACAGATACTGAGATAGCTTTTCACTGTGTGACAAATAGCCCCGGTTTTCCCTTATCTTTTGACATACTTGATTGAGAAAAATAATTTGTAATTACTTTAATGGCAATTATAATGTTCAGATAATGTGTTAAAAATAGGCCTAAAATCATAGGGAAAATGGCCAAAAATCACAAAATAAATAAATAAATAAAATAAAATAAAACATATTAATAAAATAAAATAAAGTTACATCATTTATCATTTATTACAAAATAAATAAATGAAAGGAAAAACATTCATAACCAAATAAATATATAAATAAAAAATAAAAAACAGAAATGCTCAATCAGAAAAAGAAAAGGTCATAATACCCTAAATTTCCTTTGATTGCAGTAGTTCAGCCCTTTATGGCATCATCGAACTGGATCAAAAAGCTCCGCCCACCAACTCGATGTGTTCTGCTATTGTTTACTCCAGTCTAGCCGCTTTAAAAACACTTATGACTTGATGGCCACATTGTTTTGCTTCATCAACCTGTCAGTGTCGCTCAGACCCAGCAGAGACTCTTCTCATATTAGTCTCAGATCTCATGATGGACAGACAGACCCAAATGTATCCTTGATCCTGTAAGTCAGCAGAGTGTGAGCCACCGAAAGAGATGCATTCCTGCCATCAGTTGATCCTCGCCTCGCTCCAGCTGTGCTTGGCGTTGTTGTTGTTGGTGTCATTTACCGACAGCAGAAGTTTACACAAATGCTCGCCGGGGAAACTGTGCTCGGATCGACCGCCTGTGGTTTTGAGTAAGTTGATGTATAACACCCAATTTGTTGCCAAGTTACAGTTACAGCTGCCTATCTAGACAGCGTTTTTGGGAATATAATGGCCAAGAATGTTGCCTAGGTAGGCAGCTCACTAGATTTTGAGAAAGAGCCTCTGTTATATGTGTGCAGTGTTAAACCAGATGTCCTTGTATTATGTAGCGGTTATGTAACTTTTACATGTATTTATATTATCATATGGATAAAAACATGAATACGTAGATTTATAGTGATCAGTAGTCAATATTTATTTAACAATTATAACACAAGTGATCAGATAGCTGTGACAGTGCTAAAGAAATATGACATTTATTCAATTAGAGATTAGTCTAAACCCGGTCCATTAGTAGCCTAAAAATGTTAGGGAAGTATGAAATTGCGAAAATCAATCACGTAAGAGCAAACTGTCTTGTTGACTTCCGTTTTCTTGAGTGTATGTGTTTATTTTCGCTTTGGCGGTCTCTCATATGACGCGGTCATATGACCTAAGGAAAAAAATAAAATGTGACTTATTTTTATCGATGTTTGCGCAACCGGTAATAGTGAGACCACAAAAATGACTTTATGGTCTTTCGAATCCATATTGGTGATTTGTAAATGTTATAACTGTAGTTTTACATTTGAGATAACCTTATTATTTAACAATTTGCTCTGTCAACTGCGGTCCCACTGCAAAAATATATCTTAAATAGTTTGTTTCAACAAAGAAGTTAATAGCAATATCTTAAGTACACTTTCCAATGTTTACAATATATAGTTTACAATATATAGAGATGTAGTTGAGGTTAAAATGTGTAAAAACCAGGCCAAACTAGCAGAGATTAGTGCTGCTCATGATAGGAATGTTTAATCAATAGGTGATATGTAGATAATCTCTTGAGTGGTGATAGTGTCAGGCCTGTGTAATCAAAGCTTCTTTGATCATTTCTCTTGTTCTTGTATGGGAAAGCTCATTAACACTGGATTAATCTCCCTTACATTTGTGATCTTTTTATTATTATTATTATTATTATTATTTATGCATAGGGTAGCAATTGCTAATTTCCTCCTTCAAAGTCCTTTTTTTTTTCTTCTTTTTTTTTTTATTAAAGAACATGTAAACAACATTATTACAGAAACAGGCATCAAAAACAGAAGCTCCAAAGATGGTTAAAGAACAAAAAAAAATAAAAATAAAAAAAGAATCCTTCAAAGTCCTAATAGCAAATAGTTGTTTCGTGTGATGTCACCATTAGGGTGATCTGTGTTTCCCATTTGGTCAAGTT